>NC_141820.1:37137213-37448820 GCF_982586985.1 Callionymus lyra | reverse complement strand
AATGTGTGGATCTAAAAACATTCTCCTGTCCATCTGTTTGTTTCTTCCATCGCCTCGGTCCTGGCAACAGTCGTTCAGCTGGTGGGTTCTTCTCTCGGGAAGATGCCAAATACCAGCCTGTGCCAGCGAGCTAAAAATACACCTGCAGGACCGCTCTCGCCTGCGGTGGTCGTGTGCGAAGGCCGCTTGTCTCAACACTTTGTGTCGCTGCAGTATTCATGAGCGCTCTCGCTCCGTAGTGGCACTTCCAAAAAAAAAAGAGAAGGGGCGGCGGATGAAAGCAGCGATAGGTCAGGAGAGAGAACGTGAGGGAAGCTGCGGATGAGCAGTGGGTGCAGCGTGTCCTCAAAAAGCCTCAGCCGAGGGAGAGGCAGGGATGAGAGGATGAGCGGCGCAGCGTGGCGAGGAAGGAGGTTAGTAAACCAGCTGAAATTGGATAACGGTCTCCCTGCTCCGCCGTCACATGACGAGAGTGCGGTGAATGAAAATAGGAGATTAACAGGAGATGTGCGTCCAGATGGTGACGAGTTTAATCTGAAAATCCAACACATATGATACATGAAGCGTGTCACATGATCACCAGCCAATTAGATTATCCATGATTAGTCCAATTGCGGGAAAAAAAAAGAGTGAGCCTGTGTTTTAGTGCGGCAGTGTCACTGCGACTCGCTTATGTTGATTTTTGGGAACAATTTGTCCTCACAGGAAAATGTCACGCCACCCTGACAGCTCTGACTGCAGCCCCCCTCCTCCCTGCATGGCAGCCTCTTCTTTCTCTCTTTTGATTTCCACTTTCCTCTCTCTTATTGTCAGATTTGGAAGCACAGCGAGTCCCCTGCACGGAACACAATGTTCAACCTTTAACTCGGCGGATATATCGTCAGTCACCCGCATGCTACTCCATAATTGGAGACAGACTGTCTCTGTTCAATTGCCTTCGTTTTTTAACACTCTCGTCTCACCTCCCGTCGCCTTTCCTTTTTTTAATCTGTGTCTAGACGCCGCACAGGAGAGAGGAGGAGCAGGTAGACTGACGAAGTAGGACAGCTGCCGCAGACTTCGGGCCGTCTCGCCGGGTCAATAAATCGCCAAACCGGCGGCTCATAAAGTCAGAGTTTACTCTCCGGCTCAAATACGAACCCGGAGACCCCTCGCTGGCTGCTTCTGTTGTCTTTTTTAAGCCTTTAGTGTAACACACAATGCTCCTGCACGATATAGTGCATCTTAAATGAACCCATGAGTGATGACTCTGATGTCAGATTCAGCTGAAAGACAAACATGAAGAGGAAGTGACACATTTTCATATTTCCGTCTGTGGCTTTCATCCTTAATATTTTGCCGACTCATTCTTTTGAGTCACACAACTCAATGTTAAGAACCTCTGAGCCAAGTAAGGAGTTTTAATTAAATTTTTTAATTTTAATTTATACATCTATATAACCATCAATCCAGTAAGTAAAATCACTTCTTATATCTACATAAATTGGTTCATTAACCCATGAGTCATGAATCACATATACTCTTCTAACTTTTCCTTCGAGACCAACAGCATGTTTAGAACCTCTGAGGTAGATGAGGAGTTTATATTTCCATCTCCTTAGATCAATCCAGTAAGAGGGTAAACCTGTAAACCCATGAGCCATGAATCATTTATTCTTTGCTAACATTTATTTGCAGTCCTACAGCTATAGGACACCCTTGAGTTTCTGGAAAACATTGAACACTGCGTTCTTCTTAATGCTGTCAAGTAGATATGTGCCTGACTCACAAAGTCAAAAATCATCTATCTACTGATTCTTTTGAGTCACACAGCTGAATCATCAGATCTATCCACTGACACACGTACAAATGTAATATTATATACTCGTATAACATGGGATGATGCTTGTTCAATTAACCCATGAGTCATGATTCAATGATTCTGTTAAGTGATACATCTGCAGCATGTTCTGAGTGTGTGTTTTCTAAATCTTTGTGATTCCGTATGTTTACCTGTGTACTTGTGTCCGGGTCCTGCAGGAGCTGTAGTCCACCTGGAGTTACAAGAAGCAGCTGACCAATGCGAATTCTGGAGGAGTCATGGCATTTAGGGGGTTCAGTGGATGATGCCAACAGGAAGAGGTGCCAACATGAGTGACCCCTCACTCATGCCTGCCCCAATTCCACCAGCAGGATTTACGACGAGAGCTAACCCAGTTGTTTCAGTCTCCACATGGAATAATATTGAAATCCAGGGTGTCTCTTTCACTCCCACATGACCCCCCGAATCTCTGCATGACCACCTGTGGACCCACTAGCATTATTGTTACCCCCCCTCGCCTCCCTAGCCACACACAAACCCCTCCGTCTCCTCTGTCGTTCTTGTGTCTTGTGACCACTCTGTGTGTCATGAGTCTTACTCAACCGAGTCTGAAAGACACACACTAATGTTCTGCACACACACACACACACATCTGATGCTGCGGTCACACTCCGAGCAGGCACGTGAGGACCGAAGAACCTACGCACACACAAAGTTACACACACAAATACATATGCTTTCCATGCCATTCATGGCAGTGCTACTGCATCAGACTTCTATTCATAGCAATGAGTCATCTACGTGCTGCAGAGGTCCGATCGGGTTCTGACTCTCATACTGTAAATGATCGTGAGGTAAGAAAAGGTGCTGATGACGGAGGCAGGTGCGTCATAGGTAGGATCTTTTCACAAGCCAGTAAATACACTCGGACAATTTTATATTAGGTCACAGTACACACTCCTCGGACACTTGACCTCCTTCCAGAGTCATGACTCAGACTAGTGAGTCATGAATATTTTAATATGTATGCATGATAAACAATAACACTAAATGTATTTGGACTACAAAAGTTAGACGAGAGTGAACAGAAAGTGATACAGCCATGGGGGGGATCAAGTCAAAACTATTAACTGGAGATTTTCGTGTATCGTATTTCCTGCTTATACATCGAGTAATTTGCTTTTAATATTTTTTTCGTACAAAAGGCATCCTAAATTATTCATAGTGTAGCATAGATATGATAAAACTGTTTAAACGAGTCAAAAAACGGAGCCTTCAAATAATATTAAAAAAATACATATAATAATCATAATGTTTACACTTGAAGTTCCACATCTACATTTTTATTATTGGAAGTATTGTTTGGTATTTTTCAATTCATTATACAATATATATGCTAGTATTATTTTTCTTACATCTTCTTTATATTTTTAATTTTTAATTAAAGTACCTTTCTCTTTGAAAATAAAATAAAATAAACCATTTCAACTTTTATGAAATATATAATTCCTTCTATTTCTTTGGAGCTTTTACTTTTAGTCCACCGTTTGTCCTTCTTCAAGGGAACTGAAACATTTTCAACAATAATTCCATAAAATTTAGGAATACACCCGTTGGAATGAAAAGAAGTGATGAATGTATTGTTTTAAAGGATTTACTTACAAATTAACACTCCAGTTGACCATGCCTTTAAATTACTTGATTAACATGCTCGTTCTTTCGCTTCACAAAGCAGCGATGATCTCATTATCCGTGACACAAGTTCTGACTTCCAGGTCACAAGCCTGCATCCCAAAATAAAAACCACAGCATTCCTTCCTAATCGGCTGCTTAAATGCTAACTATGAGTGGAATGCAATGCGCGTGGGCTGGTATTAGCGTGGTCATGTGAGCGAGCTGGTGGCATCACCATATGCACGTGTGCTATAGAGACAATGTGGCGGCAGCTTACAATGTAAATATCAGCCATGTTTAAGGTCGTCACAAGAGAACTACGCTGTGTCAACATCAGACCTGCTTTCATAACTACACTCATTAATGAAGTTCAGTCATGAGCCTTTACATTTAAAAGTTTGTTTTGGATTTCTATGTTTGTTCTTTACTTCTTGTTTATACTCCTTACTTATTGATTTGTTATATTATTATTATTATGTGGTTTCATGTTAAGCAAATGTGTAATGGACAGAAATGTGGGAAGAAATGTTTTCTCTTTTTGATTTTAAATTAATCGTAATTATGTAACTAAATGTTGACCTCATAAAAAATAAAAAAAATACGTTTTAATGTGTTTTTTTTAAGTTTCATGATATTTAAAATATGTTTTAGACATGATTAAATATGTACATAATAATAAATGATGGTGTAAGAACAACAACGACTGGTTTAACAACCTATTTTCATTCAGCAAAACATGTTCAGAATAAATATGTTTAATTACTTATTTAAACTACAACCTCTTTCACAACAAGAGAGTGTTCTTTTTGTGTATGTGTCATTACATGTGCTTGTTTCTGTATTTAACAAGTATTTTGGATAAGGACTGGATGTTCCGTCTCAAATCAATTACAATAAGCTTAGTTCAGCCGAGTGTCAAAATGTTGTCGACCTAATCCATTGGATGACCTCAGGTGAGCGTCGTAAACCTTTGTTACATGAGAGTGTGTTGGCAAGTCTGTGTGTGTGTTGGAAAAAAATCCATCCGACCTTTAGCAGTGTGTGGCCAAAACACCACATATTTGTCCTACCTTTGCTCTCCACCAGTGACTCAGCACAAATGTTGAATTATATGTTTTTTTTTGGTCCATGTTATCTTTAGCCACCCACTGACCTTTCAAATGGTCCAGTTGTCACGGCGAACTCTGACCGACTGGCCTCCCAAAATGTGTTTTCCTTTCACAGTGTTGACCGGAAAAGTGGCACTTAGTGGTCGGGTCTGCTGCAAAGAAGCTTTGATGTACTTTTTCAAAAAACATTTTTAATATGAGATCATAAAAAAATGAATGTAGATTGTTGTTCTTACACTCACATTGCCGAGCTGAGTTAAGGGCTTTCCCTTAGCTACTGATGTGGGGGACACCCTGGGCATTTCATTTGTCTATTATAAAACTTTTACAGACAACATCTTACACAGACAACTTCTCCCTAAACTTCCAAGACTAACCATAACCCATATGAGATCAGCATTGTTTCACCATCAAGCCACCCATTACCAGAGTTCCAAACTAGCTCTGACATCTAGAAGATAAACAGTATTGCGCCAACATCAGGGATCAATACTAATTCTACTATCTCATCACAGATATGTGAGCCATGCTCAATCACTCCGGCCTGAACTTTTTGAAAGGCTGTTTGAGGTCCCTAAACCATGGGTTTGGTCTCAGGTGCTTGAAAGAACCAACTGTTACGTAACGCTGCAATGAGTTGTCACTGAAAAGGTCAAGTAAATACGCCTTGAAGTTGTCGCAGCTTAGAGGTGAGACCCGGTGAAGAGTGATCAGTATTTGACCTTTGACCACAGAGAGATGACCTGACTGAGATATTCTCGAAACAACAACAAGCTAATTGGTACGCAACACAGAGCGTGGCATTAACGTGATGCACATAGAAGAAACTGAAGGATATAAGGCAAAAAAAATATTTGTTTTTACAGAAAACTAGTTCCTTTCTACACAGTTCCCTCAAAGGATGCTGCACTGATCTGTCGGTTGATCTTCCCATCTCATCTTTCTTCCCAAAGTTTAGACATTCATGAGAAATCAAAAGCTTCACTGTATAGTTATAGTTTTCGTTGTCAATCCTTCTCTTTCTGGGCATTACTCTGCCATGAGTTTCATTGCGATAACCGTTTCTTTTCATGTCTGAAAAATGAATGGCGAACAAACAAAAGACTTTCCGACTCCCGAGTGTGCTTGGTTTCAACAACGTTCTAATAATTGTACATCTGGTGGAACTCTAAGCCTTTTGTTAATAGTACAGTATAATTGGTTAAATGCTCGCAGTAATGACAGCTTCTGTTTGCTACACGATCATTAGCTGTGTATCGACTTTGGCCAAAAAAAAAAAATGTAACTAGAGACAACAATTATGTTTACCGTTAGTGACATAATAATCATTTTCCTGTGAATAATGGTAATTGGAATCTACTTAAGTTCATTCAATTCAATTGAATTCAATTGAGTTAATTGTTGCTATGGTGACACATGAGAGGGAAACGCTCCGTTCAAATTATTTCATTTTCTCAAACCTTTGACCTCCTGGTCACAATTGTTGTGCGCCGTCTGAACTCTGAACCGGCTGCGCTCTGATGGTTCTTGTTTACACTGCAACATCATAAAGAGCTTTTCTTGGACACTGAAGCCACCAAACAGAGTGGGCCTGTGTATGCTGCCGACACATGAGTGACGACAAAAACACTTCAAGTGATCTCATCGGGGATGACCCCCCTCTCGCTCTTCCTCTCCTCTGCTCCTTCAACCTCCGCCTCAGCAGTGAGTGACATATAACCGCTTGTCCACGAGTGACAAACAAGTCAAAATCAAAGAAGAATTGTCATCAAACATCAGGGTAAGAGTTGCACTTTTATATCACCGCCTGCCCGCTGTGAGCTCTGTGTAAGAAGCAGGAAAATTGCCGTAATTTGTGAGTTTTATCATTTTATTCAGACATTAATTCATATTCCCTAGTTTAATATGGAACATTTTTTATATTTTTTGTTTACTACAAAAGATAATGGGTTTTTTTTGTTCATTCCATTTTAAGAAATACATGTATTTAAAGAAAGATTTCTGGATTTCTCACAAATTCTAATTTGTCCTTTAATTGTATTTTATGTTGTTTATTTTTGGTTTAATATATTTTTTTTTTTCTTTATTTTTACATCATGAACATATTTTTGTTTTCATTTACTCCTTATAGAGATTTTAGGAAGATTGAATCGTTAATTAATGTGTTCTAAGAATAGTAAAGTCACATTTATAATGATATTAAATATTTTTTAATTACTTTTAATCGAGGTAATTTTTATTTCTCTTCATTTATTTATATGAAAGGAAGAAACAATTCTCCATCCCTGTCTGCATTTCTTATTAATCACCTTCTTAAATACTCATTCAAACAACACAGTAATTTAAGCAGGAGAAAAAGTACTAGCTACTCCGCCAGGTTGATGTTGACACTAACCTTCTTGGAGCGGTGGTGGTGAGAGTGATTTTGATGCATAGCTGCAGCATCCATCAGCACCGGTGTCTAACCACGACCCACTGCAGTCTCAGCGCAGACTCATCGAGTCAGCCGGCTCCACTCTTACCTGTACCTCATCAAGGCAGGATAAGAGAAGCACATCTTTATTATCATTTGATATTAAAGTTCATTCAACCAACAAAAAAAGGGATCAGGTCTCTCATGGACCTGCAGGATTCATGTCATTCTAGCTGTCAATAAAAAAGTTTGTGTGTTACAGTCATTTACATAATCAGAGCTGTGTGTGTGTGTGTGTGTGTGTGTGTGTGTGTGTGTGTGTGTGTGTGTGTGTGTGTGTGTGTGTGTGTGTGTGTGTGTGTGTGTGTGTGTGTGTGTGTGTGTGTGTGTGTGTGTGTGTGTCTGTTTGTTTGCATGCATGCGTGTGTGTCTTCTACAGGCCAGTTAGCCACGCGAAGGTGAAAAGCAGAGATGACTTCAAGGTTGCTCAGTTTGCAAGTGGACAGCAGAAACATGAATACACACGAACATCTCCAGAGTCCTGAATATTCATGACTCCACTTACGGATTCTCTCGAAAGCGTTGCATATGAGGGCATCAGGTCTCAGCTCAGGTACGGCACCGCCAGTCTGCGACCCTCCTACTTCCCTCGACAGACTCGTTGCTTGTTTTTCTCACATGCGAAGGCGCCCCAATCCTCCTGTGACTCATGTCTTTTTAAAGCCTTCGTGAAACGTTCACTTCATGGTGTCATGTCGCGCTCAGACTTCACAAGAATTTACATTTTCTGGAAGACCAATCTTCTGCATCTACAGATTTTTGATGAGGCTCAAACAGTAAAATAGTGAATAAAAACAACAAGACATTAATAAACATAAGAAAAAAATCAATGACCAATGATTTGATGAAATCATCAAAGGTGAACTCACCACAATCTCTGAAATGACAAGACTGTGTAAAAAATATACTTTCACCTTTTTAAGAACAACAACGAATGCCTATAAAACACAAAGCAGGACACACAAAAACAAATCGATAAACACAAGCATTACTAAATAACAAGAGTTTTGGGTTTTTCTGCTTTATTCCTAATATTTATTATTAATATTTAACATGTTTCAAAGCAGTCATCAATGTTTACTATCTTCAGCAGCAACCGAACACCTACAGAAAAAAAAAAACTAATTTTAGTAAATAGTCTTAAGAAACTGTGTGCACGTGTCCTGAAACAAACACGAGCGGCTGCTGAGATTGATTCTCTATGCTGTTGATGTTGACTCCAACGCTCACTCCATCATAATGCCCCCTAAACAGCCATAATCATCTCTGAGTGAAGAACAGTGAGTGCAGTTCAAGTCCCAAATAAGATGTGTGTTTTGCATATATACTAACATGGAGCGCCGATGAAGCTGTGCAGCAGATTGAGACGTCGAAGCGTTTCTGACACTTGAGCGTTTATTTTCGGGAGGCGTTGCACACCGACCTGCTGCTAGGTTCACTTATAGCTGATAGCTGTGTTCTCTCTGCCAGCTCAGCTTGTGCGCACACTCCCAGCGCATTGTAGTAGAGGAGGAGGAGGGTCTTCTGCTTTACTATGAACAAGCCTCCTGTCAGCCTGCTGGCACCAACCACACACACACTACACACACTACAGACACCCTACACACACATTTATATACTCAAACATTTCAGCAACCGAGTTTTGATCTTCAGAGGGACGCTTGTGAGCTGGTGCCAGAGCGAGTGACCGCTAAGTATGTCATCTTCAGAATAAGAGCTGACGGAGGTTATTCCAGGACAAAGTCAGCCCCCCTCCTCCCATCCCTCGCTCTCCTGCGCTCCCCTCCTCCACTCTGCCACTCCGTCTTGATACTTCTGTGTCGCTCCTTCTCCTGTCTAACACAGAGCTCATTTGTGTTTGCCTCCATCGTGCCAAGGCCAGAAGGGGGGTTTGCATGTTGCCAACGAAGGCTTTATTTTGGCGGTGGTAACCATGGCAACTCCTTTGGACTCCCATAGTGTTTGCTTAGGCATACCAGTACTTGCTAGCTGACTTTTGCAGCGGTGATGGCGGGACTGGTATGACCTTTTTAACTGTTTAAATTGTACATTTTTATAGATAAATACTTGTCGTCTAAAATCATATTATGTTGGAATTCCATCGGTTTTGAGCCCTTTGGCAGCAAAACATTTCGGAAATAAAGTAACTGTTTTAAGGTTTTACATATGAAGTGCTGTAAGTGTCCACCAGAGGGATCCCTAGTGCGAAGAACAAATGTTTGACAATCACATGAATAAGATATTTAGTGTCATTATTAGTGGATTTACATACTATAGAACAGTGATTCTTAACCTGGGTTCGATCGAACCCTAGGGGTTCGGTGAGTCGGTCTCAGGGGTTCGACAGAGCCTCCGCCGCGGAGGTCCGGACACACCCAAATTATCGTATAAATTTGTGATGACACACCGCGCTTGGCCATCACTGGCTGCAGATGATCATGCTTCACTGTTTGGCCAATCTGTGCTGGGGTGAATTTAGTGCTCAGTAGTCAACGTGCAACTGTCGTGGTAGTACGTCGTGTGATTTCTTTGTTAATATTTTAATCCATATTAACTATGTTGGGGAAAAGAAGAAAGCGGTCGAACGAATATGTACAACATGGATTCACATGTTTAACGGGATGTGATGGGAGTGAGCGTACTATCTGCATGATTTGCAACGCCAAGTTGAGCAACTCTAGTCTCGCACCGGCAAAACTAAAGGAACACTTTAGACGGGGAATACAGAAACATGTCATATACATATCTATGTCTTGAATTAAAAAATCATATTTTATTTTTCACTAAAGAGGGGTTCGGTGAATGGGCATATGAAACTGGTGGGGTTCGGTACCTCCAACAAGGTTAAGAACCACTGCTATAGAGTGAGTCACAGTTAAGAACAAAGATAAAATATCTTGATTTTTCAAAAAATAATGCATTGTTGTATATTTTGACTTAAATATATTCAGACAAGTTTCGATCAGTAAAACATATAAATTAGAATTTACTCTCTGACTGTTATCTCTTCAGCCGAGTGACCCTTGACCCCACTAGTATTTGCATCTCTCGAACCTGTTCCCTGAAAACATCGATGCTTGAACATTTGTGTGAAAAGATGAAGCCAGCTTTATTTTGCAGCAGGGCCAACGTCAGATACACTTTCATCTTGTTTTACTTTCTGAGCAGACAAACCGCCAGCCTCAAGGATTTGTATTCATTCCGTTTCTCTAAAAACTGAATGAAACAAGGTCCTTCTTTTAGAGAGAGCTCTAAATTTAGCAAATCTGGCATCAATAGCTTCAATGGCTGTAAGACGTCACTGCTTCAAGTCAATGTTTGTTTTTGCTCTTCTTCTCTGTCAAGAGCTATTGAAGATGTGATCAGGGATGAGAAAATAAAAGGCTGATGATGATGTTCGGTTTTGAAAGACCCAAATGTGTCACATATAGGGTTGTTATTGAACATTCGAGAAGATGCGTTTAAAGAGTGAGGTTTGTAGCTGAAGGACAATATTGCCTTGTTTGAGGTGTGACATGTTTCAGAGTGTCTCATCATAAAAGAATATCCTTGATTTTCTTGTTTGTTCTTTATCTTTTGTTGACCTTTCAGGTCTGTAGCCACACAATAGTTCAAGTTCGTTGCATATGACTGTGTGTAAATATGGAAACGTGACGGTTAGATGAAGCAGGTGCACGTGAGACAGTCTGTAGCTTGAAGTCCTGGAGGATGGTGCTAGTATGATTGTTTTGGTATTTCCTGCTCACAACCCCCCACTGGCCACTAAGAAGGTTGAAGTCTTTTATCTTTTACTTCATCTTTATACCTTCGCGTGTCTCCCTTCTCAACTGAATTTCTCACAGACGCAGCTGTGTTCGAACTAGTTGTTAAAAGAAATACAAAAATGTTTTGAAAATGAAAGGACATACCCACTAAACGACACACTTTGTGGATTGGAAATGTCTTATCAACCGTTGATTTGAAGTGACGAGGAAATAATGTCAAATGGACCATTATTGAAGAGTCAAGATATTGAGCCATTAAAAATACAAGCCACGGTGGCGGAAAAAAAAAGATTTGAAACTGATGTTCTATCCGTCGGAATCAAGTCCATTTGTTTTTTTATCTATATTAGTCAGCGTTCATCCGTGACTATCTGTGCAGGCGTAACATGCTTGACGGACGCACAATCTTGGCCACAAACAGACCTAAGAGCTGACACAAGCTCTGGGGGAAACAGGAAGTAGAGCGTAGTGTGAGGTCAGCACAACAGCACCGTCCAGAGCAAGCAGCAGATAAGTCCATGTCACCAGAGTTTTCCCTTCAGCGGTTCTGATCCGATGCAACTGAGGAGAAAAGAGCCTGCAGGGCAAGAGATACACGTCATTATCAGAGCTGGGGTGTCGGCCTTCTGAATGAAACTGGAATATTTATGAGAAATGCTCCCACTGGGCTCTTGCAGGTCTTAGACTGTGGTTCTCAGTGAGTAAAGAGCAGAAAATTCTATCAGAGCTGGACTTTAGATCCTTTTTCAGGTGGAGTTCTTGTAGCTTGAGGTCATGTTCAGGTTTGAGGAAGTGAGATAGGAATGCAGCATCTTCATCATGAGGACTCTGGCCACAACATTTGGGGACTGAGACGAGGTATCTTCTGCTAAAAAAAAGTGATGAGTCAGCAAGTGTTTGCAGGAACAAACCTGGTGTCCTCTCAATGAATCAGTCTCAATATTGACGCAGCCCTGAGTCATTTCTGAAGACAGAAAAGCTTCTGTTGGTGTGTGTGTATGCGTGTGCGTATTTTGTGTGTGTGCGTGCAAGTGTGTGTGATCTTTAATTTACTCAGCAAATACACCAGGAGCCCTTGAGCCAGAGATCCTGCCGATGAACTGCATCTGATGTTGCAGTTAAATGATTCATTGGCCTGAAGGTGATGATCCAGCATACGCTTTTCCACCTTTTCTCAAGCAAGTTTAATACACATAAAAACAGACGGTATTATTATATAATATAAGTACTATATTAAGATCTTGACATTATAATTAATTATATTTTTTTATTCCTTTCTTTTCTCTGGTACATTTGAAAATAACTGAGTGAGATGTGGAGTAATTAAAAAATAGTTTTCCTCAAACATGCTTCATGAGGATGAGTAACTTCCTGGTTTTGTAAATTTTAAGTGTGATCAAAAGACTAGCTGTTGAGCTGTTACTGGCTTCTGGCCTGTGCCTTGTTTTACTGTTTTACTGCTGATGGTGACGCCAAAATGAATGAAAAATAAAATAATCAAAACTGTTAGTTGAATAATAATCTAATTAATTAATTAATTAATTAATTTGATTAGTGTGTCATTTTCTTTTTTTTACCAAGGACTTGAAAATTCCAGATTTAGCCCCTACACATTAAACTTGATCATTTTTGGTTCTTTGGTTTAAACATCCTCATAAAGCAGGAAGTGATTACCCTGACTACGTACCGCCACCCCAACTTGATCTCTCATACCTTGTAACTCTGGATTTGTACCTGAAGTTTTTTCTGATGTTTTTCAGCTATCTCGGTTTACACACAAGTTTTTTATCTTCTTTGTTTGCCGGTTGTCCCTGTCTCCAGCTGGGTTACTACACCATAGGTGGGTGGACAACTTGCAAAAGAGATAAAAGGTTCAAGGTCTCCCAGTCCTTAGACAGACTACGAATGAAAGGTATTAACTGGTCACTATGTTTTGGGTACCCTGTAAAATAAGTTATGGGACCCACAATGAGAGGTAGAACAATCGCTTGACAAATATTTTCGTGTTTTGTTAGGAAAGAATCTTTTTTTTCATAGGTGAGGATGTGGCAGTGAAGTGCTGTGTGTGTGTGTTTACACAGAGCCACGTGCAGCTCACTCACTCCAAACATGGTTGTGTTTGGATTCAAACAACAAAAGGATTTTCTTTTCTTGTTGTAGGACAAAAGAGGCCGGCCCTTCCTGTACAGTAGAGATCCGGCATATGACCAAAATAAACTCCCGCTACAAAACAGGAAGGCGGGAAGACGACTTGTGACCCGGCGTTTTCACAGTGAGAGGGGCGGGGTGGGGGTGCGGGGACAAGCCCAGCCGAGAGGAAGCTGGCAGGAAGTCTGAGCCAATTGTTTTTCTGGTTCATCGAGTCTGTCTTCATAACAAAGAGAGAAAGTGTTTTGTTGGAAAAAGTGTGTGTTTGTGAGGGTGTTGAGTGCCATCAAGAGACCACAATATTTCTGCCTGAATAATCACAAATTATTAGTGTGTGTATGAATGTTCACATGTGTGTGTGAGTGCACAATGTTGTATGTGCTTTTGTGTACTTGTGCCATATAATACATACATATGCACATACAAGTATGCTCCTTTAAGTCTGTGTTTGTGCTTGAGAAAAAAACATTTTAGTAATAAACAAAATTCCTAAAGTTTGACCGGGTGCAGTTGTTGGTTTAGAGGGAAAGTTGTGGTCAAAGTTGATATGACCCAAAAACTTGCTGACATCAGATGAAACTTTGGGTAGACGATCAAATAAACCATTTATTGGTTAATAGAAGTGAATCTGGACCAGGAAGTATTTTTTTTGGACTATATTTGATTGACGTGGACATGAGCCGTCAGAGTGACCATAACACGTTTGACAGCAGGAATGTCAGGAACTTCTGACATTGTGTGTTTTTTTTTTTAATCTCACGTACATAAGAATAAATATTTAAGCTATAATCACACATTTTCAAGTGTAGTCAACAAGATCTCAACTATAATTTCTGTACTAAACCAATTTTAGCTGATCAGACAAGATAATTATTGAGATTAAAACAGTCAGAGAACAAGTTTTTATAATAATTCCAATTTTCATAGTTTTCAATGAAACCACACAGGATATAAACTTAAAACTTTATTCATGTTATTTTATTTATGTATTATTCATTTTCAAGAATTTTAAGTGTTGATCTGCCTCATAAAAGTTGGAACATACCATTAATGGAAATTCCCTCTACGTCTGTTATGCTTTTCATGAGGTGTATGTTTGAAAAACATTTGAGGATGTTCAGGTAACGGTCTACTTTACTTTCTGTGCATGGCCCCGTCTCTTTACTAAGTCAGGCCATTTAAATCATAGGACTTTTAGTTCATTAGTAAGAGCAATAAAATGTTCTTTACTCTCTTTCATGTATGTGCCCTTTTCATGATGTTTGGGTATGTTGTCTATGATAAATCCCCCCTCCCCAAATATCTCTTTATATTTAAAACATGATACACAAATAGTCTGGATAAATTCTCAATTACATTAAAACATCATATAAACTATGAAATGCATAATATTTAAACTTAGGTGATTAATTATGTATGATAAACTTTCATTAGATTACTTCCATTTCCATAAATTAGAAATGATTGAACATCACAATACTGTATGCCAATATTATTATTAGTTAGTTATTCTTATTTTTTTTGTTTTATTTTGCCGTTGTACTACAAAGCTGATCATCTATCTAAAAATACAATTGTGTAGGTGTGTGTTACACAACTGCTCACTCTGAGCCTCTCAGCCTGATTTCCTGTGCTTCGGAAATCAAACAAGCAAGGTTGTAACCCACATCGAGTGTGTGCGGGTGTGTGTATGTGTAAGTGTATATTGTGGAGGCCTACGTGTGTCGCAGCGTCCCACTCTTGTTTGTCTAGAGCAGAGTAAACTGCTGCTGCACGTGCTCAGGGCTGTTTCCCCGATCACCAGGAACTGTGGACGTGGAAATGTAAATATACTTTGCATTGAACGTTAAAACCCTGTTTATAGTGTCTGTGTGTGTTTGTGGTCGCAAGAGGAGGACTTCCCAGAACAGGTTCAATTGAGGCAAGACTTTTTATATACACAATTATGCTGCTTTACAATGTCTATAGACTTAAAATGAATATAGCACATTTATTTTATTCGTATCATTACTTGTGTAATCCCATAGGGTAAACAATGTTTCTGCTAAACATACATTTGAAACATATTCAAACACAAATTACATTATCCTGGAAACCATAATGCAAACAGGTATCAATGCACTTGTTAACCCAGTTACCACTGCAGTATTGCTTGTAAATGATCAGCAGAGAATCAAAGACATGATGGTGTCAGGTTTCATGCACTTCGAGAATATTACAGGATGGGTGAGTTGAGGTGGCCTGGCAGGAAATATTAATAATGAAAAAGGACAGATTCATCTACAAAAATATCAAAAGTTTAGTTAATTCATTAAACATGAACCAAGGAGTCGTCAAATAGGAATCTTACTAAACTAGTTTCTGCTTTGGTAATACTGACCTTGATGCAGTTTTTACCAAACCCAAGATTACCCGAGAGTGCAGAGGTATATGGTTAATTGAAATTGGGTACAGAACTAGTGATGAAGTACTTCCCTGACAGAATCCAGACTGTGGGGGAATAGGCAGTGAACAAAATTATGTAAAAAGACAAAGCTATATAAAGCACATAGTGTCCCAAAGAGAAGGAATCATTAGCCCAGGCACTAAGGATGCTTTATGGGGAGGATAGGTAGCTGACAAGGGGGCTTATAAGCCTATAAGAAGTGATAGGGCTAAAGATAAAGAGTAAG
The DNA here is from genome assembly GCF_982586985.1 of Callionymus lyra. Classification (NCBI taxonomy): domain Eukaryota; kingdom Metazoa; phylum Chordata; class Actinopteri; order Syngnathiformes; family Callionymidae; genus Callionymus; species Callionymus lyra. Next base: position 37,433,179 of record NC_141820.1, on the reverse strand, counting down.
GCCAGGATAAGGATAAATCTTTGTAGATAAAAGCTATGAACTTTACACATGATGTCTGGTGTAGCAAAAATGATTCAGTGCCAATTAGTAGGATTGCTACCAATTGGCCGTCACCCTGTAAACCTTGGGTATACTCCAAGGAGAGGGAAGTTTGTATGGCCAAGATGTTACAAATGGTAAAATAGAGACGGTAAACAGTAGTCTGGCCCCAATGATTTCTTTTATGGGTTTTAGTTTTTCTCTTAGCTTACTGTTACTTTTTTATATCTTGAGTCATCCATTTAACTGGACATAAAAAAGTTCACGCTTGTGTATAAGATCACATTACAATGATCCTCCCTGCAGATCCATCTCCAACGGTCTATTAATGAGCAACAGTGGAGTGATTCTGCCTCCTTCCATGTTCTCACTGCCACATCCATCATTGTAACCAAAGCGTTTCTGTCACAGCAAAGATTTTCCACTTAGCACTTTGTGTTTACTAATTAATCGCAACATTCTGCCGCAACAGCACTTTGGATGGACAGAAGAAGAAAGAAAAACACGGAGGTAATGATTTGCCTGGAAGACGCTGACGGGAGGAAAAGAGAAGGTTACGAGAAGTCGACTTGTTTGTGTCTGGACCTCGTGGTTCTCGACAGAATCTGATTTACACTTGCAGATACAGAACAAGAAATTGGCGTCTCCCCCGCCCCCCACACACACACACACAAACACTTTGCTTTACCAGCATCTCCTGGCCGGTTTGACTTATTGGTCTTTGGATTAGAACTGGCTCCTTTAGCAGCCATCAATTTACCCACCGGCTGACAGAGAGCAGACTGATCTGTGATAACTAACAGTTGGCCATTAGGATTGGGTATATATTTTCCTTATTCGGTTAACATCCATCCATCCATCCATCCATTGTCATCCACTCAAAAGACATCTGGGCCGTAAAGACTTCCCTTGGGTATCTTCTTAGAATATCCCAGCTTACAGGGCAACCCAGAGTTTCCTGGCTCTGCCCTGAGTCATCGTCCTGCATGGCCTTCCCTGAAACATTGTCAAAGAGGCTTACTTAAACATTTCTGACAATTCTTGTGAAATCATATCTAGTTTAAAAAACGTTTTAGTGTTGCATTGTTGACCAAATTGAATTTGTCTGAAGTGTATAGTTATTTACAACAGTGAGTGGACACTTGAGACACACCTTCACCTCTTCTTTTCTCTTTATCTTCTAATATATCAAAGATCCGATTGAATTTAACTAATGAATTACAAAATGACATGTTGAAAAAAATGATTGTGTAGTTTGGACCTCACATATAAAAAATATTCTTCTTTAAAAAAATTAAAAAACGTTTTTTTGGTCCAACATGTTGATCCGGAAAGAAACTGGAAGCCAGTGAAGAGTTTTAAGGAATCCGAGAAATGTAAGTTCTTCTACTTGAGCGGGTCAGAATTCTCGCTGCAGAGTTTTGTATCAACTGCAGGCGAGACAGATCCTTCTTTTTAAGACATGAAAACAAACTGTTCCAATAGTCCAGACAAAAAGACACGAACGCATGGATTACAAGCTCCAGATCATGTTGTGACACCATTTTCCTAAATATTTATTATTTATATCACTTTGAAGCTTTTACAACATGTTTCGAACCTGCTCAACCAAACACCTCCTGATAGGACTGTGTCTCTCAGTTTACAACACAACTAGAGCTGGGTCTGTCCTGGGTCCTTTTCACTACTAAACAAAACTAAATCAATGTCTGAAGATACTTTATGAGCTCCTCTCCTTGTGCAAGGATCTCACCTCTAACTGAGATAGAACATTCCACCATTTTTAGAACCATGGTCTTAGAATTAGCTGAACCTCAATTCAATTAAATGTATTTTGACATAAAATAAAATAAGATAATTTGATGAGTGTTTTTAAGATTTTTATTAATACCGTTTAGTAATAATTATATGTTTTTACATTTTGTCTTTATTTGTGCCTACAAAAACTAATTTTTTATTGTGCTTTTGTTTTGCTGGAGGTGGAATTTACCCCATGTTAGACTAAAATAGGGATTTCTTGTTCAAAATAATTCCAGATCACTAATGGATTCGTCAGTTGAAACAAGACTAACTAGCTGTAGATGATTCATAAAAGAAACTGAGCAGAACCAACTCTGCTGCTTCAGCAGTGATCTTAAGCAATAATGAAAATTGCTTACTTTGCCCTCACAAATCTCAACACAATGGAGAGTTTCTGCACACACGGCATCTCTGTCCCACTGATAGATTATCAATCAGCCCGGTTCCTCACCTCTGGGCATCTTCATAGCGCACACTGGAAATGAAGATTATATCTGAATCTATTGACAGACGGCAAGGAGCTTAGTGCGCTGGTATTTACCATACAATAGATAGATGACGCATTATGCCTTTCCATCTTCTCCTCACAAAAGTAGATCTCAAATCTCATTCACATGCACTTTGTGTTGCATTAGCGCTGCTATTCCTGCCAGAGCCATGCGTGTGGTAGCTGGATTACAATCACATACTGTTTAGGATAAATAGGACTTTTGGATGGAATGGAATTCTCTTAAAGGTTTAGTGGAATTGTTCTAAACCCGCTGATGCTCTTAGCAAAGGTTTGCTGAAGCTTTAACGCAAATTGGTTGTATTTTAATGAGAGTATGAAGCTCAATGGAGAGTTGGTTAACAGGATTTAGTGGTTTTGTTTACAGACCAGTTAATAAACAAAATTGTTCACAACTTATTTCCTCGAAAGAACTACATTATTTTGGGCGTAAAGCAGTGGAGTTTGTAGCTAAAAGGTGGCATCATTGTTGACATATCTTCATTATTTGTTGTGTCTGTTGACCGTCTCTGTTATTTGGTGCACAGACGTAAGGCTGAACACGTTCTTCTCAAGCATCCACTTCGTGGGACTTGAGAAGAACGTCTCACTCCGACGTGACTCCACATCTCTTCCACTCCTTTCCACTCTCATCTCCCTTCGTCAACACGTCTCTTTTCTCCCTGTCCATTTCCCTGACAGCTGTTTTTCTCCCCCATCTCTCTACCAGAAGGGAAGACAGGTCGCACCCGAGCGTTATCAGGTCCGTGTCTCCAGGGCGAGCAGCTGTGATGAGGCCTAATGCACTATTGATCCGTGTCACCCTGCAGAGGCTACCTGCTGAAGCACACCGCACACACCGGCACGTCACTGTACAGACAAAGACAGAACATTCTAGTTCATGGTTGATTGAATGTTGTGTAGATTGAGGGTGAATGTGTGTGGTTGATATGTGTATGAATGCACATGGTTAGTGAATTACTGCTTGTGTCATTTTTGGGAAGAAAAGTTTACTTTGTTGTTCAAGTTCAGGTTCAAAACATGTTTTTTGTTTTGTGGGTAATATTTTTTATTGTGTATTATTTTGTATTGTGTCTATTGATAAATTCTGTGTTGTGTATAATCTTTGGGAATTTCCTAAATTGTGGGTAAAACCATGTTGTTTTTGTTTGTTTAATTTGTTTTGTGCTTATAGATTGTGTGTAGTTTGTCAGTAAACGGCGTTGTGTTTCATTTGTTGTTAAAAATGTGTATCTATTAAGCAAGTTGGTGTTGTTTGAGAGTGGATGGATGTTTTTGATGTTTTATTCATGTCAGTGAGGAAGTACGTAAAGATTGTAGATGTGTTTATGTAGTTAATGCTCGTAAGCATGTAGCCATTAATGTATGTGCATGCATTGTCTCTGATGTATGAAACCTTTAAACGATTAAATACTGGAATACATCAAGTAGTCAATCCACTTCAATCCTTCAGTTTTGTGACATGATACTTGTGTACTTGCTTTTGTTGCATTCCCGTCATAGACTGAACCACCTTGTTAATATGGAGATAAGTGCAGATGTGGGTCTGCTGACCCCGGAATAACCACACTCACAACTGAGACGTGTTTATTTATGAACACCTACACACAGGTACACAAACCCATGTTACAGTAAGTCATGTGTGTGTGTCTCTGTTTGAGTGGGAGGGCGGAGCAGCGAGTGTGTAGCTGCAGGGGTCTTCAGGCAGCTTTCTGGGGCCATTTCCAGTGTGGTGTAAAGACCAGGACCATCTGTGACCGACTCTTTAATGAGCAGCTTTATAGGCATCCAACTGTGTGTGTGTGTGTGTGTGTGTGTGTGTGTGTGTGTGTGTGTGTGTGTGTGTGTGTGTGTGTGTGTGTGTGTGTGTGTGTGTGTGTGTGTGTGTGTGTGTGTGTGTGTGTGTGTGTGTGTGTGTGTGTGTGTGTGTGTGTGTGTGTGTGTGTGTGTGTGCGTGTTTGTGTGTGTGTATCCCTTGATTACATTTACTTATCGAACTTACAGTACTGATGCACATATGCAGACCTAAACATGCTATAAAAGTCCCAACCTTAACAGTCACAAAGTCTGACCAGAGGTTACGACAGCGGAATCCATTATGATGTAATTATGGGCTTTATTTGTCTTCCAGACCGCGGTAATCACATCCACTTTGTTTATACAATGAGTCCCTTGGAGGTTGAGACTGTTGGGACTAATGATGCGTGGTGACAAAACTCGATGTTTGGCCAATCACAGCGGAGTGGTTGTGGTTATTGTTAACAAGATTTCATCTCCAGAATAATCAAGTGTTTTCAGTGGGCACATTTTGTAATGTAAATATTTCAATGAAAAGAGAGTTTGGTAGAGGTCCAACATTTATTTAAGAGACAATCAATTGAAGCCAAATGTTATCAATACTGGCTGAAGAGTCCGTCTGTCTATCTATCTATCTATCTATCCATCCATCCATCCATCCATCCATCCATCCATCCATCCATCCATCCATCTATCCATCTATCCATCTATCCATCCATCCATCGCTCTCTCTCTCTCTGCAAAAAAGACTAACTCAGAAAGTTTCTTAAACGCGTAAAGGCATTTCAAGGCAGAAAATCTGCTATCCATGGTTGACTGGCTGAGCATTGATATCCGATGAAAAATAATGTTTCAGTCTCATTACATGTAGTCTACTTTTAAAAAAAAGACAACACAGGGGATGAAAAGAGCCTTAATATCTTATTAAAGGGGTTACCTAGAAAAAGAGACCTCTTACCTCTAAGGAAGAGTCCAGAAAATGTTAATGTGAAGGAGAGGAAAAGAGAACAAAACAATGTAAATTAATATTCAGAAGTCAAATGTAATATAATGTGTATAATTAGTTAAATAGTTTCAGTTTTTAGAATGCATTTATTGAATCTGAAAAGTTTATTCAATCACAAATGAATCTGCTGATTCACAAGACAGGTGAGTCTAGAGGTCAACAGGGCAAACGGTGTATCAGAGTTTCTTCACAGCCTCTAGAAACTGGGTAAAGTCTGCAGAAGAGAAGATGGAATGAGTTTATAGACATCATTAACTCATCTACAGCAGAAGTTCATGTGATTATAGAAATCTCTCTCTATTGCATATTTAGAAGTTTCTCCAGCTTAGTGGTAACATGTACATGTACAAACACACATGTACATTAAATCTGGAGGAGCTGTTGATGGGATGGAACGTCGTTCTTACAAAGGGTTAAAAAGTTTTGCGTGAATTAATTTTGTAAGTTGCATTAATTTTCTCCTTAAAACTTATACAAAAATTATGTAATTTACAGAAACAATGATCTCTCACCATCAATGTCCAGCAGGACTTTTTGCTGAATCAGATGATGGATCCTGTCCCGTGAGAGAGAGTTGTCGATGAAGGCCATCAGCTCATCACCTTTAATGTAACCGTCATTATTTCTAAAAAAGAAGATGAGGTGTCAGTTTTTGGTTTTATTACCATTATTAGGTTTTCTATAAAACCTACTTGTCGGAAAATTCAAAGATTAAGAAGACAAAGAATTCGTCATAACCAATGGTACCGCTAGCTGTGAATAATCAAAATCGATAAATATGTCAAGAAAACACAACAGGGGAGGTTTTGTTTTTCTACTCACCATCAGTGTCTATTACTTTGAAAAATGCATCTATTTGATTTGTTGTCAAGTCCAAGCTGTGCTTTTTCAACTGAGTCTGAATTTCATCAGGACTGAGGAAACCACTTTTGTCAGTGTCAAATCCGTAAAAGACCCGTTTTATACATGTTGAAGGGAAACTAATGTGAAAACCCATCTCTCCTGACGCACATGTTTCAAATGTTGAAGTCTTCCTCTCCAAGATGCAGTAAGCCCGTCATCATGACCATGTTTTAAGGTTATTACTTTGTAAAGTTATCTCTCAACCTGTGTGCTTAGTACTGACCACATAAATTAAAGTCTTATAAGCTATTTTTAAAGACGAGTGTGGCTTTAGCTGTACCAAACATTCAAATCAACAACAAATTGTAAATGTAAATTTAAAATGTAAATATATATTCTTTACTCATAATCGTTTGTTACTATAGATAAGGATAAAACTGACTTTACTTGTCTTAAATAATGATTAAAACAGCATTTATTACCTAATGGTAAAGCATCAGAGAAATGGCAGTGGAATAGAACAATGCAGCAAGTAGCAAGAATTCTGCAGAGGAACGACATCATGGTGAGTGTAGAGATTCCTCTTAAGCACAAACATGATGTGTCAAGATAAAATAAGAATAGATAAAAGCATGAAAAGGGTTTCCATCACTGTTCAATCCAAACCACAATATTTAGTATTTCAAATATAAGAAAATGTAAAGAATACAAACCTTTTTGCCAAAAATACATGATATAAGCGAGAAGACAGTTGTCGTCTGAACTGTCTCTTCAGAACCAGAATTATAACTTGTAAATTTTCAGTAAATTAAATATTTGCCCGTGTCTAATTTGAGAAAGACATTTGGGTTGGAATTTTTCCTTCCCCCCAAATGTTTGCCTTTTTCCCCAAGGTTTGTAAGAGTCAACTTCCTCTTGTGAGTGTATTAAACTTGATCTTTTGAGTATTTAACATTTGAATTATAATTAATCACTAAGATTGAGTCATCATGAGATCCGGCCATGTCCTCAGCTGTATTTCAGGTCAACTGAACAGTACATTCAGAGTCAATATGGTCTTAACGTGGAGCCAGCGAGTCCTAGCTTAAGGAGAAGATTTTTGTTATACATGTGTAAAGCTGACGAGCACAAATGTCTCCTGGTAAGAGGATGTAGTCTTCCTCAGCTGTTCAATAACTGACTTGTGACCAATGATGGGTGTTTAACTTCATATCTATACTTTATAAGTTTGGCCATATTGTTATAACGTAACCCTTAGCAGGTGAATATTTGACTGTGTTTCAATTCTGCTTTGCTCTGGGTCCATGATGGAGCCAGCAAGTCCTAGCTTAAGGAGAAGATTTTTGTTATACATGTGTAAAGCTGACGAGCACAAATGTCTCCTGGTAAGAGGATGTAGTCTTCCTCAGCTGTTCAATAACTGACTTGTGACCAATGATGGGTGTTTAACTTCATATCTATACTTTATAAGTTTGGCCATATTGTTATAACGTAACCCTTAGCAGGTGAATATTTGACTGTGTTTCAATTCTGCTTTGCTCTAGGTCCATGATCATGTGTTTTACCTGGGTTTAGCATTTTTCGCTTAACCAGCATTTTCTCTTAAACTCATTCCTGTGACTTTGTCCTTCTTAACCCCCCAATGACTTCAATACTGTGGATAGTTCCTTCAATAGTATAACTCAATACTTGATGCTTTTAGAATCTCACATGCTACTTTTGCAGACACTAACACACTTCCTGTTACAAAGAAACAATTGTGGGGCTCACTGACCAAGACTCTGATAAGGGCATATATATATATAAGAGTAATCTTAAAACTTTGCTTATCGATAAAAGCTATTGACTCAGTCTCTACCTGGTCCTGCCCTTTTATTGGACGGACGGACGGACAGGCAGACAGACAGACAGTTATGTTTTGCAATGCTGAACCCAAGAGCAGACAGAGGCGAAGTTCCAGAGGATACCAAAAGGGGTTTATTGAAGAAAGGGGAAGCAGGTGGTGGAAGAGTAGGCCGGAGGGAGAGCGAGGTCAGCGAGCTGGAGTTAGTGATCCGAGTTACTGCAGGCAGAGGAACAAAAGTTAGGTGACGTCCAAAAAACAACAAGACACTAGAGTTCGAGAGCGAGGTAGCAAAAACACTGAGCCAGTCACGTATAGTTACCACGGTAGAGTGAAGTACGATCTGGCGCCGACCGCGGGGAATCCAAGGGTAGATGAAGGGGGTTGATTGGGGATCAGGAACAGGTGAGCGTGATTGCTGATGAGGACCAGGTGTGAGGTGAGACGACCGGAGGAGTGGCAGACCAGGGGGAGGGGAACACAGCAGACTGATGTGATCACAACAGTACCCCCCCTCAAGGGACGACTCTAGGCGGCCTAGGCCTCTCTGGGTAAGCCCGATGGAAGTCACGGATGATGGAGGGGTCGAGGATGAGACCCCGCGAAACCCAGCTCCTTTCCTCTGGCCCATAACCCTCCCAATCCACGAGGTATTGGTGCCCCCTGCCCCGACGACGAACGTCCAACAACCGCCGGACTGTGAAAGCTGGGTGGCTGTCAATCAAACGGGGAGGAGGGGGGAGGGGGGGAGGAGGTGAGAGAGAGCTGACGGAAACTGGCTTAAGGCGAGAGACATGGAAGGTGGGGTGAACGCGCATGGCTGGAGGCAGCTTGAGTGTGACAGCTGAGGGGTTGACGATGGAAACAATGGGGAAGGGACCAACAAAACGAGGGGTTAGCTTCTTGGAGCCAGTCTTTAGGGGGAGATCCTTTGAGGACAGCCAAACCTGTTGGCCCACCCGATAGGCAGGAGCGGGAGCCCGGTGGCGGTCGGCAATGCGCCGGTTCTGCTCGGCGGAGCGCAGCAGAGCGGAGCGTGCGACCCTCCACATCTTGCGGCAACGGCGGAGATGGTGTTGAACCGAGGGGACGGAGATTCCTCCTCCTCGGCGGGAAACAAGGGTGGCTGGTACCCCAGGGAACACTCGAATGGGGACATGCCGGTGGCAGCGCAGGACATGGAATTGTGGGCATACTCAATCCAAGAGAGATGGTCGCTCCATGCAGAGGGGTTGCGCGCAGCCACACAACGAAGTGCAGTCCCTAGGTCCTGGTTAGCTCTCTCAGCCTGCCCATTCGTCTGTGGTTGGAATCCTGAAGACAGGCTGACAGAGGCTCCAAGTGCTCGGCAGAAAGCCTTCCAAACTTGGGAGATGAATTGGGGGCCACGGTCGGAGACGAGGTCAGTGGGAATCCCGTGGAGGCGGACGACATGCTGCACAAGCAGCCGGGCAGTCTCTGTGGCAGTGGGGAGCTTGGGGAGGGCAATGAAGTGAACTGCCTTCGAAAATCTGTCCACCACCGTTAGTATCACAGTGTGGCCCCTAGAGGGAGGAAGACCGGTCACAAAGTCCAGGCCGATGTGAGACCAGGGTCGACCAGGAACGGGAAGGGGACGTAGCAGACCAGCAGGAGCTTGATGGGAGGACTTGGCCCGAGCACAAACCGTGCAGGCGAGCACGAATGCCCGAGTGTCGGCATCCATCGCTGGCCACCAAAAGTACCTCTTCAGGAGGGACAGGGTGCGGACCACGCCAGGGTGACAGGCAAAGCGCGATGTGTGGACCCACACCAGAACTTGGGAGCGAACAGCACTGGGGACGAAGAGACGGTTAGGAGGACCGTTACCCGGATCCGGTTCGGTGGCTTGGGCCTCCCGGATGAGGGACTCAATCTCCCAGGTGACGGCAGCGATCCGGAGGTAAGAAGGGGAGAGGATTGTGTCAGGGGAGGCCGGTGCGTCCTCAGGGTTGAACTGACGAGAGAGGGCGTCAGGCTTGACGTTACGGGAACCCAGACGGTAAGTGAGGGCGAAATTAAAACGCCCAAAAAACAGGGACCATCGGGCTTGGCGGGAATTAAGGCGCTTCGCTGCCTGGATGTAGGACAAGTTCTTGTGGTCCGTCCAAACCACGAACGGTTGTTCAGCCCCCTCAAGCCAGTGGCGCCATTCCTCCAACGCCAATTTCACAGCCAACAACTCTCTGTTACCCACATCATAGTTGCGCTCAGCAGGTGCCAGCCGCCGAGAGAAAAACGCGCAGGGGTGAATCTTCTCGTCAGAGGCAGAGCGCTGGGACAGGACCGCCCCCACCCCGTGTCAGACGCATCGACCTCCACGATGAATTGCCTGGAGGGGTCAGGTTGGATGAGAATGGGGGCAAACGAGAAAAGTCTTTTAAGTTCAGAGAAGGCAGTCTCCGCCTCGGGTGACCAGGCAAATGGGAGGGCAGGAGAGGTGAGACAAGTGAGAGGGGCTGCAACCCTGCTGTAGTTCCGAATGAACCTCCGGTAGAAGTTTGCAAACCCCAGAAACTGCTGCAGTTTCTTGCGGGAATTGGGGATGGACCAGTCTGTCACCGCACTGACCTTCTCGGGGCAGGTCCTCAATTGTCCGCTCGCTATGATGAACCCAAGGAAGGATACAGAGGTGACACTGAACTCACACTTCTCGGCCTTTACATAGAGTTTGTTCTCCAACAGCCACTGAAGAACTTGTCGGACGTGCTGGCAGTGCTCCTCCTCGTTCCGTGAAAAAATAAGTATGTCGTCCAGATAGACAAAAACAGAGCGGTTGAGAAAGTCCCGGAGGACGTCATTGACGAGGTTCTGGAACACTGCAGGGGCATTAGAGAGACCGAAGGGCATGACCAGGTATTCAAAATGGCCGAGGGGGGTGTTAAAAGCAGTCTTCCACTCATCCCCTTCACGGATGCGCACCAGGTGGTAGGCATTGCGTAGGTCCAATTTCGAAAAGACTGTAGCGCCCTGCAGTGGCTCGAATGCGGAACTGATGAGGGGCAGGGCATACTTGTTCTTGATCGTAATGTTGTTGAGTCCCCTGAAGTCGATACAAGGACGAAGAGACTTGTCCTTTTTGGAGACGAAAAAGAAGCCAGCACCAACAGGGGAGGAGGAGGGTCTAATGAGGCCAGCCGAAAGAGAATCTTTGATATACTTCTCCATGGCCTCCCTCTCAGGCCGGGACAAGTTATACAGGCGACTACTGGGCAAGGGGGCGCCGGGGAGGAGATCAATGGGACAGTCGTAGGGGCGATGAGGGGGCAGGGTGAGCGCACGACACTTGCTAAACACCTCCCCTAGGTCATGATTGAAGGCATGTGGAATGACAGAAGGTGCTCCAACTCACCACCTTGCCAGACGACCAGTCGAAATGGGGGTTGTGCTGCTTGAGCCAGGGGTAACCCAGGACCAGAGGTGTACGAGGAGACTGGATAACATGAAACTGAAGTTTCTCGTGGTGATTACCAGAAACAATTAATTCAAGGGGCTTGGTACGATGAGTAATAAGGGCCAGGTGGCGGCCATCTAAGGCGTTAGCGTTTAGGGGCGAGGGTAATTGTTCGAAAGTGATGCCAACCTGAGAAGCGAACTTGGCGTCAATGAAGTTTTCGTCCGCTCCTGAGTCCACCAGGGCGGGTACCGGCAAGGGACGTCCGGGGAACAGAAGAGTGGCATCCAGGAGAGAGCGTGAACCAAGAGGAACGGGGACGGAAGGAGGGTGGCTCAGCAGGGCCCCGAGTCTCACTGCTGGGCCTTGTCCACTAGAGTTCGAGAGCGAGGTAGCAAAAACACTGAGCCAGTCACGTATAGTTACCACGGTAGAGTGAAGTACGATCTGGCGCCGACCGCGGGGAATCCAAGGGTAGATGAAGGGGGTTGATTGGGGATCAGGAACAGGTGAGCGTGATTGCTGATGAGGACCAGGTGTGAGGTGAGACGACCGGAGGAGTGGCAGACCAGGGGGAGGGGAACACAGCAGACTGATGTGATCACAACATGGATGGATGGATGGATGGATGGATGGGTGGGTGGATGGGTGGATGGATGGATGGATGGATGGATGCAACAGCCTGGAAGGATTTCTCTCCTCTGGTCCTGAACCGTGTGCTAGGAACCATCAGTAGATTCTGATCCACAGACCAAAGAGCCCGAGCTGGGGTGTAAGGCTGGATCAGATCACTGATGTAAGGAGGAGCCTGACCAGGAAGTGGAATCAAGTACAGCAAAAATAATAATGGACCCAAAACAGAACTTTGAACGACTAAACACAACAGCTCCGCTGATTCAGACCTTATTTGATTGGCAGATACACTGAAACTACACCCAGAAAGGTATGATGAGAACCACTGTAACACAGACCCAGACAGTCCCACTTCATCCCTCAGTCTTCTCAGCAGGATCTGGTGATCAACTGTGTCAAAGGCTGAGGACAGATCCAAAAGAACCAGAACAGTGTATTTACCCGAATCAGCCGACATTCTAACTTACTCTCCTAACTTCTGGAACATTCTGCTGGATCAAGGATCTTCTTCACTCTGCCAAGATAGTTTCAACAGCTCCATGGTCTTCATTGAACTCTGCTGCCCTGCACTGTACTGATATCTGAAAGTGGTTGGAGATAAATTCCTTATGATGTGCCGCTTAAATAAAATTGAATTGAATCATCTTTTCAGAGAAATAGTATAGCATGGGAAAGAGTGTTTAGAGTGCCAGGCTTATCAACAGTACAATGTGAGATCTCCTTTAAAGGGGAAAATGAACTATGGTTTAAGTGATCAAGTCGTTTATAAAGAAGTTGATCCTTAATTATGGTCTGTTGATGTGCAGTAGATCTGACAATGGTACTACTTTTCTGTCATGGAGATATTTTAACTGTGGGTTTTTTTTTTATTGCTTTGTGACCCTGGTCTAAGAAGGGGCTTTAGAAATAACCATTACTTACTAACTTACTTTAGATTTCTCCTCTTATAAGTGTTGATCAGAAGCTCAATGTTCATACAAAGTACATCAGTTTGTTTTAGGCAAGAAGTTGGTTCTCTGAAGACCCATTGATCTATTAGTATTAGTATGATTGTACTCTATAGTTTTCTTGGTTAATTAACCTGAACATTTTATGTCATATGTTTTCACCCTATTTTCGATGTATTTTACACTTTACTGTTCTGTGTAGGACTCACCTGAAATATTTAAAGAAATAATTTGAGACAGATCTTTCTCAGAGATTTTAAATTTTTGAAATATAATATAATAAAAGCTGTTCATCTGTAGTAAAAATTGCTGTGTGCGTCAGTGTGTATTTGTGTGTCAATGTCTATTTCTGCATTCATTAGTGAAAGTGATGAACAATAATTTAGTGTGTACATACTGTATGTGTGCGTGCACTAGTACAAAGGAGAAGCGTTTTTACTTCTAATCATTTCTCTGTGTTTGCATGAGAGCAGAGAAATTTGTGTCATTGTAAATGAGCTCCTCACTTCTAAAGAAGAAGGAAAATAAATGTGGCTTCTTGTACCAGTGATCTTGTGTCACTATTTTCAGAGTAATCTGTTCTTTTCTAGAACTAAAAGCAAAAATGTATGTTCATTTTAATGTAACGACTTGAGCTCAGATGTAAGTCTTCATCTTTGTCCAAAAAGACACACTTCCAACCAGCTCTATACTACTCGCCTGTAACGTCCATCTTGTATTGAAGCCTCGAACAGAGGAAATGTTCCTGAAAAACTTGATCAAGTCTATATTTTACGCTTGTTTGTAGCAGAAGTTTAAACGCTAATGCTACACAGACAGGAAAACAATCTGGGCAAACATAGCATGCACTTCCAGTAGAGTAGACAATACGTTTTCCCTCAGTTGACAAGAGGGTAAGTAGAAAATGAGTTATATTTGAATTTTAGGTGAAATAACCCTTTGACTATTTAATGTATTCTAATAATGTGTATTCAAGAGGAAAATGGTGTCCGTTTTTGAAATGCATTTATTTAAGATGAAACGTCCCGTCAATCACAATTTCATCTGCTGAGGACTGCAGGTGAGTCTAGTTGTCAACAAGACCAATTATTTATCAGTTTTTCACAGCCTCCAGGAACTGGACAAAGTCTGCAGAAGAGAAGATGAAATGAAAGACAGACACCACAATAGGTTTAGAGACATCATTAACTCAAGTACAGCAGAAGTTCATGTGATCATAGAAATATATGTCTATAGCATATTGAGAAGTGTTTCTATGGTAGTGGTAACTACACAAATGTACAGTCTAAATTAATGAACAGTAAAAGTTATGAAACAGGAAATAAATTCAAGGTCAAAGCAGTGAAGTGTTGGAGGAACTTGATGAAATGAAACACAACAAAAGTTTCTTACAAAAAAGTTTTGTAAAAAGATTTGTGTGTATTCATTCAGTACATCTCAAAAAATTCAAACTAATAATTTATATTATTCTACAACCGCTAAGATGATTAGTACAGCCACATTAATCCTCACCATCAAAATCCAGAATGTCTTTTCCCTTCATCAGATCATGGATCTTCTCTCGTGAGACAGAGTCGTGAGAGAATGCCATCAACTCATCTCCATCGATGTGACCGTCAGCATTACTAAGAAGATTTGGAGAAGTCAGTTTTTGGTGGCATTGTTATAGAGACTATATACAATTTGAACTTACATGTCGGAAAAGCGGAATAATTGTTCTCTCCCATATTCATAATCCCTGAAGTCTCTGTATTGTTTACCCATCTCGGCTAAATCCAAGAATTCTTTATAATCAAGAACACTACTGACTGAAATTAAACAAAATCAATCAACAAGTTAAGAAAATAAAAGAGGAAAGGCTTTGTTTTTCTGCTCACCATCAGCATCAATTACTTTAAATAAGGCAGCCATTTCATTCGTAGTGAGGTCGAAGCCGTGAATCCTCACCGCATTCTGAAACTCATCCGGATTGAGGAAACCACTTTTGTCCACGTCAAACCAGTGAAAGACTTTTTCTTGGTCTGTAAATCATGTTTTTATCATGTGACGATCACACACATTTTTGTACAATGTCATAGCTATTGACCTAAGAATTTAAGTGTATTATCAAAAAAACATTGGATTTGTGTAGATAAATAAGTATATAAGTTCGTAAATGTAACTCTTATGAAGCATTTATGTCTGTACAAACACACCTTAGTTGTATCAACCGTTAAAATCAACAACAAATTAAAGAACATTTTAACTAAGTAACTTTTCCTTGTTTTGGTTTTAATTAGATTGTTTTTTTATTATATATAAAACAGACTTGACTTGTTTTAAATAATAACACTTGATGCATTACCAGATGAAGCATCAGAGGAATGGCAGTAGAATAGAACAATGCAGCAAGTAGCAAGAAATCTGCAGAGGAACGACATCATGATGAGTGTAGAGATTCCTCTTTAGCACCTGCTGGACAAACAATTGTAAAATATGTAAAGAAGAATTATTGCAATCAAAAGTTTAAAATAATTTCCATTACTTTTCACCCACAACCGCAATATTTAATAACATTCCAAATGAACATAACATAAAATACAAACCTAAAAAATGTTTTGATATGACCGAGTTGATTGTTGCTGAAAATAATTTCCTAACTGTCTCCTTATACGCTGATCTTCAATTTATATCTTCTTGGAAAATGCAATGTTTGCTCCTCTCTTATTTGAGTAAGAACATTTGGATTTCAACAGTGTTCAGTTCAAATGTTTTTTTACCCCATGGTTTGTTAGAGTCAAAGATCTTTTTCCTGAAATATTAGCATATTAACATGAGCTATTTAACTTTAATTCAACCACAAGCGGCAACGGTAGCAATACTGATAGCTCCAAGACTTGGTACTTGTTGGAGTTTTGCCCGTTGAACAGGATGGTAGGAGACGGATTCTGTTTTTGTGTATGCTCCAAACAGCAGCTTAGAGTAACAAGCCTTTTTGGTTCCCTGGATGGGGTGATAGAAAGTTCCCCTCTGTGGGATTACCTCTTCCTGCTGGCAGACTTGAACACCCATGTTGGCAATGACAGTGAGATCTGGGGTGGCTTGATGGGAAATAACAGCCCAACTGATGGGAACCCAATAGTTCTCTATTATTGGACTTTTGTGCTCATCATATCACATGTTCATAATGAACACCGTGTTAAAGTATAAGGGTTTCCACGTGTGCACTTGGACACCCTAGGTCATAGTTCGGTTTGGGGACTAGCAGCCACATGTCTTGGAAACTCGGGTTCAAGAGAAGGGCGGAGCTGTCAATCCGATTACCACCTGGTGGTAAGTTTACTTCAATGGTGGCGGAGGATGCCGTCAGTCCTTGCAGACCCAGACGTAGTCTAAGAGCTGCTGAGAAGAACTGCAGAGTCTCCTGTCAGAAAGGGCTTCAACTCCCGCCTCTGACAGAACTTCAACCTAAAGGCTATCTCTAGGCTAGCGAAATGATCTAGCTTTGAGCAGATACATACTGTAGGTACTGTCTTTAAAGGCCCACCATGCTTGTACCATGGATGTCCAGGTTGTCCCAAAGATGAACGTTTGTAAGTTCTGCCTTAGACCTCTTTGTCAGCAGGGAGAATTTCAAATGTACTCTATTGTTCTCTGTCACAGTTTAAGTTTATCCTTTACTGGGCATGGACGCTAAGGCTAACAGGGTGAGGCCATCCAGCCTGCTACATTACACCCCATCGCTGTGCCCGTGTCTTCTCCTCTTTCAGAGGGAGAGGTTCCAGAATGTGAGGGTGCTAGTGGTTGCTTCCGAATATCTGAGTTCCCCCCGGTGTTACCAGAACTAGCTCAAGTGGCTCTGTGCAAAGCAAGGTTACCACAAAGGATGGTTTTAACTGTGAGTTTCTGAACACTATCCTGAGTTCTTGTGCTTCTTCCACTCGGAAAACAATTTCACACGTTGGTGTGCAGAAAACTGAATCATATCAGCAATTTCCTCTCCCGGAAGTGGTGTTCTTTTTTTAGTCACTTCTGGACAGTGGCCAGGCAATGTCGACTCTTTTTCTTCTGCAGCTATAGCAATTTATTTTGCAGGCTATGAGGAGTTCTCTTCTAGGAGCCATCCATTGATCACCAGCTTTATTGCAGGGGGGCTCTAAGGATCCAACCACAAGTGGGACCGCCAGCTGGTTTGGTTGCCTTCACAGCAAGTAATTAAGAAAGTAATATTACATGTAAAGGGCCTTTCTGAACCAGGGTCACAAGGCGCTTGAACAATCAAAAACAATACACACTTAAAAATACCTAAACATTTAAAAACTCTAAAAGGCCAAGACATAACACAAACACAAGGGTCCCAGAAGATTAGGAAAAAGCCTGCATAAACAAAAAATATTAACATGCTTCTTGAAAGAGTCAGTAGACTATCAATCGCATAGGGAGATGAAGATCGTTCCAAAGTTTAGGAGCACCATCAGTTAATGCTGATCCACAGAGCTAAGGCCCGAGCTGGGGTGTAAGGCTGGATCAGATCACTGATGTAAGGAGGAGCCTGACCATGAATAGCTCTGAAAGTAAGAACTAGAATTTTAAAGTTGATCCTGAAAGAAACTGGCAGCCAGTGAAGAGATTTAAGGATCGGGGAAATGTGAGTTCTTCTACTAGAGTGGGTCAGAATTCTCGCTGCAGAGTTTTGTATCAACTGCAGGTGAGACAGCTCCTTCTAGACACGAAAATAAACTGTTGCAATAGTCCAGACGAGAAGACACAGACGCATGACTTATAAACTCCAGATTGTGTTGTGACACCATTTTCCTAAATTTAGAGATTTTTCTCAGTTGAAGGAAACAGTTTCTGGTCAGTTTTCTGCAGTGTTGAACTAGAGATGTCTTTGTCAAATACAATCAAGGTTTCTCAGGCTCAGTTTCACAGACTGACTTAAGTCTGCCAAGTAAAGACTCAACTCTGGAACCTTATCATTAGGAGCAATAAACAGAGTTTCAGTTTGGTCCACATTTAGCTGCAAAGTGTTTTCACTCGTCCATTGTTTGATTTCGACCAAACAACTGACTAAACTGTTCAACCTCCAGGCTGTTTAGGCTCCAGGATCTCCGTTGAGGTCCAGGCAAACAGTAGCATTGATGCGCTGTCACAGAAATCACAAGGTTGAGGGCAGCGCAGACGTCATATGAGAGCACGCTTACCCGGAAGTGCCGCCTGTATCCAAGAACTGTAGGACCCAGGTGGAGGGAGCCAAGAATGGCCACAGCCAGCAGGAAACACTGTCCCAAACCCTGACACCCTAGCCTGCGCTGTTACACGATATGCGGCCCCATCTTCCTGGCAGCCTCCGCATCAACAAATGCAAAACAGAGAATGCGCAGGGGCACACCGCTGGACAGGAATCCACCTGAAACTTTTAATCTAATAGTTTGGTATTTTGTTATTTCTTGTACATCGTCATAATATTGATTACTTTATTCCTTTATCATTTATATTTATTTTCCAATGTTTTCATATACCTACATTTTATGAACTGTCTATATAGGTAAAAAAAAAGAAAATTAAACAGATATTTTTCATTTCCTTAGTGATCCATGGCTTGATTTTGATTTGCTCTTCATTTGTACCGTAGAATTGGCCAGTTTTTAAAACTTAAATATACTGAATCGGAAACTGTTTCATAGGCTATGTAAATATTTTCTTTTTCATAAACATTTTTCCAGTTTTATGATTGTAATTAATTTAATATTTAGTGACACTTCTGATATTTTATATTTTTGTTTAATGGTCTTCTTTCCACAATAGTGATTGTCATTTATATTTTACATGAAAAGTCGTTTTACAAAGACAGGCAAATGGTCACTGATGTCACTCATTAGTAGTCCACTCACCAAACTGTTTTCCATATCATTTGGGAAGTAAAGTGGCACAGTGTGCTGTGATTGTACTTGGTTTGGTGATCATAGGATATAAACCCATACACACTGTATTAATAAAACCTTTAGTCATTTTGTGTTTGTTAGGATTGAGTAGGTCTAAATTAAAATCTCCACAGATAAATAGACAACAGTCCAGTCAGTTCTGATATGCTTTGGCAATTATTCCCTTTACTCAGTCTTTAAAGGTTTGAATGTTGGATGCTGAGGCTCTGTAAGTGACAGTAACATTCTTTTGTTTTTCCATGCATATTATAAAATGAATAGTTTATATTTTATTTTTCTAAATAACAGCATTGCTGTACTCATCGGTGTAGTAGCAACACTTGTTGGTTAGGTGGTCAAAGGAATTATTGTCTCGATCAATCTTTTCATGTTTGAATGTTTGTGATTTCCTTAATTTCGTCTGCCCATGACACTGAACAAGCATGAAGCATGTTCTAGCTCCGAGCTCTGGCATCCGACACTTTAGGAGGGCCATCCTTTAGCCTCTTTACCTCTATTATTTATCTTAGCAAGTAAATTATCACATTTTACTGTTTACATATAGTAGCGATTTCTCCCAATAGGAAGTTAAGAGGTTTCCTTTCTCTGCAACTTCTTTGCTTGTTTGGCGGCAGACAGAGCACAGTAGTGTAGAGCAACCCCCACAGTATCTCTTTAATATGTCATAATGTCTAAATCCAAATGTTTGTGATTTGTTATTTATCTTTTTCCACAAAATAAGTACATACAATTCAGTGCCATTTTAAATATGGTCCAACACTATTTTCTTCAATTTGATACCTTTTCACTAAGAGTTCATTGTGACCATTATACCAGATATTTGATGGCTTTGTTAAATAAAAACAAATAAACCAGTGAAAATGTAGACCAACCTCAAGCTGAACAGGCTTCTGAAAATCCGGCACTTAGGGAATGTTTGTTGAAAACTCTTGTTTTAGAGTTTATCTTTTAATATTTTTTCATGTTTAACTGTGTTGACGCTCACTTAAAATTAAAGCTAGAAACATATTTAAAAAAAAATATTCAGTGGTCAAACTAGTTTGGAAAGATTCACGTGCTGTGTGGGACCCACACGACAAGTTTTAAGAAAACCTTGATATATTCTACAAGTCAGATCCGATCCAAAAATATGTCTGGGTAAGACCTTATAGTTACTTTTAACATTTGCGTTAACATTTTTTTCGACTCCCACTGTTTGGAATATCAGTTGTTTTTATTCTTAAGATGTGTAAAGTTTAATGCAAACCCACCTTTGTACTTAGTGAATAAATGTAATACCTAAGCAACATTTGAAAGAAATGACCTTCTCTATTTGAATCCTTAATCTTATCAAATCTTATCTGAGCTCAGACACTGACCTCAGACATACAAACATGACCTGGCTGGAAAGATAGAACAAAAAACTGTCCGTTAAATTAAGATGTTAAATGTAAAACATGTATAATCTGTATGAATGAGTAAAATGGTTTCAGTTTTTGCAATGCATTTATTGAAGCTACAACAGGTCAACAAGGCCAATGGAGTGTCAGTATTTCTTCAAAGCCTCCAGAAACTGGACAAAGTCTGCAGAAGAGAAGAGAGAATCAGGGACAGACTCCATAATGACTTTAGACAGATCATTAACTCAAGTCCAGGGAAAGTTCATTTGGTCATAGAACTTTTTTAGTGAAGCAGATTCATGATCACAATAAATATTTTCAATTGTGTAAAAGTTATGGAACATGAAATACTTTCAAGGTCAAAGCAGTGAAGTGTTGGAGGAGCTTAAAAAAGTTTTGTAAAAATATTTGTGTGGATTCATTCATTAAATCCCAAACATTTCAAACTAATAATTTATATTAAGATATATTATTCTACAACCACTAAGATGATTATTTCAACCACATTAATCCTCACCATCAAAATCCAGAAGGTCTTTTCCCTTCATCAGATCATGGAGAGACAGAGTCGTGAGAGAATGCCATCAGCTCATCTCCATCGATATGACCGTCAGCATTTCTAAGAAGATTTGGAGAAGTTTTTGGTGGCATTGTTATAGAGACTATATACAATAAACTTACATGTCGTAAAAGCGGAATAATTGTTCTTTCCCATATTCATAATCTATGAAGTCTCTGTATTGTTTACCCATCTCGGCTAAAACCAAGAATTCTTTATAATCAAGAACACTACTGACTGAAATTAAAAAACAAAACAATCAACAAGTTAGGAAAATAAAAGAGGAAAGGCTTTGTTTTTCTGCTCAGCACCAATTACTTTAAATAAGGCTGCCATTTAATTCGTAATCAGGTCGAAGCCGTGAATCCTCACCGCATTCTGAAACTCATCCGGATTGAGGAAACCACTTTTGTCCACGTCAAACCAGTGAAAGACTTTTTCTTGGTCTGTAAATCATGTAAACAATGATAAGAGCAACAATGTTCACGAATCCAGTAGTAACTCCTGTGTTTATCATGTAACTAAAAGACAAAGACAATAAAATATGGAATGACTACAGTGCTATTTTTGTTGGTATATTGTCATAACTATTGATATAAGAACTAATACTTAATATGCAGTCTTTATAAAGAAAACTTGGGAAATGTGTAATGTAAATGTGAAATGTAAATGTAACGTGTATTTAAACTCTTATCGGTAATTTATATATCTACAAACAAGCCTTGGTTCTACCAGATATTCAAAGCAACAAATTTGAACAAAAAGTCACTTTTACATTTAGTTATTTTTTATCAGATTTGTTTGTGATTATACTGTATATAAAACTGACTTTACTTGTCTTGAATATTAATTTTATAATTTTATTCATTACCAGATGAAGCATTAGAGGAATGGCAGTAGTATAGAACAATGCAGTAAGTAGCAAGAATTCTGCAGAGGAACGACATCATGGTGAGTGTAGAGATTCCTCTTAAGCACCTGCTGAAAAAGCATGAAGAGTTTTAATCACTGTTTAACCCTAACAAAAATATTTAGTGTGATTCCAATAACAGAAAATATAAAAAAGACAAACGTTTTTTTCCAATAAAATGTGATGTTAGCAAAGTAACTGTTCCTGAAGATACTTTCTGGACTGTCTCCTCACACAGTGCCATTAGGTCAGATTACCTGAAGTTGGAGGACCACCTTTGATTTCTAGAATAAAGGAGACTATTAAATAATGAATTAAGTGATCTTATTAAAAAATTATAAAACAGTAATTTGACCAATATCATGATCTGAAGCACTTTTATATATATTTATTAAAGAAACAGGATGCATTATCAGTAACCTAATGAGAGAAAATTATGAATTTATGGCATAGCAACCCACGCCGAAAGACGTGCGACATCTGCCGAGGTTGTGGAGGAAAGAGGGACCGCTTCTGGCCACCTAGGGGTTCTATCCACCATTGTGAACAGGTGTGTAAAACCCTGTAAAGGAGGCAATGGTACAACTTGGTCAACTGTTGGGTCAACGTGTATATGATCAAACCTCCTGGACGGAATGGGAATGTCTCAACGGTGGTCTATTGTGCGCCAGACTATTGGAACAAGGGGGCGGGAGCGACCAGTAGGAACTTTGCAGAGGAGAACCAGACCACCTTCCTGAATCTCTGCTTCTTCTAGCTTGAGGCCTGTGCCACATGGCTCATACACTTTAGACATAGCAAATGTCAGTGGTTTATGATCCATGTACGCAGTGAAAGACCAACCTTAGAGCAGGAAACGAAAATGGGGTGTAGCCAGGTACAGTTCCCATTAACTCCCAAACACTGTACCTGTGCTCACTCGCCCGTAGTTTGCGGCTAAAAAACGCTAGAGGCTGCCCCTCACCTATTACATGCTCCTCGACAACTGCTACCACAGCTATGTCTGATGCGTCAATTGTCAATGATAAACATGCAGCAGGCACGGAGGTGCTAGAAGGGCTTTGCTAGCCAAGGCAGATTTGGCTAATTGGAAAGCCTTGATCTGCTCCGGCGGTTACGATAAGGCCATGTACCTCGAGCCGTTGAAAGACTTGCCTTAAGTGATCTAGGTGTTCCTCCGCTGAAAAGCGCAAAAGATTCCATAAATCTCTGAAATGTTGGCGCTGCCCCTTTAAGACCAAAAGGCATGCGCAGGAACTCAAACAACCCAAACGGGGTTATCACTGCAATCTTGGGAACATCCCCTGCATGCAATGTAAACTGGTGATAACATTACACCAGATCCACTTCTGAAAACACACTAGCGCTGGCCAGGTGTGCAGAAAAATCCTGAATGTGTGGTACAGGATAACGGTCGTGTGACATGTCTTCATTTAAATGGTGAAAGTCACCACATGATCGCCATGAACCATCTGACTTAGGCACCTTGTGAAGTGGCGAGGCCCACAGGCTGTCGGAACGCCTGACTATGCCTAAACGCTCCATGGTGGAAAACTATTTTGCAATAACAAACTTCACCGAGTCAATACAACATACACGTGCAAAAATGGGAGGACCAACTGTTGGGAGAAAATGTTCTACACCGTGCCGAACAACTGCAGCAGAAAAACCGTGTGTAGTAACTTTTGGAAAATCAGCAAGTAAACGTTGGTAAACATCGAAAGTAGTAAAATACTGAATTAAACGTTGGTTAGATACATCTACAAGTAAACAACTTCAAAGTCTCACTCAAATTTGTGTCATTGAAAGATCACAGTCGCAAACCTTGTTCCAAACGTTAAGATACTCAACTTCAACCCACATCCCTTCGTCTTTGAGTCTGTGTGAGTTGCAGGGAACAAAGTCTTTTGTGAGCCGGAGTCCAAAAAAAAACGATCTGGAGCTTGTAATCCATTTTAACAGCTTATTTTTTCGTGTCTAAACAAGAAGGAGCTGCCTCGCTTGCAGTTAATACAAATCTCTGTTGCAAGAATTCTGACCCGCTCAAGTAGAAGAACTCACATTTCCCCTATCCTTAAAACTCTTCACTGGCCTCCAGTTTCTTTCAGGATCAATTTAAAGCTCGGGCTCTGAGGTCTGTGGATCAGAATCTACTGATGGTTCCGCGCACACACTTCCGGACCAGAAGAGAGAAATCCTTCCAGGCTGTTGCTAAGCTTTGGAATGATCTTCCTCTCTCTCTGTGTTTGATGGATCTACTGACTCCTTCAAGAAACATCTTAAGACATTCTTATTTGTGCAGGCTTTTCCTTGATTTTCTGGGACTGTGTTTGTTGCGTTTTGTGTGTTTGGTGCGAGTGAATGATCGATTCCCAGTTACTCATTTTAATTTTCTGCGTTTCTATCTTAACGTGATGCAGATATTTATCTAGTTCGAAATAGGCAACCATTATAGACATTGTTATGAGTAACAATGTCACAATCGTCTCGAACGACAACAACTGTCTGTCTTCTTCTTCTTCACGAACCGAGACTCGCGATGCCTTCACTGACCTCTGTAAACTCTGAACTTAACACTTCAGACCACCGTTACAATTGTTTATATTCTCACATAGTTTACACCTGAGTATTTAACTCAGGTTCTCTGATCACTATAATGACGCAGTTAACTGGACACAAAACTTCCCAGGATTGTCCAAAGTTAGCCGTGAAGCTAATAAACGTGTGATGAACGTGTGATGCTCTCAAGGCAGCGGTAGTTGATCCAAGGCTGTAACCAATCCCTGCCTTAGACTGATGTTCGACATGCCCACTTAATATGTAAACGGACAACAACATTTCAAAATGTATATCATTTCCTTAAATAAATAGAGGAAAAAATGTATACATAAATGTCAAAATTAAAAAATGTGTATTTATACGCAAAATTGCTCCATTCAATGTATTTATTTGGACAATTTGTTACGTATTTATAGATTTTGGTACGTGTTTATACATTTATTTATACATAAGTAATTTATCGTCCTTCATACTTGAAGGGTTTCCTAGTTCCTCAAACTCAATCCTGAAATCTGGTCCTCAAAACTAAGGGACAAGGCTCATTCGCCCTCTTAGAAATGGCAGGACTCAGACGCAGAATTACAATTACAATTACATTTATTTATCTACTTGTTGTTATTTTTTTTTTTCTATAACTCTAAAGTGTAAACAGAAAATAATGCCAAGTCTCAGTCAACATGAGTGTGAGTAAAAAATTAGTGAAGTATGATTTTTTTTTTTTACTAACTATCACATTAAGAGCAAAACCTACCAACAGATTTAGATGTTTGTTTTTTTTTATTCTCATAATAAATACTGTTTTCAAAGTGTTGCAATTTACTTATTGAACAATAATGAACCATTGTTGGTTTGTGTACATTATTAATACATCTGCACTGCACTGCAAAACCATGTCTATTTAAATGAAGAACCCTTTAAAATAACTTAAACGTAATCGTTATATATAGGTTATTTTAGATCTGAATGTATTGGCAACCATGTGCGTTATGGATCTTGATTTGCAATAAATATAATGGTGGTAATAAGTGTAGAATTATCTGGAGCAGTTGATTTACAGGGTGCAACTGCTAAAGCAATCTCTGCATGAGTAGATCTCTTATGATTCTGAGACCATTGAGGGATTTCATTGAGGGTGATCAATCAATGTAAATACAGCCAGTTATTATATGCTATAAAAATTGATTATTGCGTCACCTTTTCGTTTTTACACTAACTGGTGGTTGTAGAGTTATTTGACTTTGTTGGGTGAATAGAATGGTGTAGATATGCCACAAACAAGCACGAAAGACTTTTCTCTTTTCCTGAACTGTTATTCCAGTCGAGGCTTCAATATAAGAAGAATATTATAGACGAGCCAGTATGGAGGTATATGGCTGTTTTTAGGCGTCTTTTTGGAGTCCGTCCATTGTGGGTAAATTGCCTATTGAAATTTAGATTTTTACATATAACTCTAAAAAGTGAAAGATTCCTCTGAAAATAATCCCAACCCTTGGGTGGGCATGAGGGTGAGAAGAAAATGGTTTCAGTTTTTGGAATGCAATTATTGAAGATGAAAAGTCAATCTCAAATTAATCTGCTAACTCATAGGTGAGTCTAGTGGTCAACAAGGCCAAGGGTGCATTAGATTAGCTTCATAGCCTGCAGAAACTGGATAAACTCTGCAGAAGAGAAGATACATTTAGAGACGTAAAGATTATTACAGCCTTAATAATCCCTTACCATTAAATTCCAACAGATCTTTTCCATTCATCTCTTGTGAGTTGTGGAAGAATGCCATTAGCTCATCACCATCGATGTGACCGTCAGCATTTCTAAGAGGAGGATGAGGATGTGCAAGTCTTTTGTGTTATAGTGAAGCGATAACACATATTAATAAACGTACACGTCGGCAGTGTGGAATAATTGCTCTAGTGCATATTCCATATTCCTGACGTCGGGGTATCGTTGCTTATTCTTGAGGAAGACCAATCCTCTTAAGCACCTGCAGAACAAACAGTCTTAAAAAATGTCAAGAAAAATCATTGCAATTTAATGTTTTCAATGATTTTGATCACTGTTCACCCCAACCTACAATATTTAATGTCTTTCAAATCAGAGAGAGGGATCTAAAACACAAACCTTTTTTCAAAAAGAAAAGTGATATAGGCCGGGTGTTGCTGAAGAAGATTTCTGAACTGTCTTCTCAGAAATAGAACTAGAATTTATATGTTCTCAGGAAATCAAATTTTTGCTCAAGTTCAATTTGAGGAAGTCAATTTAGATTTGTATTGTGACTACTCCAAATGTTTGAATCTTTTGCCCAATGTTTGTAAGAGTCAACAACTTTCTAAAGTATTGAACTTGACATAGTTTTTGATGATTTAACATTTTTACTATAATTGATAACTAAGATTAAGTTCTGACAAGATTCTGAAATCAGCCGTACTTCAGTTCAGATCAACTTAACAGTACATTCAGAAACAACAACATATTAAGACTTAAATTCATGTGAAAAGCTGAGGAGAACAGAAGTCCAAGTACAGATTAAGTATGACGGACTCCGAAGAGTTCTCTCGACCTCTGCCCTATGGCCAGTGAAGATATGTTGAGCAGCTACTCATCATTCCATCGCTGGTTATCGACGTGGTGCCCCGCAAACAGTGTTGGCTTTGTAAACAACTGGCAGACCTTTGGGGGAAACCTGCTCTGAATAGGAGAGACTGCATCCCCCCTACTTTGGACGGAGTGGGTCTCTTTTCTAGAAATGTGGATGGATTTATTAACCTTCCATCGACCTCACAACTCAGAGCTCAGACCAATATAATACATTTGAATCTCATTCTCATATGTAATGGATTTTGCTACTATTGTGTGTGGCATGAGATTTAACTGAGGTTTGTTGAATATCCAATCCTTCTCCTCAAAAGCTGCACTTGTTAATGAACTTAGTTCCCAGATTTCTTGACCTACCTGGTGCTTAAATCAGATCGTGATGAACTTATTGGATATGGTGAATGATAGCTTGGCTAATACATGCAATTCAATACCAGAACAATAACCCACACACTGTTACAACCACACCTTAGATCTTATACTAGTATACGGACATGCAATGGACGTAGTTGTTTCTCCTTAAAAAGTTTGTTTGAACATCATTTAATGACTATTGGTTTCATCTTGGCTGATCCAGCACTACAGAAAAGATGCCTGTCGAAAAGTGTCATATCCAATTTAAGGAAGACTTTCCAGTGGCTCACATACGTTGAACAAAGACGAAAATAAATACCCCTCAGTTCAACAGAATAAGAGATCTGTAACAACATCACAAACATCTTGCAGCCTTTCCTTTCATGTGCGATATTCCAAATGAGCATTAAACAACTCCATTTTCTTAGATTTGGCAAGTCAGTCTAACAATTATATTCTGTTGGTTTATTTGAACTAATTTTAAATGTGTACTCCTGGACATTTGCTCAACTAAATAGAAGATTTTAACCAAACTACTCAATTACTCTATTTCATTTGTTTTCAATCATGCAAAAGCCGGGCAGCTTTGTAAGCAGCTTTAATGTGTTTAAGAAAAGTTGTTAACGATGTACAAAACAATAAAAGTAGAAATGAATGTAAAATGTCTTGTGCGAGTTGTCATTCGAGTTTGCCCATCGATGATCTGTTTTTCATCCTCAGGTATTAGGCACGGATAAGGCTTCATAGACTTCCCTTTAACTGCTGCAATGGGAGCTAAGCAGCCAAGTCCTCACAATGTAAATAATACAAAAAAAAATGTTTCAGTTTTTTAAATGCATTTATTGAAGATTAAATTTCAGTCAATCCCAATTGTATCTGCTGATCCAAAAGACAGGTAAGTCTAGAGCTCAACAAGGCCAATGGTGTATCAGATTACTTTCGCAGCCTCCAGAACCTGGACAAAGTCTGCAGAAGAGAAGATGGAATGAAAGACAGACCCCATAATGGGTTTAAAGACTTCATTAACTCAAGTACAGCAGAAGTTAATTTGGTCAGAGAAATACATCTCTACAGCATATTTAGAAGTGTCTCCATCTTAGTGGTAACTACACACAAGAACTGTCAATCAAAGTCATTATCATAATAAATATGATAAATTTTGTAAAAGGTTTTTACAGGAAATAGATTCCAGTTCAAAGCTGTCAAAGACCTAAAGTTCAGGTGTGAAGGGGCTACTGATGAGATTCGAACACAACCAAAGTTTGTCGTTTTTACAAAAAAAGTCTCAACTGTTTTCATGTGAATTCATTTTTCAAGTTGCATCAATTTCCTACTTATAACTTATAAAAATGTATCTCATTTTAAAGCCACTAAGATGATTATTACAGCCACAACAATTCCTCACCATCAAAGTCCAGCAGGTCTTTTCCCTTCATCAGATCATGGATCTCCTCTCGTGAGGCATTGTCGTGGAAGAATGCCATCAGTTCATCCCCATCAATGTGACCATCAGCATTTCTAAGAGGAAGATAAGGACGTGTCAGTTTTTGGTGTATTTATGGGTATATAAACTTATAAACTTACATATCTGAAACGCGGAATAATTGTTCTAGCGCATAATCAATCTTCCTTAAGTCGGTATATCGTCCCACCCTTTCGAGCAAGACCAAGAATTCTTCATAATCAATGGTACCGCTGGCTGAAAGTAAACTATATCAATCAATAGGTCAGGAAAACAAAAGAGGAAATGTAGTGTTGTCGTGCTCACCATCTGCATCTATTACTTTGAATGAACCATCCATTTCGTTTGTTGTCAGGTCGAAGCCGTGAATCTTTATCAGAGTCTCATATTCATCAGGACTGAGGAAACCACTTTTGTCCACGTCAAACCCATAAAAGACTGGTTCTGTGCCTGTTAAACATGTTAGGACATTTAAAAAAGATATTCTTATTCTGTTTGTCACTGCAATATGTCTTATGTCAAAGTCCATTTTAATTTATCTTAAAAGTTTCCTTCATTCTTTGGCTTTCATCATAGAACCCTGCTTGCCTATTTTATTGAGCAATTGTATTTAATAACTGTCTTCCTCATTCTTTTTCTGTTTGTCACTGCAATATGTTTCATGTTGAAGTCCATTTTTTTTATTTCATCTTAAAACAAAATTTGTATTCGATGGCTTTAATCATTGAACCCTGGTGACCTGTTTGTCTATTTTATTTTAGTAGTCAAGTTCATCATTTTGTTTGCTTTAAAAAATGCCTTCAATTTTGTTTCAATGTGTGTGCTTGTTAGTGACCAGTTATTAGAGCAGTGTTGTTTTCCTCAATCAATGTTCTTCATTTCAGTAGTAACTTCTGTTTCTACCATGCAGTCAGAATAGAAAACATGGAATTTATAAAAGCCATTTTTTTCTCAGTAAAATATCATAGCTATTAATGTAATGTAACTCAAGCAGTTATTATCAAGAAAACAGGGAACATTTTGAAACTTGATTAATTTGATTGTGATTTTAAATAAAACTGACATTACTTGTCTTAAATAATAAGATAATTTGATGTATTACCAGATGAAGCATCAGAGGAATGGCAGTAGAATAGAACAATGCAGCAAGTAGCAAGAATTCTGCAGAGGAACGACATCATGGTGAGAGCACAGATTCCTCTTGAGCACCTGCTGGACAAACAGTCATAAACAATGTCAAGAAAATTATTACTATTGAAAGTTTAAAAATGATTTTCATCACTCTTCGGCCCCACCTGCAACATTTAGTGTCTTTCAAATCAGAGAAAGATGTAAAACACAAACCTTTTTTCTGCTGAAGAAGATTTCTGAACTGTCTCCTCAGAAACAGAACTGGAATTTATATCCACGCAGGAAATCAAATGTTTGCTCAAGTTCAATTTGAGGAAGTAAATTTGGATTTGTATTGTGACTACTCCAAATTCTTGTGTTTTTTGCCCAATGTTTGTAAGAGTCAACATCTTAGTATTGAAGTATTGAACTTGGGCTGGTGAGGATTTAACATTTTGACTATAATTATTAACTAAGATTAAGTTCTGACGAGATTCTGACATCAGCCGTACTTCAGTTCAGATCAACTTAACAGTACATTCAGAAACAACAAAATATTAAGACTTAAATTCATGTGAAAAGCTGAGGAGAACAGAAGTGTCTTTGTTGAGAGGATGTAGTCCCTCTAATGTCCAAGTACAGATTAAGTATGACGGACTCCGAAGACTTCTCTCGACCCCTGCCCAATGTGGCCAGTGATGACATGTTTAGCAGCTACTCATCATTCCATCGCTGGTTATCGACGTGGTGCCCCGCAAACAGTGTTGGCTTTGTAAACAACTGGCAGACCTTTGGGGGAAACCTGCTCTGATTAGGAGAGACTGCATCCCCCTACTTTGGATGGAGTGGGTCTCTTTTCTAGAAATGTGGACAGATTTATTAACCTTCCTTCAACCTCACAACTCGGAGCTCAGAGCAGGACGCAGAACTGCAGTCTACGCTCCTTTGCTCTTCTCTCAGAGCAGTCACTTGCCTTTGACCACGCAGAGATGCAGGTTTGCCCCCATAAAAACATGGCATTAAACAACTCCATTTCCTTAGAATTGGCAAGACAGTCTAACAATTCTAGACTCTTGTTGGTTTATTTTAACTATTGTTACATTTTTACTTTTGGACATTTGCACAACCAAATGGAAAAAAATTATCAAAAAATTTTTTTTAAATGACTCTGTTTTATTTGTTTTCAATCATGCAGAAGCCAGGCAGCTATTTAAGCAGGTTTTGGGTTTACATGAAAGGTAGAGCTGGGTGTCATATGCAAAGCAGTGGAAATTGATGTTGGAGAATGTGGCCAAGGGGGAGGAGGTAATTGATGAAGAGGAGGGGTCCCAGGACAGAGCCCTGGGCACACCTGCAGTGACTGAGGAGAGGCTGGATCTGGAAGATTTGAGCTGGAGGAACTGGGTGCGGTCAGTGTGGTAGGAGTGGAAACATTTGAGGGGAGTTTGGGAGATGCCGAGTGAGGAGAGTCTACTGAGGAGGATGGGGTGTAAGATAGTATCAAAGGCAGCGGTGAGGTCGAGGAAGATGAGGATGGAAAGTGAACCAGAGTCAGTGGCACTGAGGAGGTCATTAGTAATTTTGATGATGGCTTGTTGGGGGCGGACGCCGGATTTAGGCGCATAATCAAACTTCCTGATGTCGGTATATCGTCCCACCCTTTCGAGTAAGACCCAAGAATTCTTCATAATCAATGGTACCGCTGACTGAAAGTAAACAATTTCAATCAATAGGTCAAGAAAATACAAGAGGAAACATTGTGTTCTCCTGCTCACCATCTGCATCTATTACTTTGAATGAACCATCAAAGTAATACCCACCACCATTGGGTTGTCAGGTCAAAAGCTGTGAATCTTCATCAGAGTCTCATATTCATCAGGACTGAGAAAACCACTTTTGTCCACGTCAAACCCATAAAAGGCTTGTTCTGCACCTGTTTAACATGTTAGGACATTTAAAAAAGATATTTGTCATTGCAATGTGTCTCATGTTGGGGTCCATTTTTTGATTTAATCTTAAAACAAACTTTGGCTTTTATCCTAGAACCCTGGTGAGTTGCTTGTCTATTTTTTTTTCATTTGTTGAGCAATTTTGTTTCTCTTTCATTTTAATGTGTGTGCTTGTTAATGACCACTTCTCCACATGTAACAATTAGAGCAGTCTTGTATTTTTTTAATAATATTCCTCAATCAAGTAGAAAAAAAATATCTATATATATATGTCAGTTCAAAAGTAAGCTCTGATGAGCCATTTTTTCTTCTATCATTGTATCTTCAAATTAAATTATCTTTCAAATTAAGAGAAAATGTCAAATAATTGACTCTTACAGTGTATTTTTAAAAATCAGACCGGTTTGTGATTGTATATAAAACTGACTTTACTTTTCTTGAATATTAATAATATCATGTGATTCATTACCAATTGGTGAAGCATCAGATGAATGGAAGTAGAATAGAACAATGAAGCAAGTAGCAAGAATTCTGCAGAGGAACGGCATCATGGTGAGAGCACAGATTCCTCTTAAGCACCTGCTGAAAAAAGCATGGAGTTTCCATTACTGTTCAACCCCAAGCACTATATTTAGTGTGATTCCAATAAGAGAAAATATAAAAAAGACAAACCGTTTTTTCCAAAAGAAAGTGATGTAAGTAATTGTTCCTGAAGATACATTCTTGACTGCCTCCTCACACGCAGAACACGAATTTATGTCTTCTTAAGAAATCAAATATTACCACCTGTCTAATTTGAGGAAGAAAATTGGATTTTAACTGTTTCCTCCCAAATGTTTTACCAAGGTTCTTGAGAGTCAATTTCCTCTTTTAAAATTGTTCCTGTTGAACTTGGCTTTATGAGTATTTAATATTTTAACTATCATCAATCACTTAGATTGAGTCAGATTCTGACAGAGTTCATATTTAGACTTTTGTGTAGTGGTATTAGCCTTATAAATTTATGTTTATAATTTCAGAATGTCTACGTTCTTGTAGAATTTAACTTTTAAGAGCTTTGAGGTCAGATTACCTGAAGTTGGAGGCCCACCTTTGATTTCTAGTGCAAAGGGAACTATTAAATAATTAATTTAGTTTTTCTTATTAATACATTTTGAAACAGTATTTTGAACAATCTTATGGTCTGAAGCACTACCTAAGTGTGAATGATGTTCTTTACTAAAATAGAGGCTTTTAAATTGATGATTAACACAACAAAAACAATATTCGTACAAAAATGTACAAAACATGTTTTTATATATATTTATTAAAGAAACAGGATTCATTGTTAAGGATCTAAAGAGAGAAAATGATGAACTTATGGAACTTATGGTAAGCTGTAACTGCACTGTTAAAGCGATTTGTGACCATGGTCTAGAAAGGCGCTTCACAAATAACCTTTATTTACTTACTTACTTACTAGGATCTTCCTAGTGTTGACCGCAACTCTGAAAAAAACTGGGGCCCCTGTCGGAAATTATATCGGAAGGCACCTGAAAACGAGCAGCCCACGTCGAAAGACGTGCGAAGTCTGCTGACGTTGTGGAGGAAAGAGGGACAACTTCCAGCCACCTAGGAGTTCTATCCACCATTGTGAACAGGTGTGTAAAACCCTGTAAAGGTGGCAATGGATAAACTTGGTCAACTGTTGGGTCAACATGCACATGATCAAACCACTTGGCTGGAATGGGAAATGTCTCAAGGGGTGCTCTATTGTGCACATGGACCTTCACTTACAAGCAGTGGCCCACTCTTTTACAT
Organism: Callionymus lyra; assembly: GCF_982586985.1. Classification (NCBI taxonomy): domain Eukaryota; kingdom Metazoa; phylum Chordata; class Actinopteri; order Syngnathiformes; family Callionymidae; genus Callionymus; species Callionymus lyra. The sequence continues at coordinate 37,399,753 of NC_141820.1, read as the reverse complement.
CCTTTCGGAAGCCAGGCAAGACAAATCTAGCACTGACTATCTTGACTGACGCCTTTAACCCCAGGAGAGGGAGTGAACCAGAATCTAGAAAGGCGATTTACAAATAACCATTACTTACTTACTTACTTTCTTACAACAGGCTAAATCCTCGATGAAAAGCAGCTCCTCATGCTCACCAGGACCCACAGCTGCTACTGCTGGCCCTTTCGTTCCTGAAGCCTCAAATGTACACGGTGAACACAAGCTGCTGCCGCGCAGTCTGTTCGCTCTCACACCTGCCACCACTGCTGGTTCGTGGTCCTCCGTCGTCGGTTGAAAGGGAACAGTAGTGACGTTGTTAGCGTTGTCGTCGGACCAAGTTTATATTGATAAACTTAACTTTAAACCGTAACTCTAAAGATTTGTAAATATACCAGTTATATCGAGATTATTTCCCACTGGTCCAAGTGTATTAATATAGTTCTAAACATACATTTTATGACTATTATAACCAAATTCTGGTATTAGATGGTTAGGAATCATATCAATGAGGTTATTACAGGTCTATCAGATTAGTTCTCATTCTCATGAAATTCTATCTTTTGGTAATTCAATACTTCTATACATAGATCCATACATCTACACATGTTCGTTCATAAATACATATTAATGAGTATTTCAGGCTATTCTGTGTTTTTTTAAATCAAAGAAGGGGAAAACAAGGCCTTTTAAATGTGACTTAATCAGGTAACATGAATAATTACATTTTATTTCCTTAATTTATTACATAATTCTCTAGTTCAGCAACATTTAGATTTTACATTTGTCCTGAAGTGTTTATTTTATAACAAATGTTTTGTTGTTTTTTATTCATGTGAAAAGTCAGGTTTATTTTGTTTTCAAAGTGTTTGTGTCTGGTGTCGATGATGTATTTCAGCTGATATTTCTCTCCTGGTCGTGGTTTTGACTCAAGGGGCTGTTTTGAGAACGCTTACTAAGGATTGTTTTTGTGATTATAGTCCATTATGACGTAATAATGGCTTCATACCGCCTCCAGCCAACTGTAATCACCACTGCTTTCTTTATACAAGTCCCTTGGACGTTGATACTTCAGGGATTGATGACGAACCTCTATGCTATGTGGTTGTGATTAAGGCCCAAACCCATTCATCGCCTTGAAGGGCTTCCTCGTTCCTCAAACTCAATCCATAAATCTGGTCCTCAAAACTAAGGAAAGAGGCTCATTTGGCCAATTAGAAATAGCAGGACTCGGACGCAGAATTACCAAATACATTTACATTTATTTATTTATTATCTACTTGCAATATTATTTATTATTACATTTTTCCCTATAACTTTAAACAGGGAAAAGAAAATAATTCCAAGCCTCAGTCAACATCAAGGTGAAAATTAGTGAAGTATGAATTTTGGGTGAACTATCACATTAAGTGCAGTCCTACCAACACAGAGCACAAATTGAAGTTAGAGTTATATGTTATTTTTTGTGTTTGTGTATTTCAAAGAACAACCTCTGTTTCCTGGTTCAATTTACTTATTGAAAAATGATGGACCAATATTGGTTTATGTACATTATTCATACATCTACACTGCAATGCAAAAACAAATCTATTTACATGAAGAAGCCTTTAAAATTAATTATTAATGATGGTAATACGTGTAGAATTATCTGGAGCAATTGATTTACAGGGTGCAACTGGTAAAGGAGTCTCTGCATGAGTAGATCTCTTATGATTCTGAGACCATTGAAGCATTTCTTTCCGGGTGAAACATCAATGTAACTACAGCCAGTTATTGTATGCTATAGAAATTGATTATTGCATCACCTATCAGTTTTTATAATATTATAGACGAGCAGTATGGAAGTATATGGAAGTTTTTAGGCGTCTTTTTGGAGGGAGTTTGTCCACTGGGTGCAAGTTGTTTATTGAAATTTAGATGTTTACCAATGACTCTAAAAAGGAACGGATTTCTCTGAAAATAATCCCAACCCTTAGTGGACATGAGGGTGAGAAGAAAATGGTTTCAGTTTTTGGAATGCATTTATTGAAGATGAAAGTCAAGTTAATCTGCTAAATCACAGGTGAGTCTAGTGGTCAACAAGGCCAAGGGTGCATTAGATTAGCTTCATAGCCTGCAGAAACTGGACAAACTCTGCAGAAGAGAAGATACATTTAGAGAAGTCAACATGATTATTACAGACATAATAATCCCTCACCATCAAATTCCAGCAGGTCTTTTCCATTCATCTCTTGTGAGTTGTGGAAGAATGCCATTAGCTCATCACCATCGATGTGACCGTCAGCATTTCTAAGAGGAGGTTTTTTGTGTTATAATGAAGCGATAACACATACTAATAAACTTACGTGTCGGCGGCTAGGAATAATTGCTCTAGTGCATATTCCATATTCCTGACGTCGGGGTATCGTTGCGTATCTTTGAGGAAGACCAAGAATTCTTCATAATCAATGGTACCGCTGGCTGAAAGTAACCAAAATCAATAAATGAGTCGAGAAAATACAAGTGGAAAAGTTCTGTTCTCTTGCTCACCATCAGCATCTGTTATTTGGAATGAACCATCCATTTGGTTTGTTGTGAAGTCAAAGCCGTGAATCTTCACCAGATTCTCATGTTCCCTAGGACTGAGGAAACCACTTTTGTCCACGTCAAACCAAGAAAAGGCTTGTCCTGTGCCTGGTTAACATGTTGGGATGTTAGGAAGTTTTTTAAGAGCATACTTATTTTGTTTACGTAACATGATTTTTATCTTACATTGAACTCTCTTCTTTTTTTTTTTTATTGTTCTATTTAGTTTATTATTTTTATTGGAGATAGAAACTGACATTACTTGTCTGAAATAAGAAGAAAATAGGATTTATTACCAGATGGTGAAGCATCAGAGGAATGGAAGTAGAATAGAACAATGCAGCAAGTAGCAAGAATTCTGCAGAGGAACGACATCATGGTGAGAGCACAGATTCCTCTTGAGCACCTGCTGGAAAAACTGTCCTAAAAAACGTCAAGAAAAATCATTGCAATCTTAAAAAAGCATGAAAAAGTTTTTTTTTCTCTGTTCATCCATAACCAAAATATTTAGTGTGATTCCAATAAGAGAAAACTTAATACAAACAATAATACAAACCTTTTTTCCCAATAAAATGTGATATAAGCGAAGTAATTGCTTCTCAAGATATTTCCTGAACTGTCTCCTCAGATGCAGAACTGGAATTTATATCTTCTCAAGAAATCAAATATTTCCTCCCGTCTAATTTGAAGAAGAAAATTGGATTTTAATTGTTTCCTCCATTATGTTTGTCTATTTCCCAAAGTTTGTTAACATTTGACTTCCTCTTTTAAAAATATTCCTGTTGAAGTTGGATTCGTGAAGACATATTATTTGAACTATAACCAACAACTCAGCTTTATTAACTCAAAAGTTAATTCAGAGACTATATAATCTTCAGGTGGAGCCTGTAAGTCTTAGCTTAAGGACAAGATCTGTGTCATTAATGTGATGAACTGAGTTGCAAAGACTTCTCTGGTGGCAGGATGTAGTCCCTCAAGTGTCCGATAAAAGACTTGTGAGAAACGATGGACCTGAGGATCTTTGCTTTGGAAATGTGTACTTGTTAATATAACTATATAGCTGGATATTTCACAATGTTTCAATTCTGCTTTGCTCTGGTTCCATGATCGTGTAAGTGTTTAACTTGGCTTTTCTCTAGACCAGCATTTTCTGCGTCATTTTTACCTTAATTTAGACTTTCTAAACTGTTTAAGCAAGGCTTAACCACATTTTCTAATGTAAGTATTTCAATGAAAAGAGAGTTGTGTACAAACAGACACATACTGATGAGTACAATAGAGGTCCAAGATCTATTTAAGACACACTTAAATACACACATTCACTTCTTTAATATATATTTTTATTTAAATATACACCTTGCATTGCTTTATAAAAATTAAAAAGGTACTCCTGTCTTTCTGTATTTATGTTTTTTTATTTGAATTTTTTTCATGAACCAAGTAAGGAAAGTTTAAAGGAGGCAAAACAGTTCAAACAGAAGGCTAGAGTAAAAACCCCATTTGAGCTTTTTATTGAGTTTTTCAGTTCAGGAAACTTAAAAAAAAAAACCTCTTCAGTCCTGGAATCACAGCTTGTCCTCTCACTGTGTAAATATTTGTGATATATTCCTTATATCTTTTCTGGGTCTCATTATTGTTATTATTAATAATAATAAAAATAAAAATCATAATAAAAAATAATATAACAATAATAATACAATTATCTAGTCTGTTCAGATCTACGAGTTCACACAGTACTTCCATAGTACTTGGAGTAACATATTTATCCACAAAACAAATCAACACATCCAGATGACGATTCATTTTTTTTTCTACCTTGGTGTGAAAAGGAAGCTAGTTTCTCATAGGTAGGGCAGGAGGAGCTGGTTGCAAGTCTTATGCAGGCCACAAGGTAGTCTTTAAACTCTTTGGACCTGTACTTTGACTGGATGATCTTCACGTGATAAAAGGCAGCCTCCCTATTAGGTTGATCCAAAAAGTGCATTTGGGTAGAAGGCATATCTTCTGAGGTTGGGATACTTTTGTTAAAGGAGGAATCTGCCATAACTCTTCTTGTTTGTTAAGTGCTGCCCTAGATTTGATTTCATTCTCACCTTACTGTATAAAAATGTCACTCTCAACTGCACATGTTTTCAGGTGTCTGTTGTTGATGATGTATTACAGCTGATATTTCTCTCCTGGTCGTGGTTTTAACTCAAGGGGCTGTTTTGAGAACGCTTACTAAGGATTTTTGTTGTTCTTATAGTCCATTATGACATAATAATGGCTTCACTCCTCCAACAGCCAACTGTAATCACCACTGCTTTCTTTATACAAGTCCCTTGGACGTTGATACTTCAGGGATTGATGACGAACCTCTATGCTTTACCAATCACAGCACAGTGGGTGTGGTTATGGTAAACAAGATTAAGGCCCAAACCCATTTATCTCCTTGAAGGGCTTCCTCGTTCCTCAAACTCAATCCTAAAATCTGGTCCTCAAAACTAAGGATCGAGGCTCATTTGGCCAATTACAAACGGGACTCAGCTGTAGAATTACCAAATGCATTTATTAATCTTCTTGCAATATTATTTATGATTAAGTTTTTCCATATAACTCTAAAGTGGAAACAGACAATAATTCCAAGCCTCAGTCAACATCAAGATGAGTAAAAAATGAGTGAAGTATGAATTTTGGGTGAATTATCACATTAAGAGCAGACCTACCAACACAGAGCACAAATTGAAGTTAGATTCATATGTTATTTTTTTGTGTGTGTATTTCAAAGAACAACCTCTGTTTCCTGGTCCAATGTACTTGATTTACAGGGTGCAACTGGTAAAGGACTCTCAGCATGAGTAGATCTCTTATGATTCTGAGACCATTGAGGAATTTCATTCAGGGTGAAACATCAATGTAACTACAGGTAGTTATAATATGCTGTAGAAATGGATTATTGAGTCACCTGTTAGTTTTTACACTAACTGATGGTTGTAGAGTTATTTGACTTTGCTGTGTGAATAGAATGGTGTAGATATGCCACAAACAAGTGCAAAAGACTTTTCTCTTTTCCTGAACTATTATTCCAGTCGAGGCTTCAATACAAGAAGAATATTATAGACGAGCAGTATGGAGGTATATGGATGTTTTTAGGCGTCTTTTTAGAGGGAGTTTGTCCACTGGGTGCAAGTTGTTTATTGAAATTTAGTTTTTTATCTATGACTCTAAAACGGAACGGATTTCTCTGAAAATAATCCCAACCCTTAGTGGACATGAGGGTGAGAAGAAAATGGTTTCAGTTTTTGGAATGCATTTATTGAAGATTAAAGTCAAGTTAATCTGCTAACTCACAGGTGAGTCTAGTGGTTAACAAGGCCAAGGGTGCATTAGATTAGCTTCATAGCCTGCAGAAACTGGACAAACTCTGCAGAAGAGAGGATACATTTAGAGAAGTCAAGATGATTATTACAGACATAATAATCCCTCACCATCAAATTCCAGCAGGTCTTTTCCATTCATCTCTTGTGAGTTGTGGAAGAATGCCATCAGTTCATGACCATCGATGTGACCATCAGCATTTCTAAGAGGAGGTTTTTTGTGTTATAATGAAGCGATAACACATACTAATAAACTTACGTGTCGGCGGCTAGGAATAATTGCTCTAGTGCATATTCCATATTCCTGACGTTGGTATATCGTCCCACCCTTTCGAGTAAGACCAAGAATTCTTCATAATCAATGGTACCGCTGGCTGAAAATAACCAAAATCAATAAATGAGTCGAGAAAATACAAGTGGAAAAGTTCTGTTCTCTTGCTCACCATCCGTATCTGTTATTTGGAATGAACCATCCATTTGGTTTGTTGTGAAGTCAAAGCCGTGAATCTTCATCCGATTCTCATGTTCCCTAGGACTGAGGAAACCACTTTTGTCCACGTCAAACCAAGAAAAGGCTTGTCCTGTGCCTGGTTAACATGTTGGGATGTTAGGAAGTTTTTTAAGACCAAACATATTTGGTTTGACGTTACATTATTTTGTATCTTTCATTGAACTCTCTCTTTTTTTTTTTTAATTGTTCTATTTAGTTTATTATTTTTTTGGAGATAGAAACTGACATTAGTTGTCTGATATTAGAAGAAAATAGGATTTAGTACCAGATGGTGAAGCATCAGAGGAATGGCAGTAGAATAGAATAATGCAGTAAGTAGCAAGAATTCTGCAGAGGAACGACATCATGGTGAGAGCACAGATTCCCCTGCTGAACAGTCCTAAAAAATGTCAAGAAAGATCATTGCAACATAAAAAAGCATGAAAAATGGTTTTCTTTTTTTTATCTCTGTTCATCCATAACCACAATATTTAGTGTGATTCCAATAAAAGAAAACTTGCAAAAATACAAACCTTTTTACCCAATAAATTGTGACATAAGCAATATAATTGTTTCTCAATAAACTTCCTGAACTGTCTCCTCAGATGCAGAACTGGAATTTATATCTTCTAAAGAAATCAAATATTTCCTCCCGTCTAATTTGAAGAAGAAAATTGGATTTTAATTGTTTCCTCCATTATGTTTGTCTTTTTTCCCAAAGTTTGTTTAAAAATATTCCTGTTGAAGTTGGATTCGTGAAGACATATTATTTGAACTATAACCAACAACTGAGTTTGAGACATCATAAGATCCTGACATGTGCTCAGCTTTATTAACTCAAAAGTTAATTCAGAGACTATATAATCTTCAGGTGGAGCCTGTAAGTCTTAGCTTAAGGACAAGATCTGTGTCATTAATGTGATGAACTGAGTTGCAAAGACTTCTCTGGTGGCAGGATGTAGTCCCTCAAGTGTCCGATAAAAGACTTGTGAGAAACGATGGACCTGAGGATCTTTGCTTTGGAAATTTGGACTTGTTAATATAACTATATAGCTGGATATTTCACAATATTTCAATTCTGCTTTGCTCTGGTTCCATGATCATGTAAGTGTTTAACTCGGCTTTTCTCTAGACCAACATTTTCTGCGTCATTTTTTACCTTAATTTAGACTTTCTAAACTGTTTAAGCAAGGCTTAACCACATTTTCTAATGTAAGTATTTCAATGAAAAGAGAGTTGTGTACAAACAGACACATACTGATGAGTACAATAGCGGTCCAAGATCTATTTAAGAAACACTTAAATCCACACATTCACTTCTTAAATATATATTTTTATTTAAATATGCTGCACCTTCCATTGCTTTATAAAAATTAAAAAGGTACTCCTGTCTTTCTGTATTTATGTTTATTTATGTTGTTTTTTTATTTGAACTTTTTTCATGAACCAGGTAAGGAAAGTTTAAAGGAGGCAAAACAGTTCAAACAGAAGGCTAGAGTAAAAACCCCATTTGAGTTTTTCAGTTCAGGAAACTTAAAAAAAAAAAACTCTTCAGTCCTGGAATCACAGCTTGTCCTCTCACTGTGTAAATCTTTGTGATATATTCCTTATATCTTTTCTGGGTCTCATTATCATTATTATTATTATTATTATTATTATTAATTATAATTATAATAACAAAAATAATTAGAATAATATAACAATAATACTAAAATTCTCTAGTCTGTTCAGATCTACGAGTTCACACAGTACTTCCATAGTACTAGTAACATATTTATCCACAAAACAAATCAACACATCCAGATGACAATTCTTTTTTTTTTCTACCTTGGTGTGAAAAGGAAGTTAGTTTCTCATAGGTAGGGCAGGAGGAGCTGGTTGCAAGTCTTATGCAGGCCACAAGGTAGTCTTTAAACTCTTTGGACCTGTACTTTGACTGGATGATCTTCACGTGATAAAAGGCAGCCTCCCTATTAGGTTGATCCAAAAAGTGCTTTTGGGTTAAAGGCCCACTTCTGAGGTTGGGATACTTTTGCTAAAGGAGTATGTGCCATAAGTCTTGTTTGTCAAGTGCTGCCCTAGATTTGATTTCATTCTCACCTTACTGTATAAAAATGTCACTCTCAACTGCACATGTTTTCAGGTGAATCGGTGATGCCACTTTTGAAGTAATGAAATCCACATGACTATACTCCAAAAAGAGGAACACAGATAACTAGCAACAGGATCAATGGATGCAAAGCCAGTAAAATGTCGCTCAAAGAGGGTCAGCCGCCTCAAAGCTGCCATCTTAAAGGGCAACTAATATTTTGATTATTTGAAACAGAGCGCCGTCATGATGAAGGAATTACTGTATCATGGAGAGGAAGACTTCAACATTTCTTACATGCGAGTGAGTCAAAAGAATTAGGTTTTCACATTAGTTTCCCTTTAACATCTTTGCTATCCTTTTTGTGTTTAGCAAGAACTGAAGTGACTCTATAAGATGCTGTAGTTGCGGCCTGAAGCTTGGTGTTTGGTCTGGTAAAAACAGACTGTTGTGGGGCTAACTCGATTCCAGCACTTTCCGAGCGCCTACCTGTGTTCTAGCAGGAAAATCCATCCCATAGCTTTTGTGCAGTGTCTTGAAATGTTGTTCCAAAGTGCCCTGCTTTGGTAGGGCCTAACTGGCTTTTTAATGCACAGATATTAGCAGCAATAAATAGAATTCGTCAGTTTAACCCGTTGTGGAGACTTCATCAACAAGTCTAATCACACTAAAAGGATCACAACACGGAGTCGCTTCCGTCGCTCAAACACGATGTCCCTTCGATCCCGGGTCTTATACTTCGCTTCGTGGAGAAAGATGAACAATCCAGAGCGTGTATCGGGTCATTTATTCGCAGCTTCAAGTCAAAGAAAATACAAGCTTTCAATTACGATCGACTGGACGCACTTTCTCCCGGCGACTGTACAGATCAATAGCCCCGGGCAGAGAAGGTCCCAATCTGTAGAAACATCGCTATATTTAAGGCAAATTTCCCGCCCAGGGGGTTGTCCTTTCCGGCCAAATTGTTCTTTCAAGTTCCCTGTGTCACCGATCCCCCATTGTGGGACATCCTAATTTGTCTTCCTGTAATCTAATTATTCATATGTTTTCGGGTGGGGGTCACTTTCTCTTCCATCTTTCGCTCCCCCTTCTTGCTTCGTTCTTTGATCTACAATTTAAGGTGTGATTTGCAGAAAAGATGTTTGAATTTCCTATGTCGTAACTCTTATTCTGATCCAATCATGCCTCGAACCAGTGTGAATCAGTCTGAGTGGAATGTTGATTGTGAATGTGTAGTCAAACGTTCCGGCTCTTAGATCAAGGGTATAATTTATACTTTATATTTTGATTATCTTTTAGCATTAATTTAAGTATGGCGTATATGTATATAATAATTTTAATCTAACAACACAAAGACATGTGTCTAGTTCAACACTGCAGAAAACTGTTTCTTTCAACTGAGAAAAATCTCGAAATTTAGGAAAATGTTGTCACAACATGATCTGGATCTTGTAATCCATGCGTTTGTTTCTTCTCTTCTGGACTATTGTAACCGTTTGTTTAAATGTCTTAACAAGAAGGAGTTGTCTCGCCTGCAGTTGATTCAGAACTCTGCAGCGAGAATTCTGACCCACTCTAGTAGAGGGTGCGGTCAGCTAACTGTTTGGCTTATGTGGTGGTTGGTCGAGAAGCACCACTAGGCCTTGATTTTCTTTCGACTTCTCCTCTTTGTTTCCATTTTAATTAGATATGTGTGAAGTTGAATAAAAACCCACCAACACAGAGAACAAATTAAGTTGTATTTAGATGTTAATTATAAATATTTATCATATTTCCCATAATGTGTATATCAAAATGCATCCTTTGTTTCCCGGTTAAATTCAACCGTTGAGTGATTATGAACCATTGTTTTTTTATGTACATTATTGATACATCTGCACTGCTACACTCTCTGCACTAGTAGATCTCTTATGATTCTGAGACCATTGAGGCATTTCATTCAGGATGCCAACAGTGTATTTACTAGATTAACTTTATATCCTACAAAAAAGTCTACAGAAGAGAAGATGAGTTTAAATAAGTTTATATACTTCTTAAACTCAAGTACAGCAGAAATTTTAAATATATATCTATGGCATATTTAGAAGTGTCTCTATCTGAGTGGATAAAAAAGCATGTATAATAAATCAAAGTCATTACCACTATTCATTTTTTGCAATAATGTCTTACTTTAGTTAATATAATAGTTAATGTATTTAATTAATATAACAAATATTTTACACACATTAAAATGATCATTAAAGTCACAATAATCCTCACCATCAAACTCTCTTTTCCTTTCATCATATCATTGATCGTCTCTTGTGGGACAGAGTTATGACAGAATGCAATCAGTTCATCAACATCAACGTCAGCATTTCCAAGAGGAAGATGAGGACGTGCCAGCTTTTTGTGTTATAATGATGTCTTTATATACTAATAAACGTACACGTCAGCATTATTTAATAATTGTTCTAGTGCAAATTTCAAATTTACGCCGTCAGAGTATCGTTGCAAATCCTTAAGTAAGACGAAGAATTCCCTACGTCAAAGGTACTGCTAGCTGTGAGTAACTATAAAAATAAATAGTGAGGAAAATACAAGATCGAAGGTTTTATTCTCCTGCTCACCATCAGAGTCAATTACTTTGAATGAACCATCCTTTTAGTCATTAGGTCGAAGCTGTGAATCTTCACCACAGTCTCATATTCCTGTGGACTGAGGAAACCACTGCCGTGCACGTCAAACACATAAAAGGCTAGTTATGTATATGTATATATATATTCAAATTGAAAATCAATAAAGTGACTTGTACATCCTATTTATTGTTGAAAATGGTATTGGTTAGTGATTGCAGAAAAAAATGACTTGTCTTATATAATAAGATACTGTGATCTATTACCAGATTATGAAGCATCAGAGGAATGACAGTAGAATGCAGCAAGTAGCAAGAAATCTGCAGAGGAACAATATCATGGTGAGAGCAGAGATTCCTCTTAAGCACCTGCTGGACAAACAGTCATAAACTATGTCAAGAAGAATCATTACAATTAAAAAAAGGTTTGGATTTGAATTTTCCAAAAAACTTTAGTTTTTTTAGTCCAAAGTTTGTAGGAATCAACTTCCTTTATCCAAAATATTGAACTTGTTTTTCAATATATAATGTTTGAACTATAACAACTCAGAGCACAGATCAGGAGGCAGAACTGCAGTCTTACACACTCTTCTGCCTTTCTCCTACAACAGTCACCTGCCTTTAACCACATAGAGAGGGTGGATCTGGCCCGCTTAATAAAACCAAGAAAAAATGTCTGCAGTAGAAGAGTTGTTAAATAAAATCTAATTCAAATAAATACTTCCACTACTATTGTAGAGGACAGGAGAATTAAGTGTGGACTGTTGAATATCCGATCCCTGTCCTCAAAAGCTGCACTAACTAATAAACTCATATCAGATAAAACCATTGACATATTCTGCTTAACCGAAACCTGGCTGTCTATAGATGATTACGTATCTTTAAATGAATCAACACCACCCAGCCACACTAACTTTAAAGCCCCTCGACGCTCTGGTCTGTCTTCTTTACATTGGCTTCCTGTAGAATTTATAATACAATTTAAAATCCTTCTCTTAACCTATAAAGCGTTACATGGTCTAGCACCAACATACATTAAAGATGTAATCCAAACTTATCAACCCTCTAGGACCTTACGATCTTTAAACTCGGATCTATTAGTTATACCACAAATCTCTAAATGTAGATTTGGAGCCAGGGCCTTCAGTTTTCAAGCCCCTCTGCTGTGGAACCAACTAGCAGCTTCAGTCCAGAGGGCAGACACCCTCTCTATGTTTAAAAACAATCTTAAAACCTTACTTTTCCATAAAGCTTATAATTAACCTCACTGTTTATCTTAGCTGCTATAGGCTGAGAATGCTGGAGGAGTTTTAGACACCGAGCTCTGTATATCCTTCTTTTCTGCATTACATTCATCACCTGTGCAGTTTAAACCCACACCTTTTTATTTCTCTCCCGGAGCCCCAGGGCTCCACCTCCAGAGCTGCTGCTGATCCAGGATCTTCACCACATCACCAGATCCCGAGTTCTCTCCAGAACCTCCATGGACTCTCCCATACTCTCCTCTTTTCTCTCACTGTATCCTCCCTCACTCTTCTCTTTATCCATCTGTCTACCCCCCCATCCTTCCTCCCAGCCGGTCAAAGCAGGAGGCCGTCAACAATGAGTCTGGTTCCGCTCGAGGTTTCTGCCTTCTAAAAAGACATTTTTCCTCGCCACAGCTCACTGAACAGTGTTTCGCTTGTTGCTCATTGTTGAATTGCTGGCATCTTTTTTCCTTTCTCCACTATAGTCTTACTTCGACTTTAAAGTGTCTTGAGATAACTTTGTTATGAAAAGACACTTTAAATAAAATTGAATTGAATTGAATTGAACAATAACATGTGCACAGTTGTACTGTAGGTCAACGCAAGTTAGAAGCACAGGTAAGCACTGTGTAAGCACAGGTAAGCATTTCCACCTGATACACCTCCGATGGTGCCAATGGGGTAGCTGTAGGGTCATCAGCTTGGAGCCAGTTTCGCTACATTATTCCCAGAACAGCTCACAGTGGTGAACCAATGGTAGGGACGTCTCGCTGCCGCCCCCTACAGAAACCCCTATGACCATTGTTTTAACCATCTTGTTTTCTTCTCAGCCACAGCCAGAAGCTGGCTCTTTCCGCCTCCTCTGCTAAGTCCTTGAATGCCTTCTTTAGCTTTGACCCAGTAACTCCTATGTTCCTCAGGAGGCGCTGGATGGATGTTCCGATAACCCCCTTCAGCAAACCACCACAGGGCAGATAACAGTTGACCAACCTGCCTCTCGACACTCAGCTGCCAGATCGGTGTATTTGTCCTTCTTCCTTCAAAAGGCTGCCTTCCATTCCTCTCTCCCAAGGGACTGTGAGCTCTGCCAGGATTAATGTTTTGACTGTGGGGGACCACAGGATGATGTCTGGTCTCAGAGAGGTTGTGGTTATCCGAGAGGAAACTTAAGCTGCCGATCAAGGTCCACTCTTAAGCCAGTCATTTCCGGGTGTTAGCAGTGATATTCTCTCTCTCTTGGTGATGTTCTTAGCACCTGCCCCTTGTCCAACAAAATAGATCAGCTTCTGTGCTGTTGCAGGATGGTCTTTGGCTGCTTCAAGCCTTTGTACCTAGCGGACTTCTGCCAGTTTCCGCAGGACCTAATCGTGCTGAAACCTGTACCGACCCCCGACTTTTTCTCCACAAATGAGTCTTCTCACAGCAACGATGTTCGTGCTGTGTTAGAGCGTCTGTTAATAAATCAACTGTTCATAAGGCAGATCAAAGTGACCACCTCCTCACAATGTAAATAAAAATGAGGAAAATGTTTTCGGTTTTTTGAATGCATTTATTGAATATGTAAGTCAACCTCAAGTGAATCTGCTAACTCACAGGTAATAATAGTCGTCATCAAGGACAACAATTTATCAGATTAGCTTCATAGCCTGCAGAAACTTGACAAAGTCTAAAGAAGAAAAGGTGAGTTTAGATCATTTTAAAGACATCAAGATTATTATTACAGCCACAATGATCCCTCACCATCCAAATCCAGCAGTTCTTTTCCTTTCATCAGATCTTGGATCTTTTTTTGTGAGACAGAGTTTTGAAAGAATTCCATCAGCTCATCACCATCGATGTGACTGTCATCATTTCTAAGCGGAGGATGAGGACGTGACAGTTTTTTGTGTTATGATGATCCATATGCAAACTTATAAACTTACGTGTCGGCAGCAATGAATAATATTTCTAGTTGATATTCCATATTCTTGAGTTCGGGGTATCGTTGCATATCTTTGAGTAAGACCAAGAATTCTTCATAATCAAGGGTACCACTAGCTGTGAATAGACAAAATCAATCAACAAGTGAAGAAAACACTCGAGTTAAGGTTCTGTTCTCCTGCTCACCATCAGCATCTGTTTTTTTGAATATACCATCCATCATGTATTTCGTCAGGTCAAAGCTGTGAAGCTTCATCGCTGTCTCAAATTCCTGAGGACTGAGGAAACCACTTCCATCCACGTCAAACCAAGGGAAGGCTGGTTCTGGGTCTGGGTTACATGTTTTAAAGATCATTCTTGTTCTTTAATTGTTTGTTACTTCATGGTTTTCATCTTAAATTACACATTTCTTTCTTTATCTTACGTCAAAGCACCCAGCTGATCCTGCCCAGCCTCAATTACATTTCAATTTGTCAATTTGCTTCATCAATTTAGTATTTTTTAATTGTTTAATCTTAATGAGCTTAATGAATGCTCTTTTTTTTTTAAGAAATAGAAGAATACATGGAATGAATAACATCACCGTATTTATCAGTACAATGTCATAGCTATTGATATAAATATTTAAGTGGTTATTATCAATAAAACATGGGGAAAGTCTATATAAGTTCCTAAATTAAACTCTAATGAGATATTTCCTTAAAGAATAGCTTTTGAGACTTAAATATATCACTTAATTATATGTTAAATTATTCTTCTTCTTTTATAGTTGTCCTTACTAATGTATCTTTAGTCATTAATGAACAACAAATTTAAGAAAATGAAAAATAATTGAAAATATATATTTAATGTTTTATTTAATAATTAGATTTGTTTTGGTCTGTAGATAAAACTGACTTTACTTGTCTGGAATAAGAAGAAAATAGGATTTATTACAAGATTCAGAAGCATCAGAGGAATGGCAGTAGAATAGAACAATGCAGCAAGTAGCAAGAATTCTGCAGAGGAACGACATCATGGTGAGAGCAGAGATTCCTCTTGAGCACCTGCTGGACAAAATTATTAAAAATATGTCAAGAAAAATCATTGCAATTGAAAAAAACTATGAAACTAAATATTTAGTGTGATTCCAATAAGAGAAAACATGTAAAATACGAACCTTTTTTCCTAATAAAATGTGATGTAAGCAAAGTAATTATTCCTAAAGATACTTCCTGAACTGTCTCCTCAGAAGCACAACTAGATATATATCTTTTCAAGAAATCAAATATTTCCTCCTGTCTAATTTGAAGAAGAAAATTGTTTCCTCCCAAATGTTTGTCCTTTTCCCCAAGGTTTGTTAAGATTCCACTTCCTCTTTATATTTAAAAAATATATATTACTGTTGAAGTTTGTGAAGATATATTATTTTAAAAATAACCAACAGCCCAGTTTGAGACATCATAAGATCCTGACATGTGCTCAGCTGTATTTAAGGTCAACTTAACAGTTAATTCAGAGACAATATGATATTTAGATGGAGTCAGTTAGTCTCAGCTCAAGGACAAGATCTGTGTAATTCATGTGATAAATTCAGTTGCAAAAATGTCTCTGGTGAGGAGATGTAGTCCCTTAAAGGTCCGATAATAAACCAAATTCAACCAAACATCTACGCTTTATAAGATCATCCTTTTCAATATACTGTATTTTACCTTGAGCAGCTGGATATTTCAATGTGTTTAAATTCTGCTTTGCCCTGGGTCCATGATCATGACTTTAGCATATTTCTCTAGACCAGCATTTTTCTCTTAGAAAACCTCCGTGTCTGTGTCCTTCTCACACTATTGGCTTTGATACAGAGTAGATTTGGTTTAACAGAACAACTAATCACTGGGTGCCATGACCAAAGCTATGGTTGGTGTATCTTACAGGGTGCAACTGGTAAAGGAATCTCTGCATGAGCAGATCTCTTATGGTTCTGAGACCATTGAGGCATTTTTGAGGCGTTTTGAGAGCTGCTGAAAATCAGTGTAATTACAGCCAGTTATTTTATAATATAAAAATGGTTTATTGAGTTACCTCTTATTTTTAATACCAACTGATGATTGTACCGTACGGATATAATAAATGTACAGATTAACTTCACAGCCTCTAGAAACTCGACAAAGTCTGCAGAAAAGAAGATCAAATAATGGACAGACACCACAATAAGTTAAGAAACACCATTAACTTGAGTAAAGCAGAAGTTTCAAGAAAAATGTCTCTATGGCATATTTAGAAGTGTCTCCATTTTAGGGTTTACTTCACACATGTAAGGTCAATCAGAGTCATTATCAACTAAATATGTACACTTTTATGAAAGTTATGATTCAGAAAATACATTCTAGGTCAAAGAGCTAAAAATCAGCTTCCAGGTGGCGACGATAGGTGAGTGGTGCAGTAGCTGCTGATGGGATTGAACACAATAAAAGTTTGTTGTTCTTCCAAAAAAGTAATTCTCACCATCATCATCTATTACTAGAACATGACAAGAGTTTGTAGTGGATTATTGCCTTATAAAAAGGTTTATTTTCAGAACATCTAAGTTCTGGTAGATTTAATTTTAAAATTGCCTCTACGTAAAATTACCTGAATAAAGGAGCACCACCTTTGAGTCCTAGTCCAAAGGAAACTATTGAATTTACGTGGATAATAATTAATTAATTGGCCTTAATAATTAATCATGAAACAATAGTTTGAATCAATCTCATTAACTGAGATACCGACCCCAAGCCAGAGCTGTCTTGCAATTGGACAGGATGTGCTGTAAGCTTGGGTTCAGAGCGCTACAGAGACTGCAATTTTCCTCAGAGCCGTACCATCGACTTAGATTGCCTGTCTTTATTTGTGCATCAACCTGCTGATGGCTTGGTCGACAGCCTCTTTGGCCTTCCCAGGAAGGTGGCTTTTGTCAATCCTCTCGTGGATCACAATCTACTTACGGTTCCTCACACATGAAGTCTACTGACTCCTTTTCCCTGATTTTCTGGGACACCTGTGTTTTTTCCCAGTGTTATCTTGAACTTTTTAGTATATATTTTTTGAATATTTTTTTTTATTTTTTAAGAGCTTTGTGACCCTGGTCTAAAAAAGCTCTCTATTAATATAAATTACTTACTTACTTACTTACAACATCCTCATTTTCTCCACCGATGAGTCTTTTCACAGCAACAATGTCTGTGTCGTGTTAGAGCGTCTGTTAATAAATCAACTGTTCTTAAGGCAGATAAATGCGAATGTCACTTTGGGTCGGTCACCTTTAGGTTACATTATTCATCCAGTCAACATTCACGTTGATTCTGTGAAGGTTTGTGCTGTTAGAGATTGACCGTTTCCAACCTGATGTAAGGAATTGCAGAGATTTCTAGGCTTTGCAAATTTCTATCGGCGATTTCATTCAAAACTTAAGTCAAATTATCCACATAATTGCTCTGGAATACTTTTTTAGGGGGGGGGACTAGAAAGTCTTCCCTCTTACTGCTGCAACAGAAGTTAGGTGACCACGTCCTTATAATGTAAAACATTTTTAGGAAAAATGGTTTCAGTTTTTGTAATGCATTTATTGAAGATGTAGGTCAAGTGAATCTGCTAACTCACAGGTGAGTATAGTCGTCAACAAGGAAAACAATTTATCAGATAAACTCCATACCCTGCAGAAACTGGCCAAAGTCTAGAGAAGAAAAGGTGAGTTTAGATACATTTAGAGACATCAAGATTATTATTACAGCCACAATAATCCCTCACCATCCAAATCCAGCAGTTCTTTTCCCTTCATCTGATCGTGGATTTTCTCTTGTGGGATGGAGTCGTGGAGGAATGCAATCAGCTCATCACCATCGATGTGACCGTCAACATTTCTAAGAGGAAGATGAGGAGGTGCCAGTGTTTTGTGTTATGATGATCAATATGCAAACTTATAAACTTACGCGTCGGCATCGATGAATAATTGTTCTAGTTCATATTCCATATTCTTGAGTTCGGGGTATCGTTGCATAGCCTTGAGTAAAACCAAGAATTCTTCATAATCAAGGGTACCACTAGCTGTGAAAAGACAAAATCAATAAACAAGTGAAGAAAACACATGAGTAAAGGTTCTGTTCTCCTGCTCACCATCAGCATCTGTTGTTTTGAATATACCATCCATTTTGTATTTCGTCAGGTCGAAGCCATGAAGCTTCATCACTCTCTCAAATTCCTGAGGACTGAGGAAACCACTTCCATCCACGTCAAACCAAGGAAAGGCTTGTTCTGGGTCTGGGTTACATGTTTTAAAGATCATTCTTGTTCTTTAATTGTTTGTTACTTCATGGTTTTCATCTTAAATTACACATTTTTTCTTTGGCTTAGGTCAAAGCACCCAGCTGATCCTGCTAGTCAATTATATTTCAATTTGTCAGCTTCATCATTTTTGTTATTTTGAATTGTTTAATCTTATTTAACTTAACAAATGCTCTCTTTTTTTGTAAAAAAAAAAAAAAAAAAACATGGGCTGCCTAACATCACCATATTTATCAATACAAAATAATAGCTATGGATATCAGAATTTAATTGGTTATTATCAATAAAACATGGGGAAAGTCTAGATATACGTCTAGATAAACTCTCATGATCCATCTCCTTGAAGAATAGCTTTTGAGACTTTAATATATCAATTAATTATATATTACATTATTTTCTTCGTTTATGTTTGTCCTTACGAATGTACCTTTAGTTGTTAATGAACAACACATTTAAGATAAAGTCAAATAATTGAAAAACTACATTTTTTTGTCTCATTTAATAATTAGATTTGTTTTTGTCCGCAAATAAAACTGACTTTACTTGTCTGGAATAAGAAGAAAAGAGGATTTATTACAAGATTCAGAAGCATCAGAGGAATGGCAGTAGAATAGAACAATGCAGCAAGTAGCAAGAATTCTGCAGAGGAACGACATCATGGTGAGACCAGAGATTCCTCTTGAGCACCTGCTGGACAAAAAATTGTAAAATATGTCAAGAAAAATCATTGCAATTAAAAAAAACATGAAACTAAATATTAAGTGTGATTCCAATAAGAGAAAAAATAAAAAATACAAACCTTTTTTCCTAATACAATGTGATACAACCGAGGTAATTGTTCCTGAAGATACTTCCTGAACTGTCTCCTCAGAAGTCCAACTAGAATTTATATCTTGTCAAGAAATCAAATATTTCCTCCTGTCTAATTTGAAGAAGAAAATTGGATTTTAATTGTTTCCTCCCAAATGTTTGTCTATTTTCCCAAAGTTTGTTAAGACTCAACTTCCTCTTTTAAAAAATATTCCTGTTGAAGTTGGATTTATGAAAATATGTTATTTTAACTATAACCACAACCCAGTTTGAGACATCATAAGATCCTGACATGTGCTCAGCTGTATTTAAGGTAACTCAACCTTTAATTCAGAGACAATACGATCTTTAGATGGAGTAAGTCAGTTAGTCTCAGCTCAAGGACAAGATCTGTGTCAATCATGTGATAAATTGAGTTGCAAAGACTTCTCTGGTGACGGGATGTAGTCCCTTAGAGGTCCGATAATGGACCAAATTCGCCAAACATCTATGCTTTATAAGATCATTCTTTTTAATATACTGTATTATACCTTGAGCAGCTGGCTATTTCAATGTATTTTAAATTCTGCTTTGCTCTGGGTCCATGTTCATGACTTTAGCATATTTTACTAGACCAGCATTTTTCTCTTACAATAACTTCTGTGTCTGTGTTCTTCTCACACTATTGGCTTTGATACAGAGTAGATTTGGTTTAACAGAACAACTAATCACTGGGTGCCATGACCATAGCTATGGTTGGTGTATCTTACAGGGTGCAACTGGTAAAGGAGTCTCTGCATGAGCAGATCTCTTATGGTTCTGAGACCATTGAGCCATTTTTGAGGCGTTTTGAGAGATGCTGAAAATCAGTGTAAATACAGCCAGTTATTTTATGATATAGAAATGGATTATTGACTTACCTGTTAGTTTTATCACCAACTGATGATTTTACCATACAGATATATTAAATGTACAGATTAACTTCACAGCCTCTAGAAACTGGACAAAGTCTGCAGAAAAGAAGATAAAAATAATGGACAGACACCACAATAAGTTTAGAGACACCACTAGCCTGAGTAAAGCAGAAGTTTCAAAGAAAAATGCTTCTATGGCATATTTGGTAGTGTCCCCATTTTAGGGTTTACTTCACACATGTAAAGTCAATCAGAGTCATTATCACCTAAATATGTACACTTTTATGAAAGTTATGAAACAGGAACTACATCTAGGTCAAAGAGATAAAAATCAGTGTCCAGGTTTCGATGATAGGTGAGTAGTGCAGGAGCTGCTGATGGGATTGAAAACAATAAAAGTTTGTTGTTCTTCCAAAAAAGTATATATATAACATATATAAAAATGTTTATTTTCAGAACATCTAAGATCTGCTAGATTTAACTTTAAAGTTGCCTCTAGGTAAAATTACCTGAAGAAGGGGGCACCACCTTTGAGTCTTAGTCCAAAGGAAACAATTACATTTAAGTGGATAATAATTAATTAATTGGCCTTAATAATTAATCATTAAACACTAGTTTAAATCAACCTCATTAACTGAAGTAACTACTTGTTGTCGTGATTAATGTTCTTTACTGTCTAAGAGGTTCTTAAATTGATTATATAAAAATCTGAAAAATGGTAAATGCAACTGACGTACTTTTCATAGGATTTATTGAAAGAAACAAAGAGAAACGGGAGAACAGTTAAGAACAATGGAATGGAATGATGATGATTGCTTTGATATCATGGAAGGAACAATACTTGAAGGCTTTGATAAGTGTCAACTTCTTGGAAAGCTTTATAACTTATTTTAAGCTAATCTTGCTACGTCTGATCAATTTAAAAAATCCCAACACATCAATCAATGCAAGAGGGACAATGTTACAGTTTCTTACGTCGTCGAGAGGAGAGAGGAAGGCGTGATGATGACTAGGCGGTTGAGGTGAGGAGGATGAGCAGCAGAGGAGCGTGAATGAAGGTCCTGGATCCAACGATGTCGGGTCTTCTTGGGTCCGGTCCTGGCCCTTTGTTGCAGGCTAGCAAAGTTCTTTCTTGAGAGAGTTTGTGTAACCAACCAGAGACGTATCTTTACTTTGCTAAAGGGATCACAAGTCTTTGACGGATCTTTCGTGCGTACCGACCCGAGCCAGAGCCAGAGCTGTCTTGTAATTGACAGGATGTACCGTAAGCTTGGGTTCAGAGCGCTACAGAGAATGCAATTTTCCTCAGAGCCGTACAACCGACTCAGAATGCTGGAGCTGGGGAGGGTGATGTAGGTGGCCCGCATGGGAAAATGTAACCTTGCTTGAGGCCTTTTCCACATGTCAACTATTTATTTGTGCATCAACTTGCTGATTGCTTGGTCAACAGCCTCTATGGCCTTCCCAGGAAGGTGGCTTTTGTCAATCCTCTCGAGGCCGTCAGTGAGCTGTTCCCTGACAGTGGCACACAGTTAATTCAGAGACAATATGATCTTAAGGTGTAGCCAGCAAGTCTGAGATCAAGGATAAGATCTGTGTAATTCATGTGACAGGCTCTGGTGACAGGATATAATCTCTCTAATGTCCAATAATAGATTTATTATATATTCTTTACTAAACTCATTATCCCAAATCCTTATCATCTAGTGCTCAAAAAAGAGGGGGACAAATGAAAGACGTTTAATACACCCTCTAGCCACTACGAATACCTTGTAATGCCATTTGACTTAACCAACGCCCACACAGTGTTTCAGAATTTTATTATTGAAGTGTTCATAAGGCAGATAAATGCAAATTTCATGTTGGGTCGGTCACCTTTCTAGGTTACATTATTCATCCAGTCAACAGTACCGTTGATTCTGTGAAGGTTTGTGCTGTTAGGGATTGGCCAGTTTCAACCTGATGTAAGGCATTGCAGAAATTTCTAGGCTTTGCAAATTTCTATCGGCGATTTCATTCAAAACTTAACTCAAATGATCCTTATAATTGCTCGGGAATATTTTTTAGGGGGGGCGGACTAGAAACTCTTACTGCTGCAACCGACCATGTCCTCACAATGTAAAAAAATGATGAAAATAGTTTCAGTTTTTGGAATGCATTTATTGAAGATGTAGGTCAATCTCAAGTGAATCTGCTAACTCACAGGTGAGTATAGTCGTCAACAAGGAAAACAATTTATCAGATTAGCTCCATACCCTGCAGAAACTGGCCAAAGTCTACAGAAGAAAAGGTGAGTTTAGATACATTTAGAGACATCAAGATTATTATTACAGCCACAATGATCCCTCACCATCCAAATCCAGCAGTTCTTTTCCCTTCATCTGATCATGGATCTTATCTTGTGGGATAGAATCATGGAGGAATGCCATCAGCTCATCACCATCGATGTGACCGTCAACATTTCTAAGAGGAAGAAGAGGACGTGACAGTGTTTTGTGTTATGATGATCAATATGCAAACTTATAAACTTACGCGTCGGCGACGTGGAATAATTGTTCTACTTGATATTCCATACTGTTGAGGTCGGGGTATCGTTGCATATCTTTGAGTAAGACCAAGAATTCTTCATAATCAAGGGTACCACTAGCTGTGAATAGACAAAATCAATCAACAAGTCCAGAAAACACTCAAGTTAAGGTTCTGTTCTCCTGCTCACCATCAGCATCTGTTTTTTTGAATATACCATCCATCATGTATTTCGTCAGGTCGAAGCCGCTAAGCTTCATCGCTGTCTCAAATTCCTGAGGACTGAGGAAACCACTTCCATCCACGTCAAGCCAAGGAAAAGCTAGTTCTGGGTCTGGGTTACATGTTTTAAAGATCATTCTTGTTCTTTAATTGCTTGTTACTTCATGGTTTTCATCTTAAATTACATTTTCTTTTTTGGCTTACGTCAAAGCACCCAGCTGATCCTGCTAGTCAATTATATTTCGATTTGTCAGCTTCACATTTTTTGTTGTTTTGAATTGTTTAATCTTATTTAACTTAACAAATGCTCTCTTTTTTTGTCAAAGAAAAGAAAACTTGGGATGCCTAACATCAAGTTATTTATCAGTACAAAATAATATAAGAATGTCATTGGTAAATATCAATAAAACATCTAATATACCCCTTGATAACTATGTTACATTATTTACATTTTTAAGAAAATTACCAAAAGGTGAAGCATCAGAGGAATGGCAGTAGAATAGAACAATGCAGCAAGTAGCAAGAATTCTGCAGAAAAACGACATTATGGTGAGAGCAGAGATTCCTCTTGAGCACCTGCTGGACAAACAATTGTAAAATATGTTGGTAAGAAAAATCATTGCAATTGAAAAAAACATCAAACTAAATATTTAGTGTGATTCCAATAAGAGAAAAAATAAAAAATACAAACCTTTTTTCCTAATAAAATGTGATACAAGCGAAGTAATTGTTCCTGAAGATACTTCCTGAACTGTCTCCTCAGAAGCCAAACTGGAATTTATATCTGGTCAAGAAATCAAATATTTCCCCCTGTCTAATTTGAAGAAGAAAATTATTTCTCCCAAATGTCTATTTTCCCAAGGTTTGTTAAGATTCAACTTCCTTGTTTAAAAAATATTCCTGTTGAAGTTGGATTTGTGAAGATATATTATTTGAACTATAACCAACAGCCCAGTTTGAGACATCATAAGATCCTGACATGTGCTCAGCTGTATTTAAGGTCAACTTAACAGTTAATTCAGAGACAATATGATATTTAGATGGAGTCAGTTAGTCTCAGCTCAAGAACAAGGTCTGTGTCATTCATGTGATAAATTGAGTTGCAAAGACTTCTCTGGTGATGGGATGTAGTCCCTTAAAGGTCCAATAATAGACCAAATTCACCAAACATCTACGCTTTATAAGATCATTCTTTTAAATATACTGTATTATACATTGAGCAGTTGGATATTTCCATGTGTTTGCAATCTGCTTTGCTCTGGGTCCATGTTCATGACTTTAGCATATTTTACTAGACCAGCATTTTTCTCTTACAATAACTTCTGTGTCTGTGTTCTTTTCACACTATTGGCTTTGATACAGAGTAGATTTGGTTTAACAGAACAACTAATCACTGGGTGCCATGACCAAAGCCATGGTTGGTGTATCTTACAGGGTGCAACTGGTAAAGGAATCTCTGCATGAGCAGATCTCTTATGGTTCTGGGACCATTAATGCATTTTATTGAGGGCTGATGAAAATCAGTGTAACTACAGCCAGTTATTTTATGCTATAGAAATGGATTATTGTGTTACCTGTTAGTTTGAACACCAACTGATGTTGTACCATACGAATATAATAACTGTACATATTAACTTCACAGCCTCTAGAAACTGGACAAAGTCTGCTGAAAAGAAGATAAAATGATGGACAGACACCACAATGAGTTTAGAGACACCATAATCTCGAGTAAAGCAAAGAAAAATGTCTCTATGGCATATTTTGAAGCGTCTCCATCTTAGGGGTTACTACACACATGTACAGTCAATCAGAGTCATTATCACCTAAATATGTACACTTTTATGAAAATTATGAACCAGGAAATGCATTCTGGGACAAAGAGCTAAAGATCAGTCTCCAGTTGGCAATGATAGCTGAGTAGTGCAGGAGCTTCTGATGGGATTGAACACAATAAATGTAATTCTCACCATCATCATCTATTACTAGAAAATTACAAGTGTGAGTGTTATGACGTGCTAGGTAAATGGCCTTTTTAAATGTATACGTTATTATTATTTATACGATTAATAAGACAGATTACCTCACCTCCATGTCAGCTATAGCGTCATAAACCTGTCATCTGTGACAATGCATATGGCGAAAATGGTAAGTATGATGATTAAATTGTTAATTTCTCAAATGGCCTATATTGAATTGTTAGGATATTTAGCAGGATAGTATTATACATCCTCTAGAATAGATCTGAGGCAGTCATTGACTGTAACATGGGATAATTTTTAGCAATTTATAGCATCACAAACTCTCATCTTTGACAGTGTCATAAACATATCAATTTCTCTAAAATTCTACATTCAAATATGTTGATATTAAGTGAGCAGTCTACATCCCCTAGAAGTGAACTATGGAAGTAAATTATTGTATTGTGTAGATTATTGCATCTTATACTTGCCTTTTGAAATTTTCTGAAACCTATTTAAAATGTGAAAAACTTTTTCTTTTTTTTTTTTAAACAAGCAATGGAATAACAAAAGTGCATTTAAAGAAGTATGACTATGACAGTGATAATAAGGATTATCTCTTAATAAAGAAACATGTCTTCCTGGCCAGAAGAAGTGCTGAGTAAGCATGAAAAATGGCAAGTGCAAGTGTCAACTTAAGTAACAAACAGACAGTGTTAAAGTAAATTTACTCTTCATCAGCTGATGAACTATGATATTAAATATAACTTGTTTGAATGTTTCAGTATACAAATATTTGACAAGTGCCTCAAGTTATTTATTCTCTGGACCGAGATATGAAGCAGCTATCAGCAGTTTCCATCTCTTACATGAGACAAAATCAGCAATTGTCAGGTGGTTGACTGTACCTTGAAGACGATACACTCACTCTGCAGAGGCTGAAAGTTAATAATAAAAATGAAAGGCCGACATTTAGACACAGCAGATAACAGTCATAATACAAATAAATAATTAAATCAAACATGCAAAGTAAAACACAATAGAAACAATAAAGCACCGCAATGTTGCACAGAATTAGTAGTATTCATTCATCACTGAATTTATTTTCAACATTTATTCCCTTTTTGGGGCCACAGATCACTATCCAAGCTTCTCTGGGTTAGAGGCGGAGGACACCCTTTAACCGATCAAAAGTCGACCAACATCCATCCAACGTCCATTAATCAGCTATATCATCCCATTAAAAAAAACAATTATATTCAAACATCCGAGAGAAGTCATTAACTTATACCATAATAGCTCACATTGTCTAATCAGTTACATAAATTACTTAAGGTCCTTGGCTCTTTGATGTTTCCCAATAATCCGTTTGTTAGCGTGCGGCCCATTACGTCTTTTCTATTGTTCCATAATAAATCCTGTTCATCAGTAACAACCTCCAACCCTGTGGTGTAAAAGGCCTTAAATGACCCAGAAGTCTTAATTAGCACAAAGCGACTGCGCCTTGTTTGCAGCGTAGAATTGGCTTAATTAATCACGTTTCCTGGGTTCAGGGTTGTTTTGATTCTGCGTCAACATAACAACAATCTCTAAACGTCATCATGAAATAAGCACTGATTTCTGCGTTTGAGTTAATGACTGAAAACAAAATGATAAAAGGCCTGTATTATTATTTTTTTAATAAAAATATATTATTGAAATCAATACTATATACGCTCTCTCGACAAGGTAGTACAAAAGAGATGGTAACCAAGGTCTCAACCAATTTTATTCAGCGCTTTTTCAACATTTCCTGAAAGATTTTTCATGAATTATTTTTATGACAGAAGATGTGATAAATGGATTAATGTCATGTTTAATGTCTTACTAACATGGCAACTGGAAATCTTTAGGTTTCAATCTTGCAGTACAGATTAAAGGCCCCGGTGTAACAGATTTTAAAAGCGATACGTTTGTGTTTACATTACACTTGTTGTTCGTTTTGAAAAAGAAAAATATATTTTTAGCTGAAAAACTTTTAAAAAAAGTTTCCTATTTTGAAAATCAAGGACTCATCTCAATGTTAACATCTACATAAGATCCACCTCCCAGACGATGGTAATGAAACCACAGCTCTTAGTTAAGTCTAAGTCAACACTCATCTCATCATATTCAACTGGAAAAAGACATTTATGCAACCCTTGTTCTGGTCCTTAGGGAACTGGTGTTAATGTAATGTCTGCATTACATGAAGGGATAAGTGGGATTCACACGTGGGGGCCTCAGCTAGTCCCGAGAGAGTCCTGAGCATCCGGCCCACTCACTTAAACAGCATCTGGGAGGGAGGGGGTTGAATAATTTACCACAGTGTGACGTCACAGTTCACCAACACTGTACGTTGCATCACTGCTGCTCCCCTCCATCCACAACTAACCGTACCGATGACAAAACACTTGCATCAGCATCTCTCTGTCTCGACACCAAGAGGCAGAGCGATGTAACTGAGGCTCGGCGGGTAAACACCAGAAACAACAACATGTGCCAACCGATAGCAACCTGAGCGAAACAATGAGATTTTTAATGATGATGAAATCGGCAGCATGGAGACGATTCACACACATGTAAGACAGGGCGGGGGAGGGAAGGGGGGAGTTGTTATGAAGACAAGGAGAAATGGAGAGCAGGATAAGAAGAGCATGTTACCATGAATTAAAGTTATTTAGCTATTAGCTTCTTTTGTTTGTTAATAACAAATAATAATAATGATGTAGAGGCTCTTTTAAGTCTCACAACATGGCATTATATTCCGAGATATAAATCAGCTAGAAGGTAAAGGTTTGGACCAGAACTAGTTCCATTCAGTAAATTGGGATGCATTTTTCAAACCTGTGAGAAATTCCTACTGAAATAATAAACCGAGTCAGAGCACCATACATGAACCATGATTCATAAATAGGCTAAACTTTGTACGGTGCGTGCAGAGATTCTCTAGGACACGGAATATAAGCTTCTAGTTTTGCGGATGAACAAAACAATCTCAGTGGAAATAAAGATTTATGTTACAATTCACTAGAAACAATAATTATTTCAGCTGATATATGTAATGCCATTATAAAGAGTTTTAAAATCCATGATAAAGAAATCATGTGAAGACGTTCATCATTAAAACAATATAGAAAACACAACAAAAAAAGGCAGAGAATAAAGTTAAAACAGTCTAAAGTTGGCTACATGCCGCAGTGTTGTGTCGTTCATTATTTTAAGAGAGTATGCTATATAAACACATCCTGCAGCGGTATTATGAGTTTTCACCCGTAGGATTAATATTCATTATTCGCAGTCTTAAAGGAAAGATGGAACGGAATAATGTCCTGGAGTGAAAACTGAAATCGAAAACTGAAAAACAGATCATCAGGATGTTTATTTCTATCAAGCTCAACTGCTATTTGTCCTGCCCTCGGCCTCCTTACCACTAGTTAGTAAGTAAGTAACATTAGTTGCAATACAGTTCCAGACAAACTTGTGGTTGTGATGTGTGAAAAAAGGGGGATGGACTTTTGAATTTCACAACCTTTAGTTGCAATAACATAGTATTTGTACTTCGTTTTTCTCCAACTCTGCACTTAGGAAATTCATTGTATGTTTTAATGTTTCGTTTAATATTTTCTTTATTTCCTTTTGACAAGTCATAATATAAAAATGGAAGGGAGAAATGGAAAACTCAATTTCCTCCCCGGCGTCTTCTTACGTTGATTTAAACTTGAAAGATATAGCAGACTTTCTGGACTCTTTCATGGTATTGAGGCCACGAGGAATCCCTGCAGGGATGAGGAGTCAAAAAAAAGAAGACCCCTCAATCATTCTTTTTTTTCTTCTTTGCAGAAGAAGAGTCTTAGAGAATACTTTAAGAGCGGCACTACACAAGCATGACTGCAGGACTAACGGTCCATGGGATATCGGACATTTATATGAGAATGTTTGTTTATAAATTGTAATAATTCCTATTAATGAACCACAAAAAAATAGTATCTTGTAGTTAACATGAAGTAATTTATTCACAGTTTCAAAATGTAAAGGATGCGTATTTATGTTACATCATTGCACCTCCGAGTAACAAGAGTGTTAGTGTATTGTTTGTATCGTAGATTGATACAACATATGGGTACAGCAGTAAAGCAGCTTTATTTAATGTTATAAAGTTCAGCTCTATCAAGAAATACAAGTGTAGTTGATGTTCTTTTCTGGAAGAACAATTGGGAGTAGGGATCAATCTGCGGGTCGTAGAAAAATTAACTTAAATTCATGAAGATCTTTCGCCGACGGGGTCTGCTTATTATCCGTACTACCCAGTCCAGCTGCCCTCCATGCAACTCCCCTCTAATGACAACAACATGGATGACTGGAATAGTAAACCTACATATTTCTGGGGGATGTGAATACACCAGAGGCAGATCTCTGGTTCGCTTTAGATTTGAGACGGAGCTGAGTGGAGGAAGATGATCAGGAAGAAGCGTTGCAGTATTTAGAATAATGTAGGCCTTATCAAGATAGTTTTAAGACTCATCCTTGTCTTTCTTTTTTCTATTCCACACCAAAATATATTATATGAGTAAACTGTAGTCAGGGAAGTAAAGCATGGTTTGAAGAGTCGGGGTCATCCTTCAGTGTCTCTCTCGCGCCTCTCCTGGGACGAACTCAATCAATGCCAATCACAAACAAATTAGCCTCGCCTTAACGCACCACCTCTCTCAGTGCTGACAGCTCAGGTTTCCTCCTCCTAACATCACCGACACATGCATTTCAGGAGTCCCAGCGGTCGTACGGTACAGAAAATGTAGTGTTTAAACAACGTATGTAATGACGGTGTAAGTGCTCAGTGTTTGCTCCGAACCTTTTCCCTTTATTCACTTTCAGTTGTGGAATCCAATTAGCTGAGATTCTATTTACTGTGTTTGCACAGTTGGTGTGTGTAATGTGCTCATGGGTATAGGTGTGTGATGCTTTGTTCTTTTTTTCTGCGTGTGTGTGTGTGTGTGTGTGTGTGTGTGTGTGTTTTTACATTCATACATTAATAAAGTAACCAATTTTTGTTCAAAATAATTTAATTCTAAAAAAATATTCAAATTTTCTAAACATTATATTATATTTAATGTTGCACAGGTAAAGCAAATATATTTTAACAATGAAATAACCAGAAACAAATCGTAAAATAGTGCAAGAAAAGATTAAGTTAGCCTGAATTTTTTTTAATCATCCTTATTTAATATTAATACAATTTTGTTTGAATTTATTAAAAAAACCTATGAAGATATTGATATAGATAATTAAGATTTTGAGGGGGGCCGCTATTTTCCATTATTTGAATCAGGATCATTGAAGCACTTGAAGGTGGAAGTGAAGGGAGAGAGAGCAGAGAGGACGGAAGTGTGACGGGCGGAAGAGGAAGACAAATGAAAGAACTTGTTTGTATCGCCACATTAAATGGTGAGAACTGAGCTCGCTCCCATCACTCCCTGGCGACCAATCAGTTTGGTCGTGTCTGCGGGGGGGCTGCGGACCAGTTCACACCAGGCCGACACAAACTCGATGCACCCGACGGACCACCCGGACAACACAAACACACACTCTCAGAGGGAGGAGAGGGAAACTTCCAGAGAGTGTTTTGGCACAATGGATTGAAATACAGCACTGTGATGATCAGATGATATAAACACACACACACACACGCACAAACACACACACGAACACACACACACATTCCCTAAATATCGTATTCCAGGCCTGTCGTCTGCCCTTCCTCTCCCCTCTGACACACTGAGCTTCAACCGGAAGCTTCTCAGAAAGAGAAGAGCTTTTGTCTCCAGAACACAGAGGCCTCTTTCTCTCATCTGTGTGTATCAAAGTGTGTGTGTGCTGCAGGGGAACAAGTGCAGATAAAAGTTAAAAGTAATTGAGAAAGAAGGAATAGAAAAAACACACCATGAGGAAGGAAAGAAATAGCAGACTGAGATCTTTGTCTAAAGTTTTCAAAGCTGCTGTCGGTCTTAAATGGAGCTTTAATTTTGGCTACAACGTGATGACATCATCGTGTGCAAGCGTCATGTGAAGTTGCATTTTCACACCGATGGGAAACCTCGCTGACTGAGTCTCAACTTGGCAACTATGGCACCAGAATGTCTCGCTGCTGAAAAAGACAAATACGTTTGGGGTTCGAACATAGTCATCCGTCTTTTTAACTGGTTTAGGTTTTGCAAACACACTGTGACGGGAATGTGAAGACAGTGTTAGCCTGATCTGATGAGAAGATGTTTAATTAGTAGTGACTCTTAAATGTTTTGAATCTCTCCTGGATGACAGAGCTTTCCATCTCTAAGAAACAGTCTCGGTATCCTGCAGAAAATGTAGATCTCTTGTTCAGATAGTGACTTCAATAAGCCAAGAGAGGTCTCCTGGTAAAAGTGGTGACAAAGAGTTTCATTGTAGGCTGAGATCTTCCTTGACTGCCTGTCATATCCCTAAGAACTCCTGCACATTAACGAAAAACTCATACTCAACCATGGTCAGAGACATGGCCAAGAGTACCAACAGGACCAAACCATTTCTGTGTCATCACACCTCAAACTCTAGAATCTCTATCAGTTATCAGTGTGGTTTCATCTATTGAGACCTTTGAAATTACTCCTTTAAACAGCTGATAAGCATACATTTATTTTGCTGATGTTTACATTAAAAATGCAGCGAGTATTTAAAAGATTATTTTTAAAATATTCTTTATCAAACTAATACTTGAGAAAACTATCAATTAGCCTTGATAGCTAAAATGATCCATCATAGATTTGATACATTTGGAAGTTAAGTAGAAATAGTTTTCACATGCAGTTTTTTAACCTTAATGCTTACTTAACGCTAACATTTTTGTGTGATGACTGATTTAATTTAAAATGTCACGCCTGGCACAGAAGGACTTTCTGCATTTCACAACTTTGTGACCACCAAACTGCTTTACGGACAGGGGTCAGAGACATTTGCATTCATTTCCATAATGGCTGAAGTAATGTGAGAACTCTTTGAAATTTGCTAGGGGAAAAAAAACAATTCAAATTAAAACCTCCCCCTTGTTCTGTACACAAATGCAGGTGGAGGTTCTTACATTTTAGTTGTTTAGTGTTAACTTCTTAGTGGGAGGTGTCAGTCACAGAATACGTTGAGTCTTACGATTGAGGTCAAGAAAGTATCGTGCCTATAATAGTTTAAATGACAGCCTTCACATGTTGTTTGGGTATCTCCGAAATCCTCATTAATATGTGAAACCAACGCTCCATGGAAGGAATATCCGTGCCTGCATCTGTAGAATCTTCCTCTCTGAGTAAAGTTTTCAAGATTATCCAACTCTCTGTAGAGTAAGGTCTTCACAGACCTCGGTGAAGGCAACATGTCGGAACACGAATGTCCAGCTGCTGTGTGGACAGCAACGCCCACGCGTCTTCCCCACATCACCCCGGGGAGGTGACTCAGGCCACTGGTACAGTAAACTTCCCTCTTATGTGGCCAGAAACATGCATGCACACAAAACACTTTGCCATCTGGGACTCATCAGCCCCTCTTCAAGAACAGCTGTGGCCGAAGCTTTCATGTGCCGCGGCGGCCGGCGGTGGAATGCCAGGCGTACGGCCCCGACTGCTCCGGCAGAAGGTAAATTACAGGGAGACTCGAAACATAACTCAGGAGAAATCTTTGCTGTTAAACGGCGAACTTCTGCGTCAATTCTCCAGGTCTTTGAACGTGTTCTTTAAACCTCCAGCAGATGTGGCTTTGGGCTCCTCGGACACACATCCTATATCTGCAGGCGAGAGAGAGAGTGGTTTCATGACCCCACTGATCTGTGATGCACTAGTTAAATGTTTGTCATTACTTCACTGTGTTATTTAAGTATTTCACTAGCAGTAGTGAGTACCATGTTTGACTTTGGTGGGCCATTTAGGACAGGCATGATTTGAAGTTCCAAATCAACCTCTTTATGTTTTTGGACTGTGTCAAATATTTACATTTTTAGTTACCAACATTTAACATTAACTCTTAATCTATTGTATTATATGGGCAGGTGTCGGTTTTATGTCTTTCTGAAAAATAAAAATGAGAAAATTTATTATGATTTATGACCTTTTCACAATTTTACTCGTAGTGCCCCATTAACTCATCCAGACAAGTGTTATTACATGTTTGGTTCACCATAGTAGTTCACGTTTTGTATTACAGTTTTTAATCTGCAACCGTTCTGGTGACATTCTTACAAAGCCCTCAATGTTATTATAGTTGACTGTAACTTATTGCTGCCCACCATAAGATATATTTGGGATGTTTAAAAAACAGCTGCTATTGATGTGGCTTTAAAAAGAAGTTTCTATTTTAAATGTGAATATTTAACAGTCGCAGCTTTGAAGTTTCGCACAAACATGCATAGAAAAAGGAAACCCTGCTATTAACTTGTCCAGGAACTGCGAACGCACCAGCGCGGCAGCCATGAGGGAAACAATAGATGGTTGAAAAGGTCGTCACGGGTTACTGAATGAGCTTCAACTTGTCTCCAGTCAACGTGAATCTAGAAGGGGCGACACAGGATCGGTTAAGTTAAGATGAGTTACAAGATGTATTTAAAGCACATCCTTAAATTAAAGTAATCAAAAGAAGCTTCAGAGCATCATTACTCCACTAGCTGTAGTGTCAGAAATAAAAAAATTTAAAAAAGAAATTCGGGGAATGTTTAATTACCTTGGTTGTCAAATATATATATTGTTTTTACTTTGAATCAAACCTTACTCAGCTTTTTTTAAGTAAAGAAAAGATCAGATGTTAAAAAAGTATGTGTCAAAAACAAATAATGCCACAGTCGGCAGACACCTCTGGAAATCTACAGGAATTAAAGTTTATTATTATTATGCAGTGAACTGGAAAGAAGAAATAGTGGTCTACCTTAAACATAGTTGGACATTCTGGGACGGAGGAGTTGAGGGTGTAGTTTAAACCTTCCTCTTTGAGTGAGTGACCAATAAAAACTACCAAACCACGTAGGCGGAAATGTCTTAACAGAGGAGATCTTGGCACAACTGACGCCAAGCAGGATATCAAAAAGTAGGAAATAGAGACAAAACAGAACATTAAAAAACAAAGGGTTAAGTACAACCAGTAACAATGTCTTGACTAAGCCAGGGCAGGCAACAAAAAAAATCATGGAGACGTTCAGAAATTAACCTTTCGTGCTCGGACATCTTTGTTCCCTAAATAGTGAACAAAATTTGAGAAACAGAACAGGAAAGGATTTAAACCTTCCCCTAAATACAGTTCGCAGAAAATAATAGACAGAATTTGACTATGGTAATTAGTAGCCAGGTGTCTTAATCGACTTTATTTTTTCTTTATTAAAGTATTGAGGAACAATTTCAATCTAGGTACAAGCAATGAATATTTTTTTTTAAGAATAGTTACCAGACCCCAAATGATAGGAAATGTGCAATACAATGGATACAAAACATCAGGAGTTTGAATCTAGCTAAAAATGGCCAGAAAGACAATTATATGAAAGTTTGGGATTATACCATTCCTCATTAGATTCTCCAATCGGTTGTTTTTTTATGCTAGAATCAAAGAAAATTTGAAAAGCCTGAGTATATGAAATTATTAAATACTTCGGTCTATTCGCGCAGGAAATGGTTATCCTCTCAGGTTTATTAAATAATCACGCTAGAATCAGATTAGAATATTTTCCCTTTATTTCATCCGGAAATGGGGGCTCTCTACTCTCAGACTCGATAGACAAAGGCAGGCTCAGTGGACGAGGTCGCGGGGCGAGATGGGATTGTTTCTTAATCTGTGCATGGCCCCTGTTTCACTCTCCATCCCATCACTCCAATCTCAATCCCACCTCTCTTGTCAGGTGACGGCTTGATCCACAAATAAAGCCGGCGAGTCCAGAAGGGTTAATCCGTCCGCTATTCGCTCTATTTATTAGCCCCATTTGTGCTAATAATAGCAGGACTAACATATTTAAGCATCTTAATACCCAGTTCTTCTGAAAATACCCCAAGGGGATTATTTATGACCAGTTTTCCTACTTCAAGATGAATCATCATATTTGTGCATAGTTACAGTGATTTCATTGTGTAATCCGATAGCTTTAAAGGCCGTTCGAAGTTCTGTTTTTCATGAGTTTGACATTCCTGCTGTGGTCATAATATGTTGAAGCATCACATATTTATCATCGCTGAGTTGTTAGTTATGTTGACTGCAGAAATGCTGAGGGGCAGGTGCTGGCGGATGCTGATAAGGAGGAGTCTACATGGACTGTGATGTTTGCTGAGGATATAGTGATTTGGAGTGAGAGTAAGGAGGAGGTGGTGGAGGTTTTGGTCAGTGCCAGGGAGAAGAGGAAAAAAGAGGGGGACTGGTAAAGTTGTCGGTAAAAGGTAGTGAAAAAAGAATGAAGTTAAAAGATGGGTTTGTGATCCGTCTTTCAAAGTAATGCACAGATATATTGAGAGGGGAAGAAGAGAGTGCAGCAGGATGGAACAGGGCTGGACGACAGTCAATCATGGATGGGTTTCCTTAAGGGCTTGACACACCGCCCCGTGTC
This sequence comes from Callionymus lyra, assembly GCF_982586985.1. Taxonomy (NCBI): domain Eukaryota; kingdom Metazoa; phylum Chordata; class Actinopteri; order Syngnathiformes; family Callionymidae; genus Callionymus; species Callionymus lyra. The sequence goes on along the minus strand of NC_141820.1, from coordinate 37,364,143 downwards.
CCTGAGTTGTATTTCCCCCACTCGGGAGTCGGCGTCCTAGTCGGACAAAAAAAGAGGCGGGTTCACACGTTCATTGTGGAGTTGGGAGTCTGGATCAATTTTCAATCTGATTGGTCGAGTGCTAGGTTTAGCTAGCGAATCAGCAGAGGAAAATGAAACCGAAGTGACTATTGTAAACACCAGATAAGCAGTGATGGATGAAACTAAACTTTTATTGAAAACTTCACACCAATATTATCATGTGAATGAAGCAGCTCAATGCGGCACAGTCTAGACATGGTAATCTGGTCCTTTCACATGCATCCGGCGAACATTATCATAACCTTGAACACATCTCATCACCTCTAGCTCCATGAACTCATTCATTTACGTTAATGTATTGAATTGTTGTGTTATTCACATGCAACCTTTCATGCCAGTCACCTTCATCTCAACATTTGTACATTATCACCGTGTTTGATTCATGTTCATTTTGTGCTAGTAATGATACAGAAGGACAATATTGTTGACATGACTTTAATGGTCATTCTAGATTATCACAATTATTTCCCTATATTTTGCTCGACACATACGGAAAAGCCCTCGGAGCTGCTGCTGTGGGATCCAGGACTTCACCCACTTAATGCATTTTTCCTGCGACGTTTTTCTTCTACAACAAGAAGACCAAGGTCTGACAATTTAATAACATAATTACTTGAAATATTTTGAGCATAAGATTGTGTGCCTTAAAGCTCAGTCTTGACCCATCCCTACTATCAAGAGTTATCTGTAATAGCAATATGTTGTGCCTTCATACAACCTGAATTTAAGAAACCATTTTTTTACTTTTACTTTTGATCACATTTCATGACCTACAGTATTTTGCTGCTCAATGTCGTCGGAGACAACATTTCTTGGTTAGAAATGTGTAGAATAACAATGTTGCAGGTTTGAGTAATAACTTGTTCTTGGAGTCTTGTTTTCAAGTGGTCACAAGATCATGAAGTTGATCCTCTGTATTTCTCCAGAAGACGCCGGGTAAGTTTCCTGAGAAAGTCTAGGCCTCTTTACTTTGGCTGCTTTCCCCACAACCTGACCTCGAATAAGAGGTGCAAACTCAAGTTCACAGTTTGTAATGAACATAAAAGTGGGTAAGTTCTCTGAACCCTGTCATCTGTGAGCAGAGAAGCAGATGAAGAGCATGAATGCTCCTCACTAGATGCAACACTAATAGACTCAGGGACTCATCCATTCCTCGTGCTATTAGATTTTATCATTCTAAATTTGGGGGCAGGAGTGGAGTGAAAAGATAATTTTATTCTATGTTAATCTTTGGATACTGTTCTTTGCGTTATTTCCTTTGATCTATGTTGTTTATATTTGCACTTTGTGCACTTGTACTTTGGTCTTTTTATTTGCACTTTGTTGTTCTTCTTCTTATTTTTATGAAAGTATCGTCTGCTGTGTACTGGAAACCCAATTCCCGAAAGAGATCTCCAGTGGAATAAATTAAGTCTGTTTATCTCTAAAAAAAAAAAAAATCTTTGGCCTTTAAACCCATACAAAAATGTTGTCTAAAATGAAGCCTGATAACATGGTGATGCTTACCGGTATACTGCAGACACACACCTATTGGTCAAGGATCAATGGTGAATACTGACATTGATGTGGTTGGATCTACTGTGGTGGAGATGGAAACTTTGCTTTACGTTCTACTTCTTTGGCTAGTGCTTGTAGAGGCAGTTATTCATGCTATACAAAAGTCTTCCTTAACAACATGCCTTTGTCTTAGTTGGTCTACTGTGCACATGTGACCAGAATAAACTCAAAATAAAAGACAGTTCTCAGGTGATCCATCCTGTTTAAGTTTGAATCCCATGTGACAGAACATTCGATGATCTTGACGTAAAATGTGTCAGGAACAGTGTTCAGTTGTTGCATAATCCGGATGTGCGTTCTTCACATGCCCTCCTTTTGTCAAAGATGTGCATTGTGTGAGCACTGTGCCCCCCTCCCCTCCCAAAATGATGCAGTGGAAGCCGAGCCCCTCTGTGTGTGTAGAATCCTACGCAGCTCCGAGCCAGTGAGCGAGCATGAGAGAATTTTGACAGCGTGCCAACACGACCTCATTTCCCCCTGTCCTCGCTGCATGTGTGCTGCAGCCGCAGCACTACTGTAGTCAGTTTGGGTTCACTCGCTCCCCTCCCTAGATCTCCGCCCTGCACATGGCTCGGTCTGCACCTCTGTAGAGTGATGTTCAACCTATCTCAGTGATGCTCAATCGATTTACAGTAACAATAGATAGTCACTGTACACCAATGATCCATGTATGGAGGAGATCATTTGAGGTGACGATAGTAAAAGTGCATCTGAGGATTCTAGAATCATCCTGCACCGCGTCAAGACCTGAAAATACGGTGTGAGTGTTTTTTTTTGTTTTTTTTTTAAGATATCTCTGGCACACCACCCTGCTGCTCTCTTCCCTAAAAGAAACTCATTGACCTGGATCCGGGCATAGCCGCGCCCCTCCTCAAGGCTGCTGATGCTGAGGCTGCACCGTGTGAATGGCGCCCCTGGTGTTCACATTGTTGAACTGCTGCTCACTAAGATTACTGAAAAATCATTTTTTTAATACTCAAATGTTGAAATGAGATGTCAGTTCAGCTGAGCTGCTCTATCAACGGAAACACCCTTGACAGGGATGAACTGTGTATGTGATTGTGTGTGTGTGTGTGTGTGTGTGTGCACTTGCCTCCTCCCAGGATGTGGCGGGTTAATCTATCAACCGTTGGATGAACCCCAGTGGTTAATGGATTAGCCTTTCGCTGGCTAACTGGTGGACTATGAGGATTACTTCTCAATGTATTGAAGTGTGTGTGTGCATTTGTGCGTGCGTTGCCTTGCATGTGTGTCTGTGATCAGAAGATGTCAACAAGACGCAGCACACAGGCACCCAAACATAAAAAATACAGCTTTTACAGAAATTATTATTATTATGATATTGTTTTAAAAAAAAACAGTTTTGGATTACCAGACGCAAGATTTCCCAAAAGGGAGCAGGACTGATTCCCCTCGACCCCGGCCAAGAAGACATCTTGAAAAGAAAAAAAATCATGAATTTTTGGTACAATAAAGGTAAATGATTGAAAGAATCCATGTATAGCATGTTCAAATGTGGAAAAAAGTATTAAAGAAAATAAATATATAAATGTATTAATAAAATATTTGTATACTTAAAATTTTGCTTTAAAAAAAAAAAATCTAAAAAGGAATATTTAACTCAATGGAAGTAAATAATCGCAACTCTTAGTCGACATGAGGTTAAGTAGAAAATGAGTGAAGTTTGGATTTTGGGTGATCCATCCCTCGAAAATAAAAGCCCTATACGCAATATTTGAAAACATATACAGTGGATATAATTGTCAAAATTGTTTGGAGAAAAACAGACTCACTGTTGCTCTGTGGCTGGGGGGTCACAAAGTTTATCAAAGTTCATTTTAGTTTTGTTTTTTTTTGTCAAAAAAAAAGCAACATAATTAGGACACATCTTGTCGATCTCAGTGACATGTGATGAGGGTGGTCTGTTTACATCTTTGATTAAACTTGTTTGTGGACAAAACCTTATTCTTCTCTTCTTGGAATTGATATCTGGATCAATGACATCAGGTCTAATCATCCTGGCCTACGGTCGTGACACAGATTGTCTTGAAACCTCCACATGTGAGACCTGACTCATACCAGAACAGAGCTGCTGCTGTTCCTTCCTGTCTGTGCTGGTTCAGTCTGGATTAAAAAAAAGGAAAAGAAGAAAAAAAACAAAAGATTACGTGAGCAGAAAGAACCAGTGAAGGCCTCTGATTGGCCCACAGGTCACACTCCCCCGTCGCTTACCAGACCTCCCCTCCTTCTCCCTCTTCAGACGCCAGAGCGTGGTCGCCATGGAAACAGCCTCCTTCTTGTAAATATTCTCCTGTGATCCTGTCGCCGACTCCACTGGTGTCAGCTGTTGGTCCCCCCACGACAGGAAGTGGCGCCCACTCTTTTATGGCTTCTGCACCAGCCACTCATTCTTTGGTGTAAATAACTTTTTTAGGCAATTTTTTGTTCCCCAGTTTTATAACATCACGACAGTGGAAGTGGAATCTGAACATGCTAGTTGCTCTACTGGGTCTTATCCATGCATAACTGAAGACCTTTCAGTTATTTGGGTTAATGCTGTACTTTAAAATATTTAAGCACAACAAATATGGCTGCAAATGAACGTCCAGGTTTGGTAATTGAATAATATCAATCACTCTCCAAATGATCATTGGATGTATCATCAGCAGGTAATAGGCTAAAATGTAGCTGAGGCTAATGTCCAATAAGTAACTGAATTGTTCTCTGTACAGTGAGATCCAACAAGTAACCAGATAGTGTTTGGATGTCACTGGTCACGGCTCAGGACAGCACAAGGAAACTGACAGAAATGATTGATGGACTTAGATTAACCAGGTCTTGTGTGTGGTGGAGAATTGAGAGACATCATGTCCCCGGCATGTCTTGGATCCGTCCCAGGCCCTCCTCCTAGTTGAACACGTCAGTACAGACATCCTGAAGTAATGTGTCCACTGTTGTCCAAGCAGGTGTGTGTCAGTGTGTGTGTGTGTATCAATCAGGTAAATGATGAGGCAGATTCTTGGAAAGCCGAGCGTTTCCTGATCGTCACGCTGCTCTCAAATGACCGTCTGTGTGACTCAGTCCTTCCGACACTCTCTCTGCTGCCTTCGGAACGATTGAGTGTCCAGACTCATGTCTGCAAACAGGTAGGTGGGGTATGAGGGGAGTGTGATGATGCTGATGGGAGGGGCGAGGGGAAAGACCTCTGAAGCGAGTGGGAGAGGAGACACCCATGTGGAGAGAGCTGCAGAATACTAATGCTCACAGGGGCGCTCCCTCCTCCAAACCCCGGATTTAGGGACGGTGGAGGATGGAAGGATGATGCAGTGAGAGAAGAGTGGGAGAGGAGGGGGAGAGAGGGGAAACCTGCAGTGCAACACGGTCTGAATTATTCATCACAAACAGAGTGAGACACAAAGAGCAAGAAAGTTAGAGTCAGAACTCAGGTGCAGCAAGTGTGAAGACATAACTTCTATTGTATTATTCATTAACATATATGGGTCACGTTTCATTGTTATAGTTGTTTTTCCAGGGTTGAATTACAAATAATTCTAATTCATTTTTAAATATGGAATCATTTACTTAATAACGGTTAAATAAAGTATTATAAATATTGTGTTTTTTTGCATTAAAATTGTATATATATATATATATATATATATATATATATATATATATATACTGTGTATGCCATACACATGTACTTTTTTAAATAAAACACAATAATGTGGAAGATGAAATACCAACGATAATTGTGAAATAAAAATGATAAAATATCAAATGTATGAAAAAAATGTTTGTTTCTTTTAAAAGAAAAATATATCAATATCAAAATATATCAAATCAAATATATGTATAGTAAATATACGTTAAACAAGTACAGAAAGTCAATAGCATTATCCCAGACATAATCTATATATATGGATATAAAGATGTTCATATATAATCGTGAGAAGGATGAAACATAGTGATGTCTAAACCGACTGTTCAGGACAAGGTAGTCACGTGCTGTCGGGCTTCCTTGTGGGAACAAACTAGACACACTGTTACACACACATCATTAGAATCATTAGAAATGTAAAACAAAATAGCATATCAATATCAGCACGAGGTTAGCGGACATATATACACACCCACACCCACACACTCACACACTCACACTCACACACACACAAGTGTCTCAGCTTACAAAAATCATCAAACAGACTCACGAGCAGGCAGACGCAGGAAAAACTAAACAGTGTGGGTGGACGCGGCTGCAGAACTGTGATGGAGGAGGAAGGAAGGAAGGAGACAGACGGAGGAGGGGGAGTAAGGGGGAGGTCAAATGAGGAGATGGAGTAAGAGGAGTCGTAGTAAAATGCAGAGATCCAAGAACAAAGAAAGTGTGTCGCTGCCACTACAAAAAGGATACTCTGGATCGAAGTCTGAGGATTTTTTTCAGCCTATAGATTATGTTGTTGTCATGTGATCTTAATTCATTTACAACATAATATCTGTGCTCTGGTTTAATCTGGTGTGGCTGAATCCCATATTTGAAGAAAGCAGATATTATTGAGGAGGATTTAAAACCATGAAATAAATGTTATTAATGAAAATATTTCAACGTAAAAAACTGTCTTAGTATTTATATTTATACATTTTTACATAATTAAATAATTGTAAATACAACTAAAATTTATATTTATCTTTCAATGTTCTGATTTGTAAGATGTTCTTATTATTAAAAAATAATAATTATAATTTGGGGATTGAATTCTGCCATCTAAAAGTTGGAGTTGTTGGGCTTTTTTTTTTACTGTTTATACCTAAACGACAATATTTGTGTTACTTTTATTCATGCATATATAATGGAGACGTATTTAATTATGATACTATCACAAATTATTGCAAAACAAAGATTATAAAATGATCTATAAAAGATAGCTGTGGAATTAAATTAACTTTAATGAAAACTCATAATATAAATATGAGACAGTGAACAATTTTTCTTTTGTATTTTTTTTGTTGATTTCGCTTAAATGTGTTATTCATATGGAATCACATGTCTTAATGGTTGAAATGTATTCAGGGGAAGTATCTGTTTTTAAGTGTGATGTGAGTGGGGCGCGCATCTGCTGAGCGTCGGGGAGATAGACAGGCACTGCAGCTCATAGTACAAAATGTACAGACATGATACCAAACTGTGCACGAGGGAGACGCAGAGTGCAGCACTACTAGAATGCAGAGATCATATGAGGAGAGGGGAGATGAGGACATGAAAAAAAGAGTTTGGAGACAGACAGCAATGCTGCAGTGAGAACTCTTTGTCCTTAACACGTCTCTCTCCCTTACACACACATGGATGGATGGATGGATGGATGGATGGATGGATGGATGGATGGATGGATGGATGGATGGATGGATGGATGGATGGATGGATGGATGGATGGATGGATGGATGGATGGATGGATGGATGGATGGATGGATGGATGGATGGATGGATGGATGGATGGATGGATGGATGGATGGATGGATGGATGGATGGATGGATGGATGGATGGATGGATGGATGGATGGATGGATGGATGGATGGATGGATGGATAAATGATAAATGTAAGTAAGTAAGTAAGTAAGTAATATTTATTTGGATAAATGGATGGATTTAAAGTATGTAGCATATAAGAATGATGAAGAAAAGCGAAGCTGGGCACAAAATAAAGTAAAGAAAAGAATGGAAGAAAGTTGGTGACATGAAAAGAGGTGTGGCAATGCGAAGGAAGGAAGAGAGGAAGTAGGAAGGGTAACAAGAAAGTAAGACAAGGTGAAATTAAGAGCAGAAGAACAAAGGAGGCCAGCAAAGGAATAAAGACACAGAGGAAAAGAGGGAGAAAGAAGTAGAAAGGAACAAGTGGAGGAGAAAACATTGTTGCCATGCAGGATCCGTGATTACAAAAACCTTCTGCTCTGCAACAAGCCTGGGCCAACCCATGTCTTCCACCTAAAGCATCATGAACACGATCACGAAGATGATGCTTTAGAGTTGAATCAATCCCGCAGTGGTCAGTGTTACACTCTGCTGCTCAGGGATGTATGATAGCGGGGGGTCAAAAGAGGTCAGAATAAGCACCGAGACTTGACAGCAGCAACTGCTCTAACTCAACTAACTCTGCTCTGTCCGGCTCCGGGTTTTTACTTTGAAACAGTCTTTTTGCTAAATATATCTGTCGTCTGCAACCATTGTCTGTGCCAGCTCGTCGTTTTTGGCTTTCTCTGACTTCAGACAGATTATTATTCTGTATCTATATTACAACTTTTAAACTATATTTTTATTTTGACATTAACTTATTTAAAATGTTGTTTCATTTGTTTCTTAAATTTAGTTTAAATTGATTGAATTGATTTTTGTCTACTATATTTACTTGGAAGTTCACTTTGATAAACAATCTTTATTTCTTAAAGTTAATTATTTAATTTTGTTGAAATAAGTTTTTATTTCATGAGGTGATGTTTATAAAAATGTTACTTATCTTAAACTTGGATGTAATATCTTGAGAGTTTATTCATTTTTGATTCCATAGATGACACGTACCACACGAGCTTCCACTCTACCCTCAGGTCAACCCCATCTCTGCTGATCAGAAAAAAGGAAGCATACTCGACTGGGAGAACACAACGTTCTGTTCTGACCCTCACAGACAGAACGCTGCTGCTCAGTGTAAAAGAAAATCTCAGTAAACAGGTTTAGAATCTGTGAATGGATGTGAAGGAGCTGCAGCTCTCACTCTGCTCTTCACTTCTCACAACAAAAGTGTGAGGACGTTGGGATTTGATATGTTGAATCCAAGAGTCTTCTGTGAAGAGCAGCATGCTGGTATTCTGTTAACAAGAGTTTGATTTCGAAGTCAAAGATGTGAAATATTATCATACTGATCTTCCTCTCTGACTCCTGCATCGCTGGCTGACATTTCACTGAGGTCAACGTCGCTCTGCTTTTCCTCCCCGTCGGCCAATTCTTCCTGCTGGTTTCTCTTCATGGGTGTCTGTTCCAATCACAGTCAGAGGGAGCGAATGGTTTGAGGTCACGATTGCACAAACAAAATGCTTCTCCGTGAGTTAATGATCCACTGAAGTCAACAGAATGCTTCTCTGCACATGCACACGCGTGATGAAAATAATTTAGCATTGTAGTAATTCATGAATTGACAGCACGATGATGAAATATTTTATATGAGTTGGCCAAAATTCAGACCTAGAACTGTCTAAAGAAATATTTCATAGGAAGTTCTTGTATTATTGGCATTTCTTTGAATACCATGATTAAATATTGACCATCAAACTGTCCCAGAAAATAGATTTGGTTCTTGTTTTTTTATTTGAAAATGATCACTTTGAAAATGAATAGATGGATATCATAGATCAAGGTATCAAACTCAATCGCACATGGGGCCAAAAGGTTTATCAAGGTAAGACACAGGCCCAACAAATGACTCTAATGATGTTACCTTTAATTTTTTGGCATAATATAGCTTTATTATCGTATAAGTAAGTAATGGTGATTTATAAAGCGCCTTTCTCAAACCCATTTCTTTTCTTCAACATAAATTATATTCTTATTGAGAGTCTCATTGTTGTACACTTGACGACGTCAATTATCGTTTTTCCTTATCTTATATCTTACCTCTTATATCCTTTTAAGTCGTGAAATTAAGATGAATCATCTTTGAGCAAACCATGTGGCCCCATAAAATTACTCCAGCGGGCTGGATTTGGCCCCCAGGCCTTGAGATCAAATATTTATAGATTAATATCAGGGATGGATGGATGAATATATGAGATGGGTGGATGAATATCAGAGATGGGTGGATGAATATCAGAGATGGATGGATGAAAATCAGAGATGATAGATGAATATCAGAGATGGGTGGATGAATATCAGAGATGGATGGATGAATATCCGAGATGATGGATGAATATCAGGGATGGATGGATGAATATATGAGATGGGTGGATGAATATCAGAGATGGGTGGATGAATATCAGAGATGGATGGATGAAAATCAGAGATGATAGATGAATATCAGAGATGGGTGGATGAATATCAGAGATGGATGGATGAATATCCGAGATGATGGATGAATATCAGAGATGGATGGATGAATATCAGAGATGGATGGATGAATATCAGAGATGGATTTATGAATACCAGAGATGATTGGATGAATATCAGAGATGGATGGATGAATATCAGAGATGGATGGATGAAAATCAGAGATGATGGATAAATATCAGAGATGGATGGATGAATATCAGAGATGGAGGGATGAATATCAGAGATGGATGGATGAATATCAGAGATGGATGGATGAAAATCAGAGATGATGGATTAAAATCAGAGATGTAGGGATGAATATCAGAGATGGATTGATGAATATCAGATATGGGTGGATGAATATCAGAGATGGGTGGATGAATATCAGAGATTGGTGGATGAAAATCCGAGATGATGGATGAATATCAGAGATGGATGGATGAATATCAGAGATGGATGGATGAATATCAGAGATGGATGGATGAATATCAGAGATGGATGGATGAAAATCAGAGATGATGGATGAATATCAGAGATGGATGGATGAATATCAGAGATGGAGGGATGAATATCAGAGATGGATGGATGAATATCAGAGATGGATGGATGAAAATCAGAGATGATGGATGAATATCAGAGATGGAGGGATGAATATCAGAGATGGAGGGATGACTATCAGAGATGGATGGATGAATATCAGAGATGGATTGATGAATATCAGAGATGGGTGGATGTATATCAGAGATGGATTGATGAATATCAGAGATGGGTGGATGAATATCAGAGATGGATTGATGCATTTCAGGGATGGATGGATGAATATCAGAGATGGAGGGATGAATATCAGAGATGGGTGGATGGATATCAGAGATGATGGATGAATATCAGAGATGGATGGATGAATATCAGAGATGGAGGGATGAATATCAGAGATGGATGGATGAATATCAGAGATGGATGGATGAATATCAGAGATGGATGGATGAATATCAGAGATGGATGGATGAAAATCAGAGATGATGGATGAATATCAGAGATGGATGGATGAATATCAGAGATGGAGGGATGAATATCAGAGATGGATGGATGAATATCAGAGATGGATGGATGAAAATCAGAGATGATGGATGAATATCAGAGATGGAGGGATGAATATCAGAGATGGAGGGATGACTATCAGAGATGGATGGATGAATATCAGAGATGGATTGATGAATATCAGAGATGGGTGGATGTATATCAGAGATGGATTGATGAATATCAGAGATGGGTGGATGAATATCAGAGATGGATTGATGCATTTCAGGGATGGATGGATGAATATCAGAGATGGAGGGATGAATATCAGAGATGGGTGGATGGATATCAGAGATGATGGATGAATATCAGAGATGGATGGATGAATATCAGAGATGGAGGGATGAATATCAGAGATGGATGGATGAATATCAGAGATGGGTGGATGAATATCAGAGATGGGTGGATGAATATTAGAGATGGATGGATGAATATCAGAGATGGATGAATGAATATCAGAGATGGATGGATGAATATCAGAGATGGATGGATGAATATCAGAGATGGGTGGATGAATATCAGAGATGGATGAATGAATACCAGAGATGGATGGATGAATATCAGAGATGGATGGATGAATATCAGAGATGGATGGATGAATATCAGAGATGGGTGGATGAATATCAGAGATGGATTTATGAATACCAGAGATGGATGGATGAATATCAGAGATGGATGGATGAATATCAGAGATGATGGATAAATATCAGAGATGGATGGATGAATATCAGAGATGGAGGGATGAATATCAGAGATGGATGGATGAATATCAGAGATGGATTGATGAATATCAGATATGGGTGGATGAATATCAGAGATGGGTGGATGAATATCAGAGATTGGTGGATGAAAATCCGAGATGATGGATGAATATCAGAGATGGATGGATGAATATCAGAGATGGATGGATGAAAATCAGAGATGATGGATGACTATCAGAGATGGATGGATGAATATCAGAGATGGAGGGATGAATATCAGAGATGGATGGATGAATATCAGAGATGGATGGATGAAAATCAGAGATGATGGATGAATATCAGAGATGGAGGGATGAATATCAGAGATGGAGGGATGAATATCAGAGATGGATGGATGAATATCAGAGATGGATTGATGAATATCAGAGATGGGTGGATGAATATCAGAGATGGATTGATGAATATCAGAGATGGGTGGATGAATATCAGAGATGGATTGATGAATTTCAGGGATGGAGGGATGAATATCAGAGATGGATGGATGAATATCAGAGATGGATTGATGAATATCAGAGATGGGTGGATGAATATCAGAGATGGATTGATGAATATCAGAGATGGGTGGATGAATATCAGAGATGGATTGATGAATTTCAGGGATGGATGGATGAATATCAGAGATGGAGGGATGAATATCAGAGATGGGTGGATGAATATCAGAGATGATGGATGAATATCAGAGATGGATAGATGAATATCAGAGATGGAGGGATGAATATCAGAGATGGATGGATGGATATCAGAGATGGATTTATGAATATCAGAGATGGGTGGATGAATATCAGAGATGGTTGGATGAATATTAGAGATGGATGGATGAATATCAGAGATGGATGAATGAATATCAGAGATGGATGGATGAATATCAGAGATGGATTTATGAATATCAGAGATGGGTGGATGAATATCAGAGATGGGTGGATGAATATCAGAGATGGGTGGATGAATATTAGAGATGGATGGATGAATATCAGAGATGGATGAATGAATATCAGAGATGGATGGATGAATATCAGAGATGGGTGGATGAATATCAGAGATGGATTTATGAATACCAGAGATGGGTGGATGAATATCAGAGATGGATGGATGAATATCAGAGATGGATGGATGAATATCAGAGATGATGGATGAATATCAGAGATGGATGGATGAATATCAGAGATGGATGGATGAATATCAGAGATGGGTGGATGAATATCAGAGATGGAGGGATGAATATCAGAGATGGATGGATGAATATCAGAGATGGGTGGATGAATATCAGAGATGGATTTATGAATACCAGAGATGGATGGATGAATATCAGAGATGGATTGATGAATATCAGAGATGGATGGATGAAAATCAGAGACGATGGATAAATATCAGAGATGGATGGATGAATATCAGAGATGGAGGGATGAATATCAGAGATGGATGGATGAATATCAGAAATGGATGGATGAAAATCAGAGATGATGGATTAATATCAGAGATGGAGGGATGAATATCAGAGATGGATGGATGAAAATCCAAGATGATTGATGAATATCAGATATGGGTGGATGAATTTCAGAGATGGGTGGATGAATGTCAGAGATTGGTGGATGAAAATCCGAGATGATGGATGAATATTAGAGATGGATGGATGAATATCAGAGATGGATAGATGAATATCAGAGATGGATTTATAAATATCAGAGATGGATGGATGAATATCAGAGATGGATGGATGAATATCAGAGATGGATGGATGAAAATCAGAGATGATGGATGAATATCAGAGATGGATGGATGAATATCAGAGATGGAGGGATGAATATCAGTGATGGAGCGATGTATATCAGAGATGGATGGATGAATATCAGAGATGGATTGATGAATATCAGAGATGGGTGGATGCATATCAGAGATGGATTGATGAATATCAGAGATGGGTGGATGAATATCAGAGATGGATTGATGAATTTCAGGGATGGATGGATGAATATCAGAGATGGAGGGATGAATATCAGAGATGGGTGGATGAATATCAGAGATGATGGATGAATATCAGAGATGGATGGATGAATATCAGAGATGGAGGGATGAATATCAGAGATGGATGGATGAATATCAGAGATGGATTTATGAATATCAGAGATGGGTGGATGAATATCAGAGATGGGTGGATGAATATCAGAGATGAATGAATGAATATCAGAGATGGATGGATGAATATCAGAGATGGATGGATGAATATCAGAGATTGGTGGATGAATATCAGAGATGGAGGGATGAATATCAGAGATGGATGGATGAATATCAGAGATGGGTGGATGAATATCAGAGATGGATGGATGAATATCAGAGATGGATTGAAGAAAAACAGAGATTGATTGATGAATATCAGCGATGGGTGGATGAATATCAGAGATGGATGGATGGAAATCAGAGATGGATGGATGAATATCAGAGATGGAGGGATGAATATCAGTGATGGAGCGATGTATATCAGAGATGGATGGATGAATATCAGAGATGGATTGATGAATATCAGAGATGGGTGGATGCATATCAGAGATGGATTGATGAATATCAGAGATGGGTGGATGAATATCAGAGATGGATTGATGAATTTCAGGGATGGATGGATGAATATCAGAGATGGAGGGATGAATATCAGAGATGGGTGGATGAATATCAGAGATGATGGATGAATATCAGAGATGGATGGATGAATATCAGAGATGGAGGGATGAATATCAGAGATGGATGGATGAATATCAGAGATGGATTCATGAATATCAGAGATGGGTGGATGAATATCAGAGATGGGTGGATGAATATCAGAGATGGGTGGATGAATATCAGAGATGAATGAATGAATATCAGAGATGGATGGATGAATATCAGAGATGGATGGATGAATATCAGAGATTGGTGGATGAATATCAGAGATGGAGGGATGAATATCAGAGATGGATGGATGAATATCAGAGATGGGTGGATGAATATCAGAGATGGATGGATGAATATCAGAGATGGATTGAAGAAAAACAGAGATTGATTGATGAATATCAGCGATGGGTGGATGAATATCAGAGATGGATGGATGGAAATCAGAGATGGATTGAGGGAAAGAGGGAATGAGCAGTGAGGAAGGACGTTAGAATCGGGGAAAGATCAAATAAAAAATATAGGAAACTAGGTAGAAATTAGTGGAAAAAATTCAATAAAATAAATAAAAAAAATAGAAACAAAAAAGTAAAGAAAGAATGTATAACAGAAAGTATGGTTTAAACAAAATCTGGTTTATCCTACCTCAATTCTTAAACCTGGTCCATGTGACCTTGACCTGGCAACCAACCTCTTCTTCTGTCATCTGTAAATTCATGTTAGAAATACATGTTTTTTTTGTTTTAGATGAGAATCAAGATCAAACTGGACAATAAAATATAAATATAAGTGAAATCCAATATTTATTAAGTCATGTCACATTTTAAAGTGAAAAATAGGCATGGAAACAGGCGGATCTGACACATCCAATACAAACAACACTATGGTGGCACAAGAGTGACAATTTGAGCATAAATGTCATCCATCAGCGCGCTGACACTGCACGCCCATATATGGTCAATTTTGATTTGCTCATCTAAGTCATGTCTGTTAAGAACTTGATCCATTCTTATAGCCACGGATAATCTGGACATCGCAGCATCTATAGCATGGCCAGCAATGAGTGTGTGTGTGTGTGTGTGTGTGTGTGTGTGTGTGTGTGTGTGTGTGTGTGTGTGTGTGTGTGTGTGTGTGTGTGTGTGTGTGTGTGTGTGTGTGTGTGTGTGTGTGTGGGTGTGTGTGTGTGTGCGTGCGTGCGTGTGTTGTTTAACTTCAACATATTTACATATGCTGAAGTTCAACAATCTGCATCTGTGTGTATGTTGTGTGGTTGTCTCCATCTGTGGACGTCCAGCTCCTATGAGGTCTAAGCTTATTACAGCAGACGACTCCTGCAGTGCGGCGGGGAGCCAGCGGGGGACCAGAGTTCATCCAGTCTGTCACTTAGCTGCGCTGGATGAGCCGGACCGCTTGCAGAGACGAAACCGTGAAATGAAAAAACACTTCACAAGAGGCAGTCGTGTGGCAGCGGCGACTAAAATTTTGGTTTTGGTACATCATTTGACTAGACTTTTAAAAAGACAGAAAAGGTTTAAGGTTATGTTTGGATTCGTACTTAGAGCACATATGTCAAAATCAAGGCCACCAGAATACATCCCACCAAGGACGACACACACAGAGATAATTAAGTCATTGAATCAGGGAAATATGTGTACAATCTGAGTCCAGGGCTGGAAAACAATATTTTTAACCAGTTATAACTAGCAGTAGTCAACCCATAAAAATAAAAAATGTAATCTTCTAAGGGGCTGTCACATATACTCTGATTGTTGCTAGGAGCCATCAAAACCCAAATAAAGAAGCGACAAAGGGACAAAATAAATTGTAATTTGATTGAATGTTATTTCATGTGATATAAATAATAACAGAACAAAACACGTAAAGATGGTTTATGTTTATTCCTTTTTTTATTTGACTAACTAAACGCTCAAAAAAGACATACAAAACTCAGGAAAAGGGAACAAAAAGACACAGAAAACCACTTTTATCATTTTTTATTTTATATTGCACTAATAATGAATAGCTGAGACCTCACATGGGCTGCATAATAAACTGATGACATACTTCAAAGCTCTTATTTTAATACATTTATATAACTTAACTCCATTTCTCCATGGGAGCATTATTATCCATAATTTACTTCATTTAACTTTCCTTTTAAGTAATTATTCATGACAAACATTGACAATATTTTTCATATCTATAATAATTTCATGTTTTCTTTCGTAACAGATAAAGTTTCAGTGGCTGCTGTGCAGTTCTTGACCCTGTCAACTCCGCTTGATAGCTTTATCACCCACTGGTGTTCAAAGCACATGCACACACAGAGACACGCGCGCCGGACACACACACACACACACTGGGAGTGTCCAGCAACCGTGAAATGACATCGACTGCCAAAACAATCAGGGGTCAAGCTGATGTTGAAAGGTTTCCATGGTAACAGAGGCTGCACATGTGCACCCACTTGCACTCTCCCTCACACACACACACACACACATATGCCCACAAAAGCACAAGCATCACAGTGATCACCTCACACTTACATTAAGGAGAAAAAGTGGCAGTGAAGCTTTACTGGACACTTGTGAAATCCATCTGGATGTCTGGTTGTTATATTGACACATACTTTCTTGTTCAGAACATTGTCATGGGACTAGAAATCCTCCCCAAGAGTAGGCGACTTGTGACTTGCTTGTGGCAGGTGAAGCTCCAGCGGAGCTTTGAGCAGGGTAAAGGTCGTGCAAGTCGACCCTCTATCCCTCCATCCACCCATTTATCAATCCACTTATCCATCCATCACTTTCTCACTCGCTGGCCTTGCCGTAACCTTGCATGGATGGGAATGTCAGCAGCGGTCAGTGGCATTTACAGCCCATTTGCACTCTGCTCCGAGGACCCTATTAGGTCTAGGTTAGAGGTCGACTTGGTTTCTTTGTTTTTGTGTGTGTGCGTGTGTGTGTGTGTGTCCCCTCCCCCACCTACTTGACGACTGTCATCATCTGTGAAGGTGCTGTGGTTATTCAGAGGCAGCTCCTCCTCATGTGGCTAATCCACTGTGACATATCAAAGTGTGTGTGTTTCATAAATATAATAAGATGAATGAGTGAGTAAATAGTGGCTACACTATGCATGAGTGTGTGTCGTATTTCACAGGTGTGTTTCAGCACGTGTTCAGGTGTGTGCGACCTGCTAAATATGGCTGTTGTGGCCCCAGATCCCTCCTTGTTCTCTACCCATCCATCAATTACTCTCCCTGCAGTGTGTGTGTGTGTAGCAAAGAACAGACTCATCTCTATGTCGCACACGTTTGTGTGACATAGTAAACTCAAATGTAAATCCTGTCCTGAATGTGTGTGACCCAGTCACACCCTTAGTGTGGTTTGGAATGTATACATGTGCAACCATAGTTATTACTAATCGTAAAAGTGTGTGATGATGTGTGCGACCATACTTTTCGCTCCTATACATACAATTGTGATTTTTTTTCAGAGTACAGGTTTCAGTGTATAAGTATGTTGCTTTGTTTGTGTGTGAGTCAGTTGATACATTTGTATACCTAACCATCCTTGTCTATTTTTATTAGTTGCTTGTCCGTGCCTTTGTGTGTGTACGATAGGAATCCAGAAGTAATTGTTTTGCCCCTACGTGAATGTGTGCGTCACAATTTTTCCACGTTTATTTTGTCTGAATGTGCATCCTTGTGATTTTTCACATGACATTGATCGTTTGTTTAGCTTCTTTTTTCTTGAGCCAAGTATGTCTTTGTTTTGCATATGTGGGACCCTTTTGATTGGTTGGCTTTGTTAGCTTTTACCAAACGTGTGTATCTCTGTGTGAACTCACTGTGTGTTCATACGTTTGTTTATCGATCATGTGTTTGTATGATGGCCTGTGCTGATTCTGGTTACTTAATCTATATTTTTGTTTGTGTTGTTTTATGCGCACCCGTCTATTGCTCATTGTCTTTATATACATTTTAAAGAAGAATGATATTTTAAGAACCCATCAGCATGCTTTATATTCCATTGCACACAATTGTGTATTCTTTTTGTGTTTGTAGGTCTTCACACATGTCTATGTGCCTACGATGGTGAATCTTGTGTGTTTATTTACCGTGTAGGTCTTCCCAAATTAAGTAAAGTTAATTGTGGTTTTCCTCGATGAAGCAACAGCAACAGAAACCAACATGTTGTTGATATGACCAGATTCTGTGTATTTCTCAAGTTTTCCACACGTGTGTCAGCGTTGCCACACACGTACGTTTACTCTACACCGCCTGGCAGCCCGTTGTGCCAGGACACGCCAGTTCTGACTGCCAAGTTCCACACTCAGAACCTCACATGGCTGCTTCCAAATATCTGAAGAAATCATTGTACAGAATACTCCAACAATATTTCTGCTTAGAAAATTCATCCAGTGACTCCAAATTCTGGTGGTGAATTAAACTTCTGTCCACGCCGATGCGATTCCTCTCACAGCGACATGTTTTGGAAAGTGAACGTGGAAAAATGGGGAATGAAAGAAGTCTGGGAACTGCGACCACAAGCAGAGATGGTGCCGTGATGGGGAGGTGGTGGAGGAGGGGCGTTTGTGCTGTGGTGGCATTTTCTGCATCAATATCACGTTACTGTTCAAAAGAGAACTGATCTGGAGATGCCTTTAAGACATACTTTATTGCATTTTATTGCACATAGAATCAGAAATGTCTCCTGGATGTCTCTATTGTGACGGGCTCAACCGTTAGGAGGCCCTGGGGCAGACCTGGGACAGCTTATGTGTATTCACTGACCTTGAACCACTTAACAAGAGCTGGTGGTGGAGGTTCATGGCAGAGGAAAGTCTCTCTCTCTGACCGTAGAATTTGGAAGAATATTTATATTGAATAATGTTTTATTAATCAATATCTAACACTAAAACATGTTTTGCATTTTTGTTTAGATGCTGTCAATCTAACTAAACAAAGAAATAAATAGGTAGATAAAAGATATCACAATTATACATGTAGATATACAAATTGTAATTCTTATTCTGCTCATTGAAAACACAATAGCTGATCGGTTAGATTGAGGCAAGTGAACGTGACTTGTGGAAAACAAAACTGCAGGAGACAAGAACGAAGAAACACACACACTCTTACACACACAGCAACCTCCTCACATGGTATTTTCCACTTACGAATGAAAATACGCTGTCATGATCAGCTGTGGAAAAAGAGTGTGTGCATAAGAGGGGACCTACTGTGTGGTAAATATTTCTTCAGGAGGATCACCCTTTCCCAGAAGAGCCGCCCAAACTATTTGTTATTAATTCCACTATTATGATCGTGTAGCTGCAGCGAGTGTGTGTGAGTGCAGAGTGTGTGTGAGTGCAGAGTGTGTGTGAGCAGCATGTGACAGACACGAGAAGAGTCAGATGACCTGGGGGTCAGACCAAAACAATAATGGGTGATCGTGCACGTGTGCAGGTGCACGCCGTGTCTCACAAACAAGCTCATCACACGCAGCTGTCAGAGTCCGGCCGAGCGAGCCGGTCTCTCCCGACAGAACCTTTTCCAAGAAAGACTTGATCAATCCTCAGTTTGCGGTTTGTTTGTTTTTAAGTTAAATTATTAAAAATGAGGAATTTGAGAAGATGTGGTGCGTCATATGAAGTTGATGGACATTCAAGATGTTGACAGAATGGGGGTCATTCAGCTTATCTTAAGACTAAAAACAAATAATATTATCAACTGAACATGTAGATTATCAAGGTCACCTGAGTAAACTGTCTTCCCAGGACTTTCTAAAGTTTGGTAGGAGATAGAAGGTGATCAGATTTAAAAGACAGAGTTTTTTACACATCTGATCAAGTGTCAAGTCATCAGCCTGACTAGGGTCATGTGGATGCTCCAAAAATATCTCCAATGCGTAGACAATCTTCATGACTTTAGGAGTCACTAAGGTGGTCCAACAGGTCCTACTCAAAAACACGATTAGCTGCTCATATAACACTCTAGGGTGCTACAAAAAGGTTCTCTGACAATGCACTCAGAAATCTAAATCTCTAGTTTCATCACAAACGTATATTCTGGCACAATCTGGTAATTACAGTTTGTACTTACAGACACTACAAGTTGACTAACAAGGAAAGAAAGCCTGACATAAGAGCTGAGGCTCATGGGAACTAAGTTCACTGCTGTGGGCAGGTGAGGGAGACAATGATCACAAAAAGTCAATATCAATATTTGTGCACTAATCTTTGAGTGTGTCAAATATCAATAAGTTTTATAGTCAAATTGTGACTTTGCACTTTTCCTGTTCAAATAAAGGTGGTGAAACATGCCGTGAGGCAACAATGAGCCAAGCCTCACCTCTGATCGAAATCCATCACAAACTGGGTTGATACTAAAATTGTCACATGCCTGTCACGGAGATATAATGTTTGCAGATATGATTAAATACCCTGACTTTCCACAGTCTGACTAATGACTTTTACCATTAAGGTTTACTGTTTGTAACTGACTTTTTAGTTGTGCAGATGGGACATAAAACCCTGATAAAAGACACATGATGAGGCGGATAGTACTGACGAACCCGTCACTGAGACCACTATGTTTTGTTTGTTCTGTTCAACTGCACCCTGTTAATTACAGTGTGTACAACATAATGTCACCTTGCCACTTTTTTTCTCATCTTTAAGTACTTGTAATACTTGTCTAATATGTGTGTGTGAAGAATTCTGATGAGAAATGAAATAAAAAAAGTAGCCAGTTGATTACATTAACATTTTGTGTTTATGTATTTGAATAACTAACTCTAAAGGTGTTGGTGCTTTACCAACCGTGAACCACACCACACCTCACTGACTAATGTTGTCCAAAGTTCTGTCACAAACGTTTTGTCCTTCCACAACTTTCAATTCAATTCAATTCAATTCAATTTTATTTAAAGTGTCATAACAAAGTTATCTCAAGACACTATACAGTTGAAATAAGACTACAGTTGATTAAGGAAAAATAGATCCCAGCAATTCAACAAAGAGCAAGAAACAAAACACTGTACCGTGAGCTGTACAGTGAGCAATGGCGAGGAAAAACTTCCTTTTAGAAGGCAGAAACCTCGAGCGGAACCCGACTCATTGTTGACGGCCTGCCGCTTTGACCGGCTGGGAGGAAGGATGGGGGGGTAGACAGATGGATAAGGAGAGGAGTGAGGGAGGATATAGTGAGAGAAAAAAAAGTTTAAAAAAAGAGAGACACAACCACATATTCAGTTAAACAGCAGATTTTTAATAACTAGTGTTTCACCTGGACATACCGAGACACAGAAAACAAGGTGTTTCACTTAATAATGGAGTCAAGTGCACGGTCAACAAGGTGACACGCGTAAAGAGGGTTCGTAGAAAGAAAAGTACCTTGTCTAGAGACAAAATAAGACTCTGGTATGGGTTTTTTATTTGCCACTGATAAAGCACTGAAGTCATTACGGTCTTATTTAAAGCGGGTCTGCTTTAAATAAGAGTCTGCTTGGATCAAACAAACAGTCAGAGTGGGTGTCAGAGCTGGTTCTGCGAAGAGAGTGACCCAGTTGACCTGTCAGTTAAGACTGATCGGGTTGGCTGGTATGAAGGCATTTGGGCATCGACCCGAAGAATGTGTGACGTTCCCTCAGTCTCAGCAGTGGTAATTAACATTTCATAAACAGCTTGTGAAGCTCAACGGTCTGGAAGATTGACATCTGTCAGTCAACAGGTTTAGCCCCAAATCTCATGCTACTCTTTTACAGTGAAACTTTGAGGAGGCTCTTCTGTCTCTGCCTTATCCGTCTTCTACGGTTCAATCTTGAAGAATCACTTCTAATAGGATTACAAGGATGCAGGCCCAACTGAAGATCAGCCAAAAGAGGGCGGGATCGGCTTCAGATAATCCCTGGACTAAGACAAAGGCTACAGATGGTCCCTTTTGTTGCTCTGGAGAAAGGCAAAGAGGAAAGCACTAAGAACTCATTGGAACTGGAGAGCCTGAGATAAAAGAAGGCTGGTCGATGCCAGAAGCAGCTGAGTGAAAGAAAAGTAAACACATGAGGAATCAACCTGCAACTTCTGATCTACTCATTAAAGTCCAGGTGACAAAGGGTTTATCCGAGGCTGTGTAAAACCAACTAGGAATGGCTTGAAGATCTGTCTGTACAGGCGACCATATCCAGCTGTGAGTGCATCAGATGATGTCAGAACTTCTCAGGAGTAATTGAAACACCTGTGAAAAATATTGACATATTTCTGCGTAATCTTAATTATCAAATTGTTTTGCAATAAAAGTATAGCTTGTTAAAAGTATATGATTGTTGTTATAATTCGGCATAATGCAACTATTGTTTGAATTGAACATAACAGTTATTACTATGGGTTGGGTACATTTGAATAGAAAATGTTGGTTAAGTCTGAGATGGTGTTTAATGTCATAAAAACTCCTTTTTTTTGATAAATTTTCCTTTGATTGAGTAATTTAATTCAGGAAAATAATTATAATAGAAATGGCCATGTTTTGGAAAATAATGTATTCAATATTTACTTTCATTTCTTTTGAAAAGGCTTATATTTCTTGATAAATCATTCTTAGTATATGTTTAGGCTTAAATTGTGTAGTGAAATCATTACAGTTTAAAGTAGGTAAGACTTTACGTACATGATATTTTATGTTCACTCTGACTGGGGAATATCTTGTAATCAAGAAGAGCTGGAAAAGTGAACACTAACTTTTATAAAAGTTGACCCAAAGTCCGAGGACACGTTTCTGCAGCAAAAGTGGAGCCGACAGTCATCACCTCACATGAGGACAAAAAGAATTGCTTCATTTCAGAAATCTCCTTTCATCTTATCTCACCCACAAGAGAGAGAGCCAAAACCACATGTGCGCACTGACCCCACATCCCCTCACATCACTGTGACATGATGCAAGGTGAGTGGGAAAACAGATGTAGTTGCTTTGACCTGTAGAAAAACCACCTAAATAGCTTTTCATTGCTCGACTTTC
Source organism: Callionymus lyra (assembly GCF_982586985.1). NCBI lineage: Eukaryota > Metazoa > Chordata > Actinopteri > Syngnathiformes > Callionymidae > Callionymus > Callionymus lyra. The sequence continues at coordinate 37,340,941 of NC_141820.1, read as the reverse complement.
CCTTTTTGTCCTCTTAAATCCACTTAGGAGGTAAGTCTAGTTCTGGTGGAGCGGGTGTCTGACACCAGCCGTGGTGGAGTGCAGACGAGGCCGTCTGGAAGCACGAAGGATTTTGTGTCCTGATGTAACCCTAAAATACGTATTACTCTCTTGTCCAACCCTTAGTCCACATGAGGGTGAGAAGAAAATGAGTGAGGTTTTTAATTACAAATCTTTCCTAACTTTCCTCCTTTTTTGACATTCCAATTTTTTTTTTAACATTGGTCAGGATCTTTTATAGCGTAATATTTATGGCCAATAATGTATAATAAACTCATGTATTATAGTAATAGCAGCAACAATAACAGCTCTCGTTTTAATGACCCACAATTCTTAACTATTATTTTAATGCCTTCTTCTGTTTTCAAAGCCAAACATTTGACAATGCCCATTTTAGTTTCAATCCAACTAAAGCAATTTTTAATTTAAATACCAAGTTATCAAAGATTTTTAACATTTTCTATTCCTTCCTTTAATTTATATTTAAATATATATATATATATATATATATATATATATATATATATATATATATATATATATATATATATATATATATATGATGCATTTTGGATGTTTGATTTTTTATTGTGCAGTTGAAGTTGACGGTTATTCTTTTTAGTTATTGTGTTTAGAGGACTTAGGTCATCCCTCCTCCTCATCTTGTCCACCGTGAAGCATTGCTCTTCATGCTCACCCACGATTACAATAAAAAGACCAATTAGATCCATTTCGTCACCGCAGCACGTGTGTGTGTGCGTGAGTGTGTGTGTCTCCAACACATCACAGTGGGCTACTGTGCAGGAACATAAACAAACCATTATAAATGCTCAGCTGTTGGATGCAGGCCTTCGGCGTCACGTATAGACTTTCCATTTATGGGCGTTTCCAGAGCTGGAGCCCCTGAAACCAGCCAGGCGCCAGGAACACTAGCGCCGTGTCACTGTGGAAATCAGTGGAAAGAATAGAAATATTGTGTGCGGAAGGAGGCAGACGGAGTGTCGGTCATAGACGGCCAGTGGTCACTCAAATGTTCAGGAATACTGTTCTGCCAAAGAGTTTGTTTGGATTATGTAATATTTTTGATGATGTTTTACTTCATACGCTCCACTCTTCTGAGAACCATGGCCTCTGAGATGCTGATGGTCGATGTTGAAACTACTGTCTGTGTTGTAAGAGGGCAGCACGGTATGGTAGAGGTCAGGTTTGTAGTTTGAGAAAACAGAATACGAGCTCATTCTGTGTCAAGGTTGTTTCTTTCTGGCACTCTGGTCTCCTCCCAAAACCAAGGAGGTTTTATAAATTGTCTGAAGGTGAGAGTGGTTGTTGTCCCATATGTGCCCAAAAAATGTAATGATGATCTTTCCAGAGTTTCCCAAGAAGCTTAAGAGACTGCAGCCCCACACAAAAAAGTTCTGATCTGAGTCTATAATGTTTGACTCTGCTCACAAGTCGATTAAAACGTCCAGCAGGTTTTATTATTGTTCCCATGATTTCTACAGAACGTTGAAAACTGATTGAGAAACGTAAGACCTACATGTCAACCAAGGAACAAATAGTTGAGGGGCCCAGAGGAAGATGCATTAGGTTTTGAGGTGAAGAAGATTGTCTGCTTTCTACGTCACTTCAGCAAAAATAATCAAATCCAGTTTGATTTACTTTCATATCTAAACTCTTCTTATATATTTTATGTTTATCTCCTATATACCCTTATTGATTTTATTACCTCAATCTGTCCATCACCATAGCAAACCTGGAAGAGCTCACCTTCACTTGCTATGAAGAGCCAACAGTTTTCAGGGGATATGTGTTGCTAAAAGTCTCAAAATGTGAAGTGAAACCGCTTTTAGGTTTGATCCGCCTCTTTCCCAGGCGGACGTTCCCACCTTTGGGATCAAACCAGGTCAGTGTGAAAGGTCCCACAGACGCCACCATCGAAACGCCAGCCTACAAGTAAATCCTGCAATTCAGTAATGACAGAGAGGGGAGCATCTCTGGCCCGGTAATGAGCACTTTTACTCGCAGACGTCCCGGTAATAACGCAGCAGAGACGTTGAATGCTTCTTTCAGTGCTGGGACTCGGACCAGGAGACGGACTCACACAGGACGCCTTCTGTCTGACTGCCGCAGCTCAAGTTTCCATCTTTCTTTCGGTTGTTCCAGGTCTGGGGTCGATTCCTGTTAGCCGTGTGCCACTGACGGGGAGGGGGGAACAGAGGGGATCCCCCACTTGATACAACCATGCACACGCACACACCAGCACACACACAGTGGAGTTCTGTCAGTGCTGCAGACTGTCTGTCTCCTTGTCGATCCAGCGGTGACTGTAACTAGGTGTAATGGCCAGCCTGTGGTTTCGGACTCTAAGGGCCTATTCACAAGTCCCCCCCCCCCCCCCACGCTCCCACACACTGGCCCCCGACCCGGCTTCACACACACAGTGTTTACAGTGGCGTATTTGGACCGGGCAGCTAATTGAAACATATTTCTTTTTCCATCCAAACGACTGAAGGGCATCACCAGGAGTGAACTTGAGGAACTGAAATATACTGCTGCTAAATTCACCATATTATGCAGATCCAACAAATTTCTCTTAAATAATACCTGGGATTTATCAGCATTATCCAATCCAAGGTCAAAAGGTGGAGAATGCCAACACTCTAGAAACCTACTCCTGGGGTATAAGACATTGCCCTACCATGTCAAATGAGATACATGAAATAATTTCACAGTGACCTCCTCCCAACTGACAATCCAGAGAAAAACCAATAGGCTTTCTTGCAGCTGTTCTACCTTGAGTCTCTCTCAGCTCCTCTGATGGCAAGTTTCTACTGAGCGGTCAGGTAACATTTCCCTTGGCCCGTGTTGTCGCTTCACCAAGGGTAGTACCTTGTGTTTATTAGGCAGCTCTCGCTTACAACAAAAACAGAGCTTTGACATTTGGCTCAGCTCGTTACGAACTGGTTACCAACTTTAAAGTAATATTTTCTTAAACTTGTTTTTAGTTTTAAAATGAAACAAAAGAATGACAATTATTCCCCTAAACTGAGAAATAAGGCCGAAACGCTGATATAAAGAATTATTCTTTTTGTAGTACTATTGGTTTTATGTCTAACACTTTTAGCTAAAGCTCGATAACATGTATATTCTTGGACCAATGAAATTCAAAATATTAATTAAGGGGTTATGAACTGGATCCGTGTTGGTAACTCTTTGTTTCCGTCCAAATATGTGTTTTTGTTGTCTGCACCATTAGATAGAGTAAATATGGAGGCATCCGACTATCTGTTTTATTTCTTTGACTGACAGGTGTCATGGTGGATTCACCTGCACTTCAGTGTGTCAGTGACGAGTGGTGACATGCTGGGATGGAGGTAGGTGACAGTGATAGGACCTACCTCCTGCACTCTGCGTTAATTGCCACTAGTCCATTAACCGCTGAGGGAGGGAGGGGGTGTCGCCGAGTGGTGTGGGGGGGAGGGGACTGTGCTGTCTGCCATCTGCTCTGACTCCTGACCCCCGCCTCCACGACAACATGACTCCACCCATCTCTCTTCACCGCACGCGTTCAGCTCCCGTCGCTTTCAGTCTCTCTGGGATTTGTTGGCATTATTCAATAAGCGTGCGCTGGCGTGTGTGTGTGTATGTGGGTGTTAATACCTGATATCTCTCACTCGCTTCATCAACCGAAACAACAACAGAACCTATGTAACTAACATTCCAAAATCAACTATTACAAATGTTGTTTTTTTTACAGTTAGTAGAAAGAAGTGTGAGAGAATAACAGTGTGAGGTAAACAAAGTCTTCATTGTAGCTCCATGTGTTGTTCCATAGTCTTGTCATGTGATTGATTTGTAGATCGTGGATTAGACTTGTGTGTGTGTTTTGTCTTCCATTACTAAGACTATTCATCTATTATTGACAAAGTCTGACGAAAGATCATCCTTTCTGGCTTGATTCGTCTCGACAGTCCGCATCAGAGTAACAACCCTAAGGAACGTATGTTCAGTCATAATTGTAGTTTTCTATTCTGAATGATTGGCCACATTATGACCACCTGCCAAGTATTGTAAGTATACCAATGACTCTGACTTATAAGCTACAGATGCCAATCCTTATTTGCTTTAGTAGCTCTTGACATATATACGTAAATACATAATAATAAGTATTCTTATCACAATAAATGATATTTATTTCAAAAATTCTCCAATTAGCTCAGAACAAATACTATTATTACGGACGCTACAACAGCACCTACAGAAATTACAAGAAAAGTAAATGCAGTCAATCTTACAGCAGCTATAATAGCTAATACTCACAGCTATTATTTAGTGTTCCAGGCATACTGCAACTCTAAATAATGAAAGAAACAACTTTCGTTAGAGCTAATTGTACTGCAATTGCAGATTCTGGTATAGCTATTACAACTTGAACTTTAACAGTTGAACCTGGAGATGTGACTCCAACAGAGTCAAACACCAGAGAGTGCTAATCCTACAATAATGTCGACATGACTGCTACTGTTTCTAGCGCTACTTAACAGAACTTTACACCTCATTCGACTACTACTATTACTAAATCATTAAATACTATGTTCAAGTAATAGTTTCACATATAATGTTGCATAACTGTACCAAAACAAATTCCTAGTTGTTGGAACCCTTCACTGTCAATCGCTTTAAAAATTATTCTGATTCTGATTCTACATCTGTCTCTCTAATGCTCATATTTTTTCAAATAGTATCTCATTGAAATATGGTGATAGAAGTGAGCAAGAGACAAGGCTATATCAAGCTGTATAAGTGCAAGAAACGGGTTTAATATCTTGTTCTAGTTTCAAACTGCAAGTATGTCAACTTATCTGATTGGAAAACTGTATAACGTGTTTTACTGTGACTTAATCTTCACCACCCAACATCTAGAGAGTAAGACCGATCCACAGCCAAAATAAATCAGCGCTACAGATATTAATCTGCTCATTATTTTCCCATTAACCTTGCACTTACAAGATGTTAGCATCATTAGCCTCCTTCTAATTCCATCACTTATAGCGCCCCGAATAATAATAATACTCTGAGGATAGGGTCGGCAGAGGGGGTCATTTTCAATATAATAATCCAGGATGTGAGAAATTGGTGGGAAATATTTAGTGGCAAAAACATGATGACGATGTGAAAGAAAGAAAACCCACACTCGGCCACTCAGTCCGGGCCTGACCTAGACTGAACCCCTTCTCCTCCCAAACCTCCAGTTCTTTAGAATGGCCATAACCAGCAATCTATCAGTCCAGAGGCATTAATGTGAAGGACCCTGTGGCCCCTGGGTATTCTAGCGTAATTACAAGGCACTCACCCTCAGGGTCACTGTGGCCAAGGCCAGGAATGTTAAAAGAATAGAGTATATATTAGGAGCGAGAAGAGCACTGTGTTTAAAGATAAAGGCTTCCGTTCCAAGTGACACTTGGTTGAGTCCTCTTACTTTTATTGTTTTAATTTTTAGTTAAAGTATTTCAGAGTACTGTACTAGATTTGTACATATTTTTATTGGGTCAGGTTTAAGACAAACTCATTGCTTATGCTCCATATATGTATCAAGTCATCAGGGAATCGCAGAAGCATGTGGAAATGTCAGCATGGTCACATGACTTTGTATTGTGTGGTTATCATTGTGTTCTCTCTGGGGACATTTTCCTCGGAAAGGTCTGAGGGGGGACACATGTGGCCCCTAAGGTGACAATAATAATCAAAGCATGGGAGGGGGACGTGTGCCGAGCGAGGTGGACCAGGGATGGGGGGCTGTGGCCATTATGATTACAGTGGGATTGAATTCCCACAGGGGCCCTGAACGTGAAGGTCCTGAAATATAGGCCAACCATACGGATACGCAACATAAGGAACGCTGCAGTGTCACATCCCTCAAGCGAAACAATGCAGCACTTAAGCTTGTTTTTTTAATCATTTAGGACGTAAAAGGCCATTGAGTTCACCAGCAGCGTAACAGTAGTGTGTGTGTTCTTGGGCTCCAGGCCAAGGCCATATTCTATATACTCCTATACCGAGAACCCAGAAGGTTGGATGCATTTCGAGCCAAGCTGCTGGAATGGCTTCCTGATGAGGAACGTATGATTCTTCCAAAGCCGCAATGGAAAACTTGCCTTAAGTTATAAGTGATCACTGTGGTTTAGTGGCGGGAAGATGACATCATCAGTCTATGATCTATACCGTTCACTCACTCTGTTTCTACTCAAGCATGAAGATTTATGGAAGTTTTCCAACATCAAGGGGTTTATCGAGTGCTTCTTGTGTCAGGTGTAATGAATAGAACCTTTACTGTCTTAAATGTCTTTCATTCCCAGGCTTTAAAATTCCACTGGCCTTCATACTTCTCTCTCTACTAAGAGCATTCTGAGTGCTTCCTACTGGGACCACATTGATGACCCAGGACCAGTTGGAGGCTGTAACCAAAAACTCCAAATGGTCCTTCATGATCTTGGTTTACTGAGATACTCCACCAAGAACCATCTAAACAAGGTCTTTCCGAAGTTGTAGCTGCCTCATGTGACTGTGACAATAGTTTGTCATTCACTCTGTACATATGCTGAGAAGACAAGAAGAAGCAATACAATGATTGATTGGGGACAGTTAATAAACACTTTTAGATGATCTTGGCCTACAACCATTATGTTCCCACCGTACAAAAGTAACCCTAAACATTTATCAAAAAGCTACTAAATATATCTAGCGGCTAGCTTCACTAGGACTGCTTAACCTTATATTTGCTCCGACCCTGGATGAACCTTAAATCAGTTTCCCTTTTCCTCTTTACTCAGTCCTTCATCCCAACACACACGCGTCTGGCTTTGATGCCTCTGCTCTGATGTGTAGAATGACTGTACCAATAAACACTATTGTGCATGAGGAGGGAGAGCAGGGTTGGGGAAGTGGTTGGGGTTCTCTGAAGCCATGCCAGTTCCTGTGCCACACACACAGAAACACACACTAGTGATTATCAAGAAAAGCCCAACAAGTGGGGAGCTTACGAAAATGCAGGAAAAAAGGCCTGGTGCTCATCTGCCCACTGGCCCTATACTTCCAGCCCCAACCTCCTCTGGTCAGCGCTCTGTGGGGGGTCAACACACACAATCACCCCCTGCAGCAACAACAGCTTTACTATAGTGTGCTTCTGTTATTCTTCTGTTCCAGCCAATCAGTGCACTGAGCAGTGGTTCTGCTGACGGGTCACATTGACAAAGAAATCACGAAGGATCAGAATTGTTATTCATGTTCAGTCTCAGCCAAGACACACCAAAAGAACTTTACTTTACTTTACTTTACTTTAGTGATCAAGATGAAAGGGTGATATGAGCCATTTTAGCAAAAAGCAGTTTTGCTTTGATGCTCAGCTGATTGCTTCTGTTAAAAGCGCTTGTGGTAACATTATTCTGATCGTTTAGAGAAAAACATCGGTGACATCTGGTGACAAGTCAATTGATGTCTGGAAATGGCATCACAACCTACACAGTCAAAATCTGAATTTCAATTTGCCAGTCGCAAACAAAAAAAAACGTATTTAATTGGAAAGGTAAATGCTGTATTCCACTATAACGTTCTAAATACAAGTACAAGACATTCAAAGTTGACAGGTGTACTGTCTTTGTCACCTTTTAGGATGGAGTGGACACTTTGTGATGGTAGTCAAGGGGCTAACCTGCATTGAAAAAAAGCAAAGATTGATTTTGAGAGCAAGACGCACAGAAAGAAGATTGCTTGTTTACTTCTAGATTTGGCGGAGGTAGCAACTTGCGGCCTTTCTGTGTATGTAGTATGTGTGTATGTTCTCCCAGTGTTTGTGTGGTAATTACTTTACATTCTCCAGTTCCCTCGGATGGTTTTTCAAGTAGATTTGAGTGAGCAAAGAACATTAACTGAACCATGTCACAGATGTGTTGTACAAAACAACAGAATAAGCACACAGATTTGTTTTATTTAATATTAACTTTAGAATTATAGGTGAAAAACAAATAAAAACAATGAATCAAAACATTACTGTTTGAATAGGAAGTGTGCTTGACCTTTTGCTTTACATGTGAATGAATTCATCTGGTAAAGACATCAAGCAAGAGTCACAACACCACTGACACACCTGCTAGCTTCACAGCTTCAAACGTCTCAGTTATTCAATATGTAAATCGGGGGTCTCTTCCTCTCTTGCAATCAAAGCTAACCTTTGGAATTAATTAGCAGCCTCCTCGCTTCCTCTCATCAGGTCCTGCATGCAGTCTTTCGGGACCAGGCCTTAAATGCCAGGTCACTGGTAGCTAGGCAATAAAGAAGCAGTGAATAAGCCAAAACAGAGCCCGGGGTGAGCGGAGTTATTGGCCTTTGTCAGCTTTGTTGACCTTTCACCCCCGGTCACCTCGGCACATGCCTGGCCTGCTGCCGGCCCCTCCTACAACCCACAAGCCCCTGTTTATTGTTACGTTATAGCCATGTGAGTACACACCGACAATCCCAAATCCCTACGCACACACAGTGTTGGAAGGCAACCTGTGACCTTTGACCTCCCTCAATCGCTAAGGTCAGGACATGTGCTGATCGGCCAGCTGTGGAAGCTCCACGCTCCCTCTGTGTGTGAAGCAGGCAGGTGGAGCGACGCCGATACAGTTGTGACAACAATGGGCGACGAAAAAAGTCCACTCAGCGCAAACATTGTTGCATTTTAAGCCAATTAAAGAGAGTTATTGATATCCTTTCTTGATAACAATCATTTACTGATACTTCATTGGCAGGTTAAACAGAAAGTCCTGTTAGGTAGACGTTGAAGTCAGTGGAAGTGTGCGGGGGGCAGGAGATTAAGAGAAAGCTTGTTTCTAAACAGAGGGAGGGTTTTTTTAGGGAGTGACGGAAAGATAGCTCCATGGAAAAGTCCTTGTTTGCCAGCTGGTGGAAGCATGAGATCATCAGCCGGTGCAACTCTGCAACATTATTCCCTAAATCCGGCGCTCCTCCTGTCTCTGCCTCCCATTATCCCTCTGACACAAACACACACTCTCTCTCATCTGACTGTTGTGTTTATTGATGACTCAAGCTTACCTTTTCTTTCCGGATACACAGTCAACAGAGGAGCTCCGGCACCTCGGGGCCTAATGGACTGATCTCGACTGTTTACAGCTGTGCCCTTTTCCAGAATGACTCACAAAAGAACAAAGAGGCCTCTGTGTGGACCAGAGCTTTTCCTATTCTGGTCAACAAGACCTACAGAGGAGCACCAGTTTTTCTTCGAAAGCCCTCCCAATCTATCCCTTCCCACGATAAGCTTGTCATCCTTTCTTGAGGCAGTTCCTGTCTTTCAGTCCTGACAGGCCTTCCCTTTCATCTCTTTGCTCCACTACCTAGTAAATCTGCCATCGCTGTGACCGGGCCAACCTTCTTATTCCTCCTACAGTGAAGCTTATCTCTTGTCAACATCTTCTGTGGAAAAACAGATTCAGGCATTCAAGATTGAGTTTCATTTTGGACAAACTCCATTAACCTTAGGACTACTAAATATTGAATGACATGATCATTTCAGTTGGTTGTATAATTCATGTATTTTCATGGTTGTACAACAAAAGACAAATATTTGTATAATATTCTAAATCGCAAATGTGTTGACACATGGAGTTGTAGTTTAGTGATGGCTTGATATGAGATCTCGCTACGATGGATGGATGGATGGATGGATGGATGGATGGATGGATGGATGGATGGATGGATGGATGGATGGATGGATGGATGGATGGATGGATGGACGGACGGACGGACGGACGGACGGATGGATGGATAAATTGATGTATGTATGTATGTATGTATATAAAGTTCAGAGTTGACTGTACTTTCTGAGGAGGCTTCGATCATTTAACATCTGCAAGAAGCTCCTCTGCATGTTCTACCAGTCTGTGGTGGCCAGTGTCCTGTTCTATGCTGTGGTGTGTTGGGGTGGGATGTGTCCAGGAGGAGTGTCAACAGGTTGATTAGAAAGGCTGGCTCTGTGGTTGGCATGAAGCTGGACTCACTGGTGACAGTTGCTGAGAGATCACTGAACAAACTACTAACAAATAGACTCAGGGACTCATTCATTCCTCATTCTATTCTATGTTAATCTTTGTATCCTTTGTCTTTGTTATTTGTCTTTGATCTATGTTCTGTTATCTTTTATATATTTGATGGATGGATGGATGGATGGATGGATGGATGGATGGATGGATGGATGGATGGATGGATGGATGGATGGATGGATGGATGGATGGATGGATGGATGGATGGATGGATGGATGGATGGATGGATGGATGGATGGATGGATGGATGGATGGATGGATAAATTGATATATGTATGTATGTATGTATATATTAATGGATGGATGCATAAACTCTACGGCTACCAACCGTGCGGAAGACTTTCTGTATCGTTCCAGTCCTGATCGATTACTGATTGACCACAGTATGTCAGGCTGAAGGACATCACGTCTGACACTGTGGTGTGCAGTACAGGAGCACCTCAGGGGACAGTACTGGCCGCTCTATTCTTCACCATCTACACTTCAGACTTCTGCTACAACTCAGAGCTGAGTCTCGTCCAGAAGTATGCTGACGACACTGCCATTGTTGGATGCATAAGGGACAACAGCGAAGACGAGTATAGGAGTCTAATACGTGGCTTTGTGGACTGGAGTGAGAGGAACCACTTGCAGCTGAACACCTCAAAGACCAAGGAGCTGGTCTTGGACTTCGGGAAGTCCAGGACAAAGCCACGTCCAGTGTCCATCAGAGGCGACGAGGTGGAGATAGTTGACAACTATAAGTACCTCGGTGTGTGGCTGGACAGTAAACTGGACTGGTCCTGCACCATAGACCATGCATATAAGAAAGTTCAGACTAGACTGTACTTTCTGAGGAGGCTTCGATCATTTAACATCTGCAAGAAGCTCCTCTGCAGGTTCTACCAGTCTGTGGTGGCCAGTGTCCTGTTCTATGCTGTGGTGTGTTGGGGTGGGATGTGTCCAGGAGGAGTGTCAACAGGTTGGACAGGTTGATCAGAAAGGCTGGCTCTGTGGTTGGCATGAAGCTGGACTCACTGGTGACAGTTGCTGAGAGATCACTGAACAAACTACTAACAAATAGACTCAGGGACTGGGATTCATTCCTCATTCTATTCTATGTTAATCTTTGTATCCTTTGTCTTTGTTATTTGTCTTTGATCTATGTTCTTTTATCTTTAGACATAGATTGTATCATCTTGTTCTTTCTTTTTATTTCTCTTTGTTCTTGTTTTGTTTTTTGTTTTTTTATGAATAATCGTCTGTATTGCTGTGTCTAATTGGAAAAACAATTTCCCGAAGGAGACACTTGAGGGATCAATAAAGTTCTACCTAACCTAACCTAACCTATATAGATGGATGGATGGATATATTGATGGATGTACTGTATGTTTGTCTATATATGTATGTCTATATATATTGATATTGATGGATGGGTGGATAGAGGGGTATATTGATGATATATTGATGGATGGTAGAATGGGTCGATGGTTGGATGGATGGATGGGTGTAAGGATAGATGTTTTGATGAATATACTGATGGATGGATTGATGTATTGATGAATGGGTGGATTGATATATTGATAGATGGATATATTGATAGATGTTGATGGATGTAAGGATGGATTGGTATTATGATGAATGGATAGATTTATTGATGAATGGATGATTTTTTATTTAAGGATGGATGTATTGATAGGTGGATGAATTAATATATTTATGGATGTTAGGAAGGATCGGTATATTGGATTAACAGATGGATGGATAGATGATTGATTGATGGAGCTGTGGAAATGCAGACATGATATCTTAAGTTACAAGACAGGAGGTTGGTTGAAATCCCTGAGTCACTGTGACTTGATACCAAGTGCTTATAACAGGATTATACTTATGCAAATTGAGCTTCATATTTCACCACTGTAAACTAAGATATTTTCAACAGCTCTGCAATTCTTACTGAAACAGGATGGAAGAAATATTTTGTGGTTTTATTACCTTTGGGTAATGTTGACCTTGGTGTCTTTAGCAGTTTGATAGATACAATAAATTAACTATCTAATGTTGATCAGTGCTTTTTATACGTCAGCAAAATAAATGAGACAAGTAGTTCATACTAGTAACATTGTGTGTTATAACTAGTTCGTCCCAGGACAAACAAACTGCAGTGGATCTAGGAATTAATCTGAATCAGCTTTGGACCCCTGCAGTGCGACAGTTCTAGTTAATGAGCTTAAAATGCTTAAAAAAATATCTTTCAATCACAGACAAGATGGGCTGAAGCTTAACTGAGTGACGATTTGCTATTTTATGCTCGGTGGTCGGTGAAGGACGGCGAGTCTGCATTGGTCAATCCTGTCTGACGATCCAGCTCCAACAGGTCCATAAGGTCCATAGGGGGTGATGGAGGGGGTGATCCACTAATGTCTAGAAAACTAAAACTAGACTAGATACACAAAACAATTACACAAGAGTTTCTCGGCATTGTTGACATGATGAACTTTAAATTTGTATTTATTTATGTGTAGAAGATTCCAGAATCACTACAGTGTAGAAACATGTTTTTTACGTGAACCAACATGCTCACAAAACACACCTGGTTGGGTCTGAGTTACTTATGATTCTATTGTTGTGAGCTTCTGGTGTTCACAGATTCAATCTGAGGTTTGAATTTCATCAATTTGTGATCAGACTGAGTCATAACAAATTTAGTGGCATGTCCACCAGAGGGAGACAGTAGGCCTGAGTAGCTGCATAGTGGCGGGAGAGTCTTTGGTGTCGAAAATTAAATGATATGCAAAGAAATGCTGATTAAACAGCAAAAGGGACTGAAAAAGTCACGATTGAGGTGTGAGTCAGACTCATGGGACCCATATATCTGAGTCCTGGAAACTCTTTGATGCAACACTAGAAGATGATAATAAAAGCCATCACTCCCCCCACCTTGCTGTATTTTATATTAATGTTAAAGATGTCATTGCTTCACATTTAATACAGATATGTACCTAAACATAATCCTAATTGGTAGAACCGTCCACCAAAAATGGCACTAGAAAGCATTCTGATTCATGATATCAATCAGAGTCAGAGCAAACTTGTTATTGGGGGAAATCAACTCTCTGTCAACCTTGACCTTCTCACCTCTGGCCCACTTCCCTGACTAGCCTGTGTGTTTTTAGGGTTTTGCAGCTCTCTTACCTGAGTGAGTGACGGGCTCTGTGTGTGTGCACTCCACTGTTTGACATCATATTTCCACTGTTTGTTTGCATAGTGTAAATCTCAGGCATGAGTGCAGCGTTGGCGCTCACCGATTAGCACACCCGGGAACAACACCCCAACGGAATGTCTGGAATCCTCCACAACAAGGATTAGCTCATCCCTGTCTGTTGTCTCTGGCCTCTGTTTGTCTTTCTTTCACCGCGCCGGCTCACGATGGACGGAATCTGAAGAAAAACAGGCGGGCGTGGGGGCGGGGCCACCTGAAGGCCCCCAGGTTTCATCACTGAAGTCTATGTCCTGTTGTTGTGATTCATCTGAGACTGGCGCTTTTATTCCTCAGGATCACCAGCCACATTTAGAAAGCATGACATCACACCCAGATATTTGTCCACACAAATAGAGCTGAGCTAAGAAACTGTTACTTAAGAACTTACACTGTAAGATGACTGTAGTACTTTTTCATTAATTATCTCTGAAGAAAGTTTATTAAAGCATTAAGATGTGTCAGAAAGTACTTCAAAGTAAAGACAAGCATACACTGTAGACTAGAACTACAGCAGAAGGATTGTTGAAAGAAAAAAGAGAATTGTTTATCTGACTGATGCCCCCACTACCCGACCTCAGGTTCAATTATATGTCAAAAAACTTTTTTGGTCTCAACTGTGAAAATATTTGCCAACAATAAGAACACTGTGGGGTAATTCAGAGGATCTTTCTTCTGTTTAATTTAAGTTTTCATTTGATCTCGTTTTTAGAATCAGCGGTGTCCTCTCATGAGATGCGATGCGTCACATATCAGGATCATTTGGTGAATACTGACATCTGTTGGACGATCGCTGACACACTCAAAGCGGTTCTCAAAAATAAAGAAAAACGCCAATGTAATTTGACCTTTAATTTGTGTTAATATATATGGGGCAAGAGAGTGGTACGAGAAAGAAGTAAGTAGGACAGTCATTATTATTTGTTAAGCATGAACACATGTTGGCTTAAATTAAAACAATGAAATAAAAAAATAAATAAAAGTAGCATCAATCTCGATCAGGATCAGGACATAATTAAATTATTTTTCACTGTATTCCTTTATAATCTCACAATATTACATGTTAAATGATCTCTTTTAATTTCAATCTCATCTATTTTTTCCACGTTTTTTATACAATCATACACTTTAAATTGTTGTGTAAGTAAACAATGAATAGTACATTAAAAAATATGATGGATTTCATAAAAAAACAGATGTACAATCTTGGGTGGACTTGAGTTTTTATTTCAGTAACAATTCTGTGTTGTCACGTTGACGTTACGTGACACACCACAATCATTTTAAATGTTCTAATTACATGTGACTCAGCATCAAAACAACTGTTGCTTCTATCACATGCTGCTTGACCTTCATCATGAACATGCTGACTCACATACACACCATTTTAGAGCAATAACTTCCTCCCTGCGAGTGTGCAATTCAGCACCTTCTGGTTGTGCAGCATCCTTTGACTTCTGGAAAACACATAAATCTTTTCAGCACAAAAGGAAGAGACTCAGGTGGAGATAAAGAACACGTAGCTTCAGAAAAACCACCTCACTGAACTGGTTTTTTATCTGCAGCTACTACAGAAACAGCTTAATTTGTATGAATGTTTGTAAAACCGGGAAAGTTGGAAATAAGCCAGCTGAGTTCAAATGAAAAACATTTGCAATTTATATTCGTAAACATGTCATTAGACAGATTTTCAGCTGTAGAAAAAAGCAAATTTTCATTTGCACTGTGCAGTGACAGAACACGTCCGCCTAGAGCAGTCGCAGGTTGGAAACCTGAGTGCGGAAATAGTTTCAAACAACAAGTGAGCTTTACCTGTCAGCTGGTAAACAAAAGAGAGGCATTGCTCGACTTTTCTGCTTCTCTGCTGAGCTGCTCTCTTCCTTCTCTTTCCTCCGCTGATGAACTGGGGTTAGAGAACAGGTGTTACAGAACTAGTTATTTTCACCTTCGAGATAATTGACACGTTACACATGAAACGAGGAATTAACAGAGCAATTAGCTCCAACCACTTTGGTCATTTTATACATGAACTTTGAAAAAACCTTTTCCAGATTATGGTTATGTTATGAACATTTTTCAATATTTGTTAAAAAAATAAAATAAATTCAAATGCTCAAAATGATTGTACCACTCACTTGCATTCAGCAGCAAAACCAGAAGGATGATCGTCGTCAAACAGACAACAGCTGCTACTATGATGACTGAGAAGTTTGTGTAGGCCAGTTCTGTCTTGGCTGACTTGGCTGACTTCAGTGCCAATGGTTTATCTGACAGAAAAAAAAACTACAATGAGGACATGTCTGACTACTAACATAGTTTCTTGTCTTAAAAAATCTTGTTAATGCTAAATCGAATTTTAAAGGGTGAAAAATATTTTAACTGCACTCTTGCTCTTTTTTCTGCTAAAAAGTGATGAAACAGTAATCTCACCAACAGGCTGAAAACATTGTCTTGTGGTAACAGAGAACTTCACGTCAACCCTTTTCATCTGCCAAACAGAAAAAAAATGGTTTTGAATTGTATCCTCCTATTACCACAGAATGCAATTCAACTGACCTGCAGACAGAAGTTCTTGGTGAAAATATTTGCGCTCAGGTTTAAGTTGATGAACTGCTGCTGCTCCTGAAGTAAAAATGATTGTTTAGAAGTTTCAGGCAGTGGATAAACAACACATTAAAATACATGTATTTTTGCATGGACTTTTATGGGTCCTTTTATAGATTTGTGAGGATCCTCATCTCATCCAAAACCAGTTAAATGTACTGTACATTCCACCCCCCAAGCATTACAGTCTTGTACAACCACAAACTGTGATATCCAAACTCTACTATTTCAATCCATGATCCAACTACAAATAATTCAGAATTTCAAAAATTCAGAGTTCAAAAAGAGTGACACTGTGTTCATATTGATAGTTTTTACTGCTCCTCTGGACCTCCTGAGAAAACTCAATCTACATCATGTCATAATCAGACCTTGTTCTATCAGGGAAGTGTTTCTCAAAAACATCTCCATTTCACCCCCCAACTATTACCAGTTAAATCTTTGTTCCACCTGCCAACTGATGAGAAAATAGAGAGATAAGACTAGGTTTTATCCCTTAACATGAATTTCCTCACCTGGATATCTTGTTATCATTTCAACCCCAACTGTTTTGTATTACACTCTACTTTGTCCATAAAGAATTTTCCAACCCATTGTATTTCCAATACATTAACTCAGCTGCAACTATTTCACAAGATCTTGTATAATCGCACAACTTGTGTTCCGATGTATTTATTCGAGATAATTGTCATAAACTCTGAGCTATTACTAAGATGAAGCTCATAGATAAGTTTAAACAAGTTTAAAGGGAAGTCTTCTTGTGCAACTCAAGAGGAACTCCTATTTTATTTTCTCCCTTCATTAACAATTGAACCTGGTTTAAAGTGAGACTGGTGTTTAAAAAGAAAAGAAAGAAAGACACTAGCATCCTGCTGTGTTAGAGATCTACCTCTACATAACCAAGCCCAGCAACAACCTCTCATATTTTTGAACGTCTACATAGAAATATCCATCATATTCTGAAGGGTGTGAAACTTACCAAATGCATGGTGTGTGTGTTGTTGTGACACAATAAAGTTTCATTAGACTGCACTTTCACTGAGAACGTGGCGGTGATGTGAGAATACACTTTAGCTCCGTCATCGCTTAAGTCGATGCCCCAAGTCGATTCTGAAAACAAACAAAAACCAGCTTTAGGTACAGCTCAAAATACAGTTAAAACAATTTAACTGGTTGGTTGTGTGAGTGCAGTCGAGGAGTTACCGTGATATCTTCCCCTTGAAAAGGGACAACTGATCCAGGAGCGAGATGCCATACTAAACTAGGGAACAGTACATGAGTTAATTATTAGCATACAGTGGATTTTCAGAGCCATTTCTTTGTTTAGAACATGTTTTGAGCTTTGGGCAAGCAAAGACTGTGTACCCTTTTTTAAATTGTGTGTCCCCCAATTGTGTGAGTATGGTGTGACTGCAATGTATGTTTTTTTTAGCGATAAACACGTTACTGATTAATCTTCAAAAAGGCACTCAGTACATATAAAAATGCTGCTAAACAGTTTTGTGGTCATGTTTCTGAAGCTTCAGTGTCAGTTTCAGTTTATTTATTGTTCAAATAACCTGTAGAGAGCATTACTCCATGAGTCATGATTCAAAAAATAAATGAATATATATTATAATGTGAAAATGCTTATATTTCGGCAGTAGATTTGTTTTAGTTCACGATTCACACACTTGGAGCATTCTTCTAGCTCCTGAAACGACAAATTTTGTTTTGGATTTTCTAGCTTCTATTCTGTAACCTAGTTTTCAACATATCTTAAGTTTTTCTACTTCAGTCAAACCATCTTAACCAACCCGTTTATTAACAAACACCTTGTTCCCTACCATGGCAACAACACTATTAACCAACCATATGTAGTAAAATGCCAGACACATATTTATCCTCAAAGTACCTTCATGCACAGTAGAGGGTGAGCATCCACTTCGGCAAATGTTATCTGCAAGGAAAAAAAGATAAATGGTTATAGGAAAGGAACCTTGATTAATGTGTTTTATTATTTTAGATTTCATGCTTTGTTTATGATCTTCTTATCACTCAGTAAGTCAAGTCACTTTCTGTGTTGCTACACATTGAGGGGATTCTCTCTATTAAATACATGAGCATTACATGGTTACAAAAGTGTCATAGAAACAAATAAAAATACAACAAGAGGCAAAAGAAACAAACAGTAGCAGGAATAAAACAACATTAGCTTAGCATTAGATTGGTATTTACCAGACCTTCTAAGGACAGTTAGTTTGTTCACTATGGATTATCAATGATGACCATTTTGTTATTCCTTTTTAATTGTAATGTAAGAAAATATCATGTTTTAATTTTCTTAATAATGGAATTCATGGACATACACGGGACAAAATACAACCACCCACTGTTTTTTGCTGCAATATGTCACAGTGTAGACTTAGGCGGGCCACAGGTCAGTTTTTTTTCAGGTTTTATTGGTGCGATAAACGTGAACCTTAGATAACAAATTGATGAAAAGTAGATAATAATTATGCGGCAAAAGTTGAGACTGTTTTCATGGAGTAGGAAACTAGCTGAAGAAACTTCTTCTTCCCTCCTAAACAACCAACCACCGTTTCACCGTTTTACTACAAAGCAAAAGTGCAATACTGAACAACGATCAACAATGTCATTAAGGCATCACCTTTAGTGCCTCTATATTTTTTTTTCTCTTAACCATGGTGTGACTTAATTCTCAAAATGATTGTTGCAACGTCATTTTATTTAGTTTTTTGTAAATAAATAAATGTATATTTTCAGAAAATTGTGATTCTCACAAAATAGACTTCTCCTTTATGAGTATTTTATTAATTCAAGTGACTCATACCTTCTCCTTCGCCACCAGCTGCGAGTGTTGCTGGTTCAGATCCAAACAGACGCCCCATGGTTGTTTCTGACACAGCGTGATGACAGCAGCAACTGGACAGGCAGGTTCCCAGTGTAGCGTCTCTTCCAGTGGGTCGAAGGTGATTCCTCGCCATAGTTCCTCCAGGCCTGTAGGGGAGGTCCGAGGTGAGATCACTGCAGTGACAGTCACAGCACAGTAGTGACTCACGGTCTTGGAAGGGGCACACCTGGATTCTTGGGGCATCTATCATATCACACCAACCCTGCAGGTGTTATACACAATGCTTAATAATATGAGCTAAAAGGTCATTGGTTAAAGTCAGTTGTTACCTCTACACACAGGCAGGGTAGTGGCCTGGAGTAAGGCAGTACGGCTCGCTTCACTGCTTTTTCCTTCAGGATCTAAAAGATTAGTCAGAATTGTTTAAACATCATCAACAACTTCTTCTGACAGCTTTGTTTAGCTGACATTTGAAGGTTAAATTCGTGTTCATCAACAATTCATACAGTGAATGAACATTAAATCCTTTGTTCCAACTGGCCACAGATCTCAGATCTGAACGACAAATGTCCACTATCATCTTTTTGTCTTATGTTCAAATAATGTTGATTCATTCACCCATCTTTTTTAATTGAAATAGTAACAGTAGTTCAACATTAAAAATGTTACTAATTGCTTAACATCAACTAACATAAACCAACTTGACTAATTATCAATATTGAAAGAATATAATTTGCTATCTATGCCGATCTAGTTCTGGTTTAGTCTCTGAGATTTTACCAAACAAAACACAAATGATAAAGGCAGTTGTGGATTACTATCTTGTGGAGGGTACTTAAGTTATCTTAATCAGCTCAGACAACTGAACTGATGACCTCTAATGCCCAGTCAGCTTACCACAACTTTTGTTCCCACATCGAAACAGATGACGTTCTTTTTACACAGACGGAGGTTATAGTTCTTGTTATCCAACATCTCTGTCACCAGAACGCTCAGCTCCTTCTTCCGTGGGTCAACTTGGTAAGACAGTTGACCAGCTGGAAGAAACACAAATAAAAGTTGTCAGAATTCCTCAAATGGGCAAGCTTTGGAACGCGACTCTGATTCATGTTCAGTGATTTGTTGATTGTTTGGTTTTGCTTTGAATTTCTGACATTTTTGTATTATTTATTTGTTTTTAAATAAGTCAGTTCTTAACTATGTAATCAAAGCAACTTAAATGTTACCGTTCAATGTGATTATCTTTATTCCTTAACCATTTGACATGAGCAATGTATGTTATATTCCTAATGTTTTATGGAATTGCAGGATTGTGCGTTTCATTGGATATTAAGAAAAGCTCTGGACAATGATAATTACCATTAACAATGTTGTGAGTTCATTTGGAAACCACAATAAATGTGTTTTGTGAAGCCAGTGCCACTCATAGGCATAAACATCATTTAATGCCATAAATAATTAAGTTGCGAAAATAATGTCTTTATTAATATTTATAAACATGATCTTATTAAAAATGTATCTATAGATATAGATAGATATATAACTGTACTTACTGATGCATTCTGGGATATTTTTTCTTATGTCTTGGTTGGAGCAACCTTTGCCAAACAGAAACAACACTTATTGCAGGAAAATCTGTTGTTCATCAGTTTCCTACTTCACACAAGCTTGTTTTGCATGTAACGTAGGTAGACACACACCTGGAGCTTTGTACGTTTCTGTCCATATGACGTCACATAAAAGTGGCCAAGTTTCAACTGTAACTTTGACCTGCTGGTTTGGATGAAGGTCAGTGCAGTCGGTCTTGATTTGAACCTTGAAAAGACGAGAAACCAGAATGAGTCGTGTGGTTTATTTAAGACAATTCTTTATGAAGAGCAGTTTCTGCCCCATAATTATTGTATCTCGGTCCAAGTCTACATACTCAGCATAAGACCAGCTGATGCTATTGCAATTTTGGACATAAAAGTACTTAATTTGTTACCACATATGTCACTAAAAATGACTCAAGGCAGTTAAGAGCCCCAAATAATATTTAACAGATACACATTCAGAATTCACTTTGTCAAAATTGTAGAAACTTCCCCTTTATTTTGTGAGAAATTGTATATAGATATATGTACATTGACTGACAAACTATAGATGGACGTCAAAAGTAGTGGAGTGGCCCCTTGCTTGTTTTCTTTGCTGAATGGGTTTTTGATTTCATGTTTCCTCAATCATTACCCAATGTTCTTACCCAACTATTTTGTCTTGTTTATTATTACACAGAAAGGCTGTGATAGGAAAGAACTACATGCAGAAAATTGACAGTACCTCCAGTCCAGACATTCTCTTTCTGGAACCTTTTGAGAAAGTGATTTTCTGGCAGCGCCGAAATGATCCGGTTGACGCTGTGCAAATGTATAACCCATAGATGGAATCTGCAATTAACCAAAAACAAACATAAAATTTAACCTAAGGAACATTGCGTCACTGCACATTATTGATTTGACATTTCCAAGAGAGAAGGAACTATCTATCTATCTAACTATCTGTTTTCTGAACGTGGAAGTATGCACTACCTCTTTTGGATTCTGACACCATTGCGAGACATCAATGATAACTTTTATTGGTCCTGCGGTACAAAACCACTTTATCACTTCCTGGAAAGTCACTTACACAAAGGTCAACTTCCAAAATATATTGTTAAATGGTTTACTGTAAATCAATGTGCTAGTACTGAAGCACAATTTCATAATACCACTGCGACTGTTTAGAAAATGTTTTGGTCTACAGTTCACAGATACAAGAGATTCATACAGTAGATATAAAAGACACGCTCTTCTCTTAATTCTGATGAACATGTTCAATAAAGACAGCGCTAACCTCATCTGTCCTCACGTATATTTAACTGTTCACCCGTATGTTGTGTAAATGTTAGGCAAGACTGGATGACGTACCTGACAGATTTAAAATAGTTTGAATTCGTAGATGTAATGAACAGTCCTGCCTCTGTCGACAACTCATGACTGCAGAGAGACTGATGTTCCTGAACACAGATGTCACACTGAGATTGTCGGCTGGATTTTCACATGAGGTTGGAACTAGATCTAAAGAAAAAGAAAACAGAGCAGATGATGTAATGAAAAGATGCCAGAAGGAAGACGGACACAAACATTTTTTTTATGTTTAGTGGAAGTTTACCACGACTCACAGTGATTCGGTCTGTTCCTGCAATGGAGGCCCTGGAAGACGCACAAAGAATGTTCATTAGCTAAAATGTGATTAGTTATGTCAGTGTCAGCATATACACCAATGGTTACTTGGTTACTTTTACCCTCCATACTTAGCTATATATTAAGTTTTTATCAAGGATTGATATTGTCTTGTAGCCAATGAGGGAGGGGTTTAAAATGTATTTTTATGTATGATATCTGCTTTTCATTGCCATACATGTACCTCTAGCTGATGATGGAAGATGGTTTCTTTCATTTCAGTATTAAAAGTAAGGGTATCTTGAGTAGTGTGATCTTGATAGGAACTTGAAGATGGTTCATTAATCCTCATTTAGAAGGAGGCAGAGGAATGTTCTAATTTATTTCATTATCCCAACTTGAACATTAAAGTAGCTCTGGGTTTGGTACCTTCATATTTTTATCATATTTTAATTAGTAATCATGCCGTGACTTGAGGGGTTTTGTGTGATTTTTATTTTCACTGTAAAAGTTCTTTAGGATGGTGTGAATATGCTACATATCACATATCATATTTCATCATCCACAATCTGTATCATTACCTCATGGATATTCATCCATGTGGTCCCCCGTCGGGCTTAACTTTAACCCTCAACTAACCACCACCCCTAACCTTTTATTTAACACCAGCCGCTAATCTAAGTCATAGTCTACTGGATTAAATTCATGTGTTTATTTAACAAAATCTGTTTGTTAAAGAAGGAGACCCACCACAACTCACTTTTTTAAAACATGTATTGTCACTATGACTTTTTTTTATTTTTTATTCTAATTATTAATTACGTTTTCTTCTGTCTATATTCTATATTTCTTATCTGCTAGCAAGTAAACCTGGATAGTCAGAGTGACTCACGTCTATTTAGTCCAGTCACATGCGCTAGCTCGTACTAAGCAATTACAGTGGAAGCATTTCAATGTCATGATAGGTTAATCACCACATCTGTCACTCCAGTTAAAGGCATTAGGAACGCTCGTGAAACACACCCGTCCAGTCAAAAACTGTTACATTTAAACATCTGAAAGATAATAACAGTTAAAAAAAATGGATTTTTTGTGTAATAATTGGGCTAAATAAAAAAGTAACTCTAAGTCACTCTGGTTTTTGTTAAATTATTTTAACCCCAGTATTTCTATTCTTCTCTAGACAAATACACAGAAAATTGCCCAAAAAAACTCAACATTACGTATACACTACGAGGAGCCAGGAACACCTTTTTTTAAACAGATGTTGTGCAATCACACTCCCACAACACGTGACAACAAATTTTGTTTTTAAGTAAGTAAGCAAGTAAGTAATATTTATTTATATAGCGCTTTTCCAAACCAGGGTCACAAAGTGCTTAAACAATCAAAACAATATTCAATAAAGTATATACTTTAAAGGTCAAGATAACACTGATAACACAACAGGAGTTCCAGAAAATCAAGGAAAAGCCTGAACAAATATAAACGTCTTAAGGTGTTTATTGAAGGAGTCAGTAGATCCATCAAGCGCAAAGAGAGAGGAAGATCGTTCCAAAGCTTGGGAGCAACAGCCTGAAAAGATTTCTCTCCTGTGGTCCTGAACCATGTGTTTTAACCCTCCACCGTGTCAATTGGTTTAGTAATTTGATACAACCAGTAGCCGGAAGTCTGCTAATAATTACAGAATTGCATCAGCTTGCATGTTGCACCTGGAAATCTTACCTTGGTACACTTGGTGCTGCACGCATCGATCATCTCCAGCTGCTCTCCTGCAGCTTTCCACACGCTCAGCAGCACCAGACACAGGATCTTCATTTCTCAGAGCAGTCACTGGATAAACGCCGGGTGGCTCTGACTATAGAGATGGGATGCTGATGAGATCTGGGTTGCCTCTGTGTGTGAAGCAGGTGAAGGAGGGAGCTGCTGGATATAAAAGGAGGCGTGGCCTGCTAGTATAATTCCAGGAAAAAGTTTGCATAAAACACAGTGTGTGTTCCCCGGAAAGTGCTTCTTAGCAAAGAGTTAATAATTGCCTTAACTTAAAGGTATCTTTTATTTTTAGTAATATCATCTTCTTTTGGGGTTTACCTGGAGGGGAATTTATGATGCTTTTACTGAGTATTTTGAAGTGTTTATGTTGAGATGAAAACTTAATAGACACCTGTGATCAGATGGTTCTATATACCAAACTTCCTCTTCCTCCTCCGATCTGTTTGTTATGCGCTGGGAATACAGTTACTATCAAGAAACATCTGAAGACACTTTTATTCGTGCAAGCTTTTCCTTGATTCCCTGAGACTCTTGGTGTTGTCTTGACCTTTTAAGTATATATTTTATTGGGTATTGTTTTGATTGTTTAAGCACTTTGTGACCCTGGTCTAGAAAAGCGCTCTACAAATATTACTTACTTACTTACTTATTAACTTTTCAATCCGTCAATTGGTAATTAAATCCCTGCATCTATACCACTGGTTTCTCTACAGTCCCCTCCCAGCTGAACCTTCCTGAAAAACACATCTCAGCTTGGAGTTTTTGCAATCTTTAATGAAAAACATCTGGTCTGTGACTAATGTTTGTTCACTCCATTCAAATTAAAGCTGGAAATTTACACCCTGAAAGCTTCATTAAGCTATTAAACAGCATTTCTTGAGTGCGCAGCATCCCTGCAACAACACGTATTACCTCGTGCTGGATTCAAGATCCGTCTTCAGGCTTCTATAAATGATGTGAAGTTCAAACCAGGAAGTATCAAACTAAAATAAGGGCACATAATACAGGGCAGAACAAAATGTTATTTACTGGAAGTTCTATCTTGGGAAATCGCTTGGAAAAACCTCAAACTTCTCTTCTTGCTCACCCGAAAGATTACCGAAAGGATTACAGACCAGACATGTGTCCTTTTCCCTCATAACATCTTCCATTTGTTGTTACCAACTAGTTTAATTGAGTTGTTTTTATCCTCCACCTCCTGATTTCATTGTATTCTGTGGTTTCATTGTGTTGGGCTATTTTACTGTAGGTTTCCTTAAAGCCACCTTGAGTTTTTTGAAAAGCTCTTTTAAATAAAATGTATTATTATTATTATATTATTATTCATTTTGGGCACAGCCTTTATTGAAACAGGTCCATGACACCTCACCAAAGCAACGTCATATCTGTGCATCTTCAGTAAAGCCCCATCCCAGGGGAATATCTGAAGACATGACTTTAGAGGTTTGCGAAATCTCTTTAGTGTTTTTGCTATGACCCCTTTGATATACAGAAAGGTTTCCGCCTCAACTGCACCAGCACCAGATGTTTTTTCTTAAGCTGTCAACATCATCAGAATAAATCAAATATAATATACGGGATGAAGAGTTCGCTAAAAATCCAAGCTATGAAACAACAAGAAGAAAGTTTAGGTTTGAACATAGACAATGTGTTTTTAAACAATACCCAAACCTTTACCCTCATATTAGATTTTAAATAGATGTTTTAAGATGTAAAAAAGAGAAATTGTTCAAATTTGTAATAAAATTTAGGTTTTTAAAAAAAATGAATGTAAATGTTTGATTTTGGGAAAAGTATAAGATCAATACATTTGAATTGAAGTATAAACTCAATAAAATAATGATTTATTAGAATTAGAACATTAACCTAAACAAATAGTCAAATAAATAGGTAAATCAGTATCTTAAAAACCAAAAGACAATATTGAAGTTATGTAAAGAGGAAAAAAGTTAATAGAGAAAAGAATTAAAAAAAATTTACAAATTATATTTTGAATCAGAATCGGAAACCTTTATTGCCGGTGTAACTGTATAATTTATATTTTGTAAAAAAAAAAAAAAAGTATACAGTATATTTTGAGGTCAAGATGTATTTGTTTGAGGACTGCATTTTCATGGATTATACTTGTACCGCGGAAGATATTTTTTTCCAAGCGTAGTTGACAAACAAAACGCACATGTGAAGCTGAAAAGAACATATGTGGTAATAGTCTTGAATTCCTGTGCTGGAGGTCATTCCTATCAGACAATGGCTTTCCTTCAAATGTGTTGTTGTCCTTACCTGTCAGGTGTACTCGAACACTGGTCGGAAACGAGGTAAACAGGATGTTCAGCTTCTTCACAATGAAGTTAAACATAGAAATAGAGGCGATGATGTGTTTTGTTGTTGGACCTAAACCACCCGGACAACAAAAACATTTACTGACAGGAGGCGACCATTTACTGCCCTGGTCGATCAATAGATGATAAATGATCAGTTATGATCACATGAGTTTCCTTACAGCACATGTCGGGTCTGAGGACAGTTGTTTCCTGAAGTCCTCAAAGAGGTCAATACATTCCTCTTGAACTTTGGCTCTACCTGCTGTTGATTTATTAAAACATATTAAATGTTAAAAGTGGTTCTGAGCTCATTAGATCTCCCAGCCAACCACCACATCCAGGTGGGTTTTCAAAAGCAGGTGGGAAGCTTCACCTGTGATCCATCCAGAACATATAATGTAGCGAATTGTATTACAGAAGCCCCTGGGTGTTGAATTGTTCTGTTCTTGTGTGATCAGTTTCTCCACCGACATGTAAGTGCTGCTCATTCGTGCCCGATCGTTACATGCGTATCAGATATGGATCTGGTGCATGATGGACAAGACTGACTGATGGGTGCGTGATGGTCTGCTTCATATTTCAGCCACTCAGCCAAGTCTGACGTCTGATATATGTTCCAGGATTACTGTTGTTGGAGGATGAACTGAAGAAGCTGCTTTGCCCATATTGGTTCTTCATATCGGGATTTAATTTAAACGCTTCTTTAATTCCTAGATTCAAGGAAGCACGGTACTAGTTTGAACCACCAGGGGGAGACAGTGCACTTGATTAAGCACCTCCCTATTGTTTTGAACGTATATTTGTTAACCATTTTGTAAGACTTGTTTTCCTTTTTTATTATAAGTTGAAAGTGTTAAACCCTTGAAATTTCAGTTTTTGGTAATCTGTTCAGTCATATATATATATATGTATATATTCTTTTGTTATTCACCCGCCTGTCTTGTTCTCCAGGTCCTGAGCTCACAGCGGTGGATTGGTGTCCCTCATGTTTGCTGTGTCTTCACTTGGGTGATACGGTTTGAATCTTTATTTTGTGTTTTTGTCTTCGTTCGACTCATCCGCCTCTGTGGGCCTCAGCCCCGTTCTTGGTTCTCGACTTGGTGTCTTTTATTGTTCATGTGTTCTTAATAATATTATGATTAATAAAAGTATTTTTGTATAAACTGAACTGCGTCTCTATACCTTGTGAGTGAACATAAGTACCCTTATATCAATTATTTCCTTGGTGCGTCCAACAAACTAAGGCTTATTAGCTCCACCCTAGTGACCCTTGCCACATAAAGAATTAATATTTAAAAAAACTTAAGAGATCGAGATTATCATTTCATTCATTGAAACCGCATTTGGGCGCATGCGCAGCAGGACTGTTTCGTTTCCGATGTGCGTATGTGCGCGCTCACGTGACCGTTAATCGCTCGCGTACTTCCGTGTCAGAGAAGATGCTGTCATCATCCCTCCATGGCGGCGCGCGAGGCTCCAGCTGAAGACTCGCTGCCTCTCCTCCCCGCGGCCTGCTGTCCCCCCTGCGGCCGCCGCTGTCCTCCGGCCCCCGCGCGGATGGAGCTCTAGATCCTCCCGCACTGCGCCTCCTTCTCCAGCCTGTCGTCGAGCAGCGAGCTGGGGGGGACCCCGGGCAAAGGGAGCCGCGGCTCCGCGCACCGGCCGACAGACGCGCCCCCGCGCCGCGGAAACAACATGCTGACCCGGGTCAAGTCCGCCGTCGCCGGGCTCATGGGCGGAATCATGCCGGGCAGCGGCTCGGGTGCGGGCGGGAACCCCGGCTGTGACCTTCCGCTAAAATTCCCGTATATGAGACCCGAGTTCCTGGGACTGTCATCGGACGAGATCGAGTGTTCTGCGGATCACATCGCCCGGCCGATCCTCATCCTGAAGGAGACCCGCAGACTACCCTGGGCCACCGGATACGCGGAGTGAGTACCTATGGAGCTGCAGCATCACTGAGGCCCGCAGCACAACAATAGAGACATGATGACGTCAGACGCACCTGTCGTGACCTCACAGCTCGACCCCTCACGCGTGACATCCATTCCACGAGCAGAGACACGCCAGCAGAGTTTCCACGGAGTGTGGCTCGTATAAATCTGGCTGAGATTTACTCACTAACCCTGCAGGAGTCACTAAACCAGGGATTAGATTAGGGCCAAAACCTGTGCAGTGGGAGCTCCTCTGATAAAGGGATGTTATTATCAGCATTAGTTCATCCATGTGTGAGGCACGCTTTATGTTTGTGCAGTATAAATGTGTAACAATCAGGCAAATATCATTCTTAGGAAACATTTATTCATCTAGTAGCTGGTTCGCAGGGATCTTGCTCTTCTGGAGATTAAAGAGTCAGATTATTGGCTGTGATTGATCAGGACTTTGGAAAATTGTGAGGAAGATAATGTTGACCACAGTATGAGTTCTAGTATTAATCCCTGAGAACATTTACAGGAAGTCAGGGATCGATCACTGTTGGGTCAGATATGGTAAAGTGCTGCAACAAGTTTTAATCTGAGATAGAAATGTTCTTCTGTTCCGTGATGACTGAAATATTCGACTACCAGTGGTTTGTTTGCATTTCACAACCTAAAAACTTCTTTTTTTTCATATTTTAGGAAATATATCTTATTTCCGATATCTTTTTTTTTTAGTCCCAGATATCCAGCGCACAACTTCTTCTTCAGCCTGGAGGGAGAGCGACTGGTTTGAATAAACTGTCAAACTGTGTGGTCCTAAAGATAATTTTGGTTAATTCCCATCCCGGGTCCATTTCAGAGTCATCTTCTTATACTTATCTCGGCCATTTTGCCGCAGTATTTAAAGGGTTTAACTGTGGAGTATCATACTCTTAATACCTTGCTATGAGACATAGCTCTGAAATGTTCTCAGGGTCAAGAAATAGGTTCAGGTTTATTAAAACCACACCCCGACCTCACCTCCAGTATACACATGGATGTCATTGGATATATTGTAACTGGATGAACCAGAACTGTGCAACAAAGATTCCTTGACTAATTCCATCTATCGCCATCTTCATGCACTTACAGCACTCGCAGCAGCCCAGAGCGTCTCTCTGGGACCAGCGTAGCTAATGAGCCTGGTTCCTATCACCCATCATCTGTAATTAAAGCTTCCAATGAAGTTATTACAGCTCAAGCCACTGGTTTTTATCTTCTGTGTCCTGACGTTTTCTTTTAGTACTGATCCGTTGGTTCTTTCAAAATGAACTCTCTGTGTGATTAAACAGAAAAGTGAAAGCAGGGAAGATGACTCGGACCCTCAAGAAAGAAGCCAGGGGTCACAAATGTTCCTCACGGCTCGCTTCACTGACGGAATCTTCCTCTTACTGCCTAACACACCATTTTATATGGCAAACAGCTGCTGGGTGAACTCGTCTGAAAATGTTACTCTTATGTTGAGGCCACTACATCAATCCCTGTGCGAGCAAAAAAAACATACATTATCTGCTATATTATTCTCATCTTATCTCATAACTCTGTCTTAATCTTTAATTTAAGATTTTGCTGAGCATGGGCTGAAAATGAGAGTAGTTAAAAAGAAACCATTAAGGAAAAGTCCATACATTTGTATGAATGACTGTCTGTGCGATGCGAGAGCCGGCCCAAATGTTAACCAAGCATCTGTGCACTTCATATCTCACTTTGTGAATGATTTCGGTCATACTATTCTTTGTAAGTTTACCTACTAATTCTTGAGATTTCCTCTGCTTGATATGAAATAGGCATGTGTCACGATTTACTTAATACTATTAGTTAATATTAATCCTTGAGTTTGACACATTTATTTAAGTGTTAGATAATTTTCTACACAAGGTTTTTGAATTACTTTTGAATTAAATAACTTAATCATGACATCACAGCTGGGAGTTTTTAATTTATTGTTGCAATTCAACAGAATCAACTTCTTGGACAATATAATATAATTTCATAGTAAATATTTAAGCAGTTATTGTTATTTTGTGAACAGTTTGCTGAGGTCTGATGTGAAAAAGACAAGTGAAATGCTGATTCTCTAACAACTTCAGCTATTGATCCTGGACTTCCTGAGTATTTAATGGTTATAATAACCGGAAGTGTTGGATAGAAAGGATGCAGCGGTTTTATCTTGGACAAGTCAGCAGGAAGGAATCGATTTTTAAAGCTCTTATTGAAGCACAGTTCAGTCAAAACACGAGCTGTAGTCTGCTGCTGAAACCCGAGCGACTCGTGATGACTGCAGGCAGTTAGCAAGAGTGTTCCAGAGTTAGTTGTTAACAGCCATGATGCTGTGGAGCAGAAAGACGCCGCCCATCCCTTCCAGTGTCTTTCCATAAATAGTCCACTTCTAGTCGCACACATCGACATCACCCTCCGGAGACGTCTCACACTTGACAGCATCACTTCTCCCTCACACATTCAGACACCCCGATTCGGTTTAAACCAGAAGGTCCTGGAAGACAGATAAAATAGAAGGCAGAGAAGAGTGTTGTCGGCTCTTCAACTTGTCATCTATGATCGATTGTTTCTATTTGCTTTTTTTTCTCCTACCATCGTGATATGGGTCAGTCATGTGCCCAAATGTGTGTCACCCAGAGCAGCCAATATTACAGGAAAACTCCAAAATATCCATCCATCATTGTATCCTGTGGTGTCATCAGCAAGAGAAAGCTATTGATCTTTTAAGACAGAAGTATTACTCTCCTTCTGGATGCATACACACACACTCACCATCAGCACCACATTGGACTAACCCTAACCCCTAACCCTCTGATACGCCCTAGAGTTTTTTTAAAATAAGTATTTGTATAAATGTGGGGAATTTGATTTAAATGTTGTTTCCAATGATGCAAGAAAAAGCTCTCTTCTCTCAGTTTACGCTTAAGTTACTGAAAGACGTATCTTCGCCAATACAACAACATTAGATCTTCACGATCAGCGCAGAAGTCTATAGTTTTTTTTTGTAATTTCAAATTAAAAAATATAGACTTTTTTTTTTTTTTTGGAAACAATTCCTCATATTTGAAGAATATTTTTGAGTGTCTTTTTGGATGAAGATGAAGACAAATGAGTAAAAAAAAGTCTCTACATTTAAATGAACAAACACTTCTGTCTATAACTAAAAAAGAACAGATTATTCTGAAAATAATCGCAACATTAGTCGACATGAGTAGAAAATTAGTAAAGTTTGAATTTTGGGTGAAATATCACTAAATTACGTTTAATTTATAGTTTGTGTAAATAAAACACAAAGTAAAACAAAGAAAGTGAACATTATATGAAATTATATTTAACTTTTCTGTAGGAAACGGGTCTAAATGGCTCATTTGAGTTGTAAAGGTTGCCGACCCCTGCTCTAGAACATGACCTGTGGGGGGAAAAAGTCAATATTTGTTTATTCCTTTGTTTCATAATTCTAGTGTGACATATAACTGTAGTCAATATTCATATGGAAGAGATTTTTGACAAGGAAAATGTAAATATTAATTGACGTAAACCTAACTCGAAAGCAATATCAGATCAAGACAAAAGAAAATGTTTAACCCTCAAGATTGTAGGTACAAGCACCCCAATTTATTTTCTCTGTCTGAACCCTCTCTTTTTTAAGGAAATTTTAAGGAGCTCTGTCAGGAGTGTTGGCTCAGGCATCTTTTAGGAAGACTCATGCACTCCACTGTAGGGAGGTTTTCCTGGGTCCACCTGGGAGGAGTCCTCAACAGGTGTATACTGCTTAAACTTGGAACCCCTCAGCATTCTCCTAGAATAGTTTGAAGAGGTCACGGGGAGATGATGGTCTGGACCTGACGATGAATGGTTTAGCGATAATATAATTAACGCTAGATGGCGACAAATCCTCCCACAATCAGTTACTAAACAAGAATAATGACTCTTGAAACCCTCACCAAACATGATATAATTATATAATTATACATAACAAATAAAACTCAACAGAAAAAAACTAATATTCTGATCAGTCACAGACTATTAGTCACTTAAGCGAGAAGAGTGTTGTGGGTTCCACTCCCTCTGTCTTCCTGTCTTGCTAATGAGTCATGTTTTTCCCGTAGGGAGTGAAATACCTCAGAGATTATTCAATTCAAGAATGATTCATTGTGAACTAAGCCAATCTCTGTGGTGACCCTCCTCCTGCAGGGTGATCAACGCGGGCAAAAGTGCCCTGAACGAGGACCAGGCGTGCTGCGAGCTGGTGGTGACGAGGCCGAGGCGACCGATGAGCTACTGTCCTCCATCGACGCCCAGCAAGACCCCGACCGCCAAGAGACGCCAATCATTGCCCAATGGAGAGAGTTTGGGGCTGCAGGTGGAGACTGGCAGATTGGGGGAGGTACAGAGGAAACACTCACATCAGATCAACCAGACCTGGCTCAACCTGCTCTGTGTTCCGCAGGAGAGCGAGGGCCTGATGTTCCACTACTGGGCCTTGTTCGACGGTCACGCCGGTTCCGGCGTCGCCGTCTTCGCGTCACGCATGCTGCAGCACCACATCGCCTGTCAGCTCCAGTCGGTGATGGAGATCCTTTGCCACACCACGGCCCCGCCCCCCACAATCATGGGGGAGGAGCCGGAGAACAACAACCCCTACCTCCAGGGAAACACCACTGGACCCCATCGCTCACTGACCAGAGCGGCTTCGCTGAGAGGGGGCACCCCGGGCTCCCCCAGCAACGTGCCGCCTGCTCCTCGCTTCTTTGTGGAGAAGAAGATCCAGCACGAGAGTCTGGTGGTGGGAGCCATGGAGAACGCCTTCAAGGAGATGGTGAGGAAACATCTGGGACACAACCACTTTCCTATTAGTCATCAATACACAGTTTGACCTTGTGAGGGCAGCAGATCGACCTTCAATACATATATTAGATATAAGTGGTTTCATTATTTGAATGTCTGAGTTTCCCTTCTAAATTCTAAATACCCGCACATCTGCAATCCACATAAATCTCTTGCTATCTTCTCCACCTGACCTGACTCTTGGTTCTCCTCTCATTTCAGGACGCTCAGATCGAGCGAGAGAAGCACAGCTTCAACATCAGCGGCGGCTGCACGGCTCTCGCTGTCGTGTACCTACTTGGAAAGCTCTACGTCGGGAATGCTGGAGACAGCAGGTCAGTTTTAGTGGCAACTAGTCCTATTATACGGGGACTAATCAGAACAACCATCTGCTGTTCCTGCAGGGCCATCATCATCAGGAACAACGAGATCGTTCCCATGTCCACGGAGTTCACTCCAGAGTCGGAGCGACAGAGACTCCAGTTCCTGGTGAGAACTGTCATGTGATCAGTTGAAAAAGTGTCTCTTGTTCTTTTAATATCATCCCTGAATGTCAAATGATTGTTGCTGGTAATGAGATAGTCAGCATGACTATGTTAGCACTAGTAGTGAACTACTAACAATATGTTAGCCACATCCATGTCAGTGTTACCATGACTGCACTTCAGTTGTGTTAGCGTTTAATAGTATTAGCATTTTGCTCTTGAAACATGCCTCATATTTGAGTACTGTATCTATGTTAACTAATTTATGCTAGAACCTAAGCTATGTCAACAAAATTCAAAGAATTATTTTTTGTTGCATTATAGCTGTGTTAGCTGTGTGTGTACATTAGCTAACCTAGCACGTTAGCTGTGTGTGAACATTAGCTAACCTAGCATGTTAGCTGTGTGTGTACATTAGGTAACCTAGCATGTTAGCTGTGTGTGTACATTAGCTAACCTAGCATGTTAGCTGTGTGTGTACATTTGCTAAACTATAATATCAGCTGTGTGTATATTAGCTAAACTAGCATGTTATCTTTTTGTACATTTGCTAAACAAGAATGTTGGCTGTGTGTGTGCATTAGCTAAACTAGCATGTTAGCTGTGTACACATTAGCTAAACTAGTGTGTTAGCTGTTGGTGTACATTTGCTACGTTAGCATATTAGCTTTGTGTTTAAATTAGCTACAGTAGCATTTTTGTTGTGTGTGTGCATTAGCTACATATTGTTATGGCTGTGTGTGTAAATTAGCTACACAAGCATACATTAGCATGTTAGCCGTGTCTTTAAATCAGCTACGTTAGCATTAGCTAACCTTACGTTAACAAAATGTTTGTGTGTTTGTATGTGTGTGTATTCAGGGATTCATGCAGCCTCACCTGCTGGGAAACGAGTTCACTCACCTGGAGTTTCCTCGGAGAGTCCAGAGGAAGGAGGTCGGCAAGAAGATGTTGTACCGGGATTTCACCATGAGTGGCTGGTCTGTTCTTCTGACCCTCGGTTTAACATTTGTGTGGTTAACACACACCTAACGTCTGTGACCTGCAGGGCCTACAAGACTGTTGACGATGACGACCTCAAGTTTCCTCTCATCTACGGGGAAGGAAAAAAGGTTTGGATTTCTCTTATTGACTTATTCCTGTCCTTCTCTCTTGAACTCTTATTCTTTATTTGTTCTATATTTCCTTACTCAACCGTTTGAATGTCCATACATTATACAATATTTATTTTTAATATAAAGAATCTCAGTCATTGTTTTGTCTTTTAATTTCATTGTTTGGGTTTGTCTGTTATCTGATAACTTTACTCACTGTACTTTATTTGATTATTGTTATTATTATTATTATTTATATATTTATTTTATATCTACTGATTGTAAAATCTATCCTAGTTTATTATTATTGTTTCTGACCTTTCCTCTCTTTATTCCACATTTCTCGACCAGTCGACCAGTTTTTTATGGATTTTTATTAATCCTATTTTCAAGGATTTCAGGATTTTTTTCACAGAGAACTGGCCTAAATTAGTTTCCTGGATCACTTTAGACATGCTGTAAATGATAAATCAACATTTACTTGTTGAACTTGTCTATCTTTTGTTGAATACTTAGCTATGGAGATTGTTATCTTTTGAACACGAGGAAAAGAATCCAATCCATTTTCAAACTCTGATCCTCGTGTGTCCAGGCTCGTGTCTTGGCAACCATCGGTGTGACTCGTGGACTCGGAGATCACGACCTGAAAGTTCACGACTCCAACATTTACATCAAGCCGTTCCTGTCCTGCTGCCCTGAGGTCAGAGCAACGTAAGCTGCGGTAGTGAATCTCTGACACTCACACATGATCCAACAGGTGAAAGTCTACAACCTGATGCAGTACGAACACGGAGCCGACGACGTCCTGGTCATGGGGACGGACGGACTCTGGGACGTCCTGTCCAACCAGGAAGTAGCTGAATCAGTCACAGCCTTTCTAGCCAACTGCGACCCTGACGACCTGCACAGGTGAGGTTTCTGCTTCACTTCTCGTCAGATCAGCGACACTGACACCGTCCTCCTCAGGTACACCATGGCGGCGCAGGACCTGGTGATGAGAGCGCGCGGCGTGCTGCGGGACCGAGGCTGGAGGATCACCAACGAGCGCCTGGGCTCTGGAGACGACATCACCGTCTTCATCATCCCACTGATGTATGGAAACCGTCAGCTGTGAGACCTGGAGCACCTAAGTGATCATGACCCCGCCCCCCCTTCCCTAAAAAAGCCTTTTGCACTTTCCTACTTGAGCGACACGGACTGTGAAAGGAGACGTCCGGGAAGTTCACGAAGAGTCAGCTCCAAACTTGTTAATACAACGAAATAATCCCCTTTTTTTGTTTGTGCTTAAGACGAACACATCTGAGATCAATAAGTGAGTTTTCTCTGTTGTCTCATATTTACGCTGACTCATCATGAACTCCAGAAAAGACGCAAATTTGGAACTCTCTATGAAGGTTTCCTCCGTCCATCCTCTCCTGGACACTCCTCCCCGTGTCAGTCTGTAATCTGTTGTCTCTATATTGAAAAAAACTAAAAGAAACGCGAGACACAATTCTCCTGCAGCACCTCAAGCATTTTAAGTTTGTTTATTACGATCAGAGTAATCACAATTTAGTCACGACTCTTGTCACTTCGCAGATATCAGAAAATATTTAGAATATTTATTTGTGTACAATTACGTAACGTAAACAATAACGTTACAGCAAAAAAGTTGTGGCCATCCTTACAACTTTGATGGGAGCTATGTGGCTAGGATAGAAGCATTTGTTCACCTCCTAGTGCTAAGTTTTAAGAGCTGAAAGATGGCAGCATCCCTCAGGCCAACACCACAAGTCTTCTTGGATCGGTATTCTGGTTCACAAGTGAGGGGGCATGTCAGGTCCCAACCTTTGGGTCCAGGCTAAATCAAATCTAAGAAACAAGGTGCTTAAATGATATGCTCATTATAATTGTCAATGTTCTTGGTGCGCCCTCTACTGGAAGACATCCGTAACATCATTTCAGTGCTTTGGATTTTTCCGATCAGAGCGGCGAAGTGACAAGAGAAGTTTTGCTAACACTGAACAAAGATGTGCAACAATCAGAACAAGACAATTGGGACTCTTAAGGTTTTCGTAACGATGTAGTTTGTTTATCGTGCATGCAGTGACAACTTCTGGGCCCGGGAACTTGAACGACAGTGCAATTCTTCTCACTGCTGTGGCGCAGATTTCTTTTGTAAGATCCGAGTTTGTACTTGTAGTGTCGCAAGTTTATGTTTGTGTAGAAAGCCAGATGTTTTGATGATTTATTATCGTTTATATTTTCACGTCCGTGACGGTAGGCGTAAAAGCTAGGGAGGCAAGTTAAAGGAATGTTTTGGTTTGTGTTTTTCAGAGGATCTCAACAAAAACTGTTTTTCGTGTTTAAGTAGTTTGAGCAAGAAACGTGTGTACCAGTTAACGTTTTATCGGAACAGCTAGCAACAATGTTCTACATAGTCCCTCATGAACAAACAATTCCGAAGCACTATTTGTATTTTTTGTAAGTGTCTCTATTGCAGGAAAAACAGGACAAGGTGCCATTTTTCTACGCAAGGTGTGTCATCCATTTTGCTCGTTTACGTGTGGTCATTTATCTAAACATCACATGGTGCATCATTTCTCCACCAACATTCCATTTTATTTATTTATTTATTTGTAGTTAGAAACTATTATTACTAAAAATGTGTTGCGATTTACCTCAGATTCTGTTCGGGGAGGAAAATGTTTCCGAGAATCGTAACGAGTTCTGAATGTTCTTCCTTATTATCAAGCCTTTTTTCTCATAGATGAATGTCAAGAAATTAAATATATATTTTATTTCGTTCATTTCTGGAGTCCCCCAGGGCATCAGTTTGGTCCACTACATGATGTAAATAAACACGGATGGTTCAGAGTTGATTATAAGTTCTCATATTTGGAAGTTGGAGGATTTAACAGAGCAGAAGGATGTTTTTATCGTCGCTACAAAGACGATCAAAGAGTGACCGTTGTGATACCGTCAACCTCCCTGCTTGTGAATGTGAATGTTTTTTATGAACAGATAAAGTGGAGAAAAAAAATCTGTTCTGAGAGGCAAAGAGAAGTTGAACCTTCAGTGTTTCTTTTCCAGAAATAAAGAATAAATGTTAAAACTTATTTCTCTTTAATGAGTACAGAAATCTTTATTGTATGTTATAATTTGATAAAAGATAAAACATTTATATATACATATATAAACACAATTTGGAAAAAAATACCAGGCAAAGAAGGTAATTTATTTAGATCAAATACTTTTTTTTAAATTAAGCAATAAATGTGTAATAAAATACTGAAAATAATATCTTGTGGGATTAAAATAAAGCGATGCTTTGACCAAAGGTGAAAACAAAATTAAATAATGACAAGATCAGTAAAAAATATAATTAATATTGAGACACTAAGGGGAGGAAGGGTTTAACTTTGAGATATTTTGTTTCCTCCCTCTAAACGTGACTGAACAAGAAATGTTCAACAGTCCCCAAGATCGATAAAATGTAAATCTAACATGACTTCTAGCTTGGAAGCACATTAAGGTTGAGCTTGAATCGAGCTGCAACCCAAGTCACCAGGATGGAATGTCAAGCATGCATTTCCTTCTGCTGAAAAGACTCACAAAGACATCTTTACACAACTTTATTTAAGATTGTGTATAAATACACATGCACTTTCTCAAATGTAAACCCACGTGAACTCAAGAGCAGTCAAACCTGGAAACCCCGTATATGTCGTCATGCAAGGATTTTTGTTTTTTCTTTACAAAAGAGTCCCAGAACGACAGAAGCATCCGTTTATATATATGTAAGTATGTATATATAAAAAAACAAACGTCCCTGACAAAAGCACAGGCAAGAGTTCGCAAACTAGTGTACGTGTGGACTTGTCGACAGCCACACGTTTTAAATATCCTCTGACATATAAATAAATAAAACTTTTATCAAATGTGCACTCACAGAGTGAACTCTTATGTACAGTATTGTAGAAGTTGCAGTCACATGACACTCAGTTGGGGCGGGGCCTGTCCCCAAATCCGCTCCGTCGACAGACCCGCCCCTTAGTTTCCCAGCAGGAGGAGCCGTTTCACACAGCTGATATTTCAGTCAAACAAAGCGAGCGAAAACCAAAACACGTCTGACCTCAAAATCCCTCCATTTCTTCATAATAAACAAAAGGCATCAAACCACAAACTTCTGGTCGCCCGCGTACATTCTGGCCCTTGTGTGGATTCAGTTGCAAATGTGTGCGAGAGCGACCTTCACTGAAGATAAAAGGAGAGACCGCGTCTGAATTAAATAAATTGCCTAGTGATTTAGTTCAAGTGAGGTATTGAAAGATGATGTGCAACAAACATTTTGTTAAATCATAGCTGGACTAGACAGACTTTCTCCTCATGTTTCATTACTATGAGCTTTTCAATGTAAGTAAGTAGGCGTTAAATGTTGGTCCTTTCGACACATTCACGATTAGTCATTTTCAGACTGTTGATTTTGACCGCTTGTCTGATGGAAAGTGGTCTAAGATTAGGAGTTCATCTCAGAAACTAATCCCGAAGTATTTAATCAGAAATTAAATCAAACACAGGAGGTGACATCACCAGTGTTCTAATCTCACAGAGAGTTGCGGCGACTGATGATGTGAACGTCATTCTAATCGTTAACAGCTTGGATTATAATTTGGGATTATACAGCGTGGTCTGAAGCACGGTTTCAGTGAGATATTGGGGCACACAGATGCACACACACGCGCACACACACACACAAACAAAGATCCACACAGGAGGGTCCGGAATCTGAGTGCCGGCCTTCGTCCTACGGCGACTGCGCCTGTCCAGTTCTGGCGTGCCGAGCTGCAGGTCCATATGGCTTCAGGTGAAAATGTTCCAGCATTGATTTACGCATCAGTTGGTTTTCATGGCAATGTCTCGATTGACCGGCTCTTCTTCTTCTTCGTCATCATCATCATCATCATCCTCCTCTTCTTCTACTTCCTCTTCCTCCTCCTCTTCTTCTTCTTCATCCTGTTGCTGCTCATTGTCGTTTTTCCTGCAACGGTTGTCATTCAGGTCCTCGTCGCTCTGGACGGCAGCGTCAGAGCAGGCACCCTGACAGGAGGAGGCGCTCTTTCTCGCCTCACCCACGTTGTCCTCTTCCTCCTCCTCTTCCTCCTCCTCTTCCTCCTCCTCTTCCTCATCTTCCTCCTCTTCCTCACGGTCCAGAGCAAAAAAGCCGGTACCTTTGACCGTGTCCTGGCGCTGGTAG
Source organism: Callionymus lyra (assembly GCF_982586985.1). Lineage (NCBI taxonomy): Eukaryota > Metazoa > Chordata > Actinopteri > Syngnathiformes > Callionymidae > Callionymus > Callionymus lyra. Next base: position 37,301,217 of record NC_141820.1, on the reverse strand, counting down.
AACAGCACGTAGCCGGCCTTGGACTGACACGCATTGAAAGTTACCATCACACGTTACAGAACCTGCTGCAGTTTAGGACTATTTTTGCACTAACTTGGCTCTCAACACCTAAACTAATTCTGACCAGAATCGATCTCAGAGATAGACAACAAACTCACCACTATTTGATCTTCGTTGGCCGGCGACGCACTGCTGTCGTCAAAGTTGTACCACTTTTCGTCATCCTTGTTCTTGGCGTACGCCGTGTCTGGAAGGAGAAAGCCTTTAATTGTTCACATGTTTTTAAAATGCCGTCGACATGTAGCCAGCGTGGCTCTTACAGTGTCCACCTCCCATCCCGCCGTAGTGGTTGGAGACTGCGATGAGGTTGTAGCGACACGGTCCTGCGTTGGGGTTAATCAGGAACTCCGACATGTCCAAGTCTCTATTGGACCAGGATGCAAGTCAGGATCATCACCACACGTAGCACTAGCATGTTTGTTTTCACCTCAGAGGGAAGTCCACCAGCGAGTCCAGTTTGTCCCGCATGTAGCGACTGTAGGAGAACCTCTTCAGGTGCACCACCAGGACCGGTGGGAGAGACCACAGGTCCAGTTTCTTGGTGGCCTGCTGGTGCTGCTTGCAGTTCGGACAATACCTGAACACACACACAACCTTTACTAATAAATCCTCTCCAAGTAATGACAATGATGTGCACTAGTAATTCTCCCCACCAGGGGTCCTCAGCTCCCAACTTCTCCTTGGTGGTGAAGAGCTCGATGCAGTCTTTGAGTTTAAAGTAGGACTTCTTCTGAGGTTTGTACTCCATACTCTCATGCTTTTCGAAGTCCTGCAGATAAAACACGATCAGTCAGCAGGGGGCACTCTTCTTTTTACATGGACTAAAAAGTTGCATAAGTTGCTAAAGATTTTTAGCAAAGAACAACATCATTTGATACACATATAAATACATTTTTAGAATCCAATCATGGCGACGTGTAAAACTCTAATTTCAAATTTAATCACACATAAAATTAAATTAAAAAAAGGTACCTGAAAGACAATGTATTCCAAATAAGTGCTTAAAAATACTTAACAAGCTGACAAATGTCCATTATGACCACCTGCCGAACGCATCACTCTGATAACTAGTTGACTACTTGAGGAGCAGCTGGTCATAATGTTTTGGTTGTCTGGCTTGATGCGGGTGTTGATGCAGATGGCCACCTCACTCAGTTCTCACCTCCACAGCACTGTCATCAAAGAACTTCTTCTTCATGTCGGGCTCCCAGTCCAGAGACAGGAAAGAGCGATCTGGTGAAGCAGGAAGGCGTTAACATGTTTTTTTCAGAGGATCGTGAGTGTTCCACCTGACCTACCACTGAGCTGCAGGTGACCCTCATCGAAGCGGATCTGCCGTGTGTCCTCCTTGATAATGGTGAAGTCAGTCTTGCCCATGTTGTTGAACTGGAATGTGAAGAGTCTCTTCCTGACTCGCCCACCACTCTGCTGCACTTTGGTGGTGTCGTTCGTCTGCGGCGGCACCACACCATTTTCAAGCTCATTGTCTCCACCCACCGAGTCTTCCGACTGGCTGTTCTCATTTTCCGAAGGCAGCTCCTGGTCCTGGCTGGACTCGTCATCCTGCTCATCTGTTTCCATTTCACCTGAGAACAGAACAAGAAAATATTTTAGCACCTGCAGGAATGGTGTCCCTCAAGGATCGATTTAAAGGCCACTGTTTTTTTTACGCTGGAAGTTAGATTCAGTTACACCGATTATCACCAACCAAATACATGTTCTCAAATATACACAAAAAATAACAATATTAAAATAATAATGTAAAAGTTAAAAACAAACTATACGTTTGAATATGTAAATGGTAAACTGAAGTGATAATTACATTTATTTGGCCGAAGGATACCTCCTGGGGGGATCAATAAAGTTCTACCTAAGTTCTACCTAATTACATTTATTTTGTTTTATAAAGGTAAAAGAAGAAGAGTAAATTATGGAGGAGGTAAAAAGCATTTTAAAAATAATAATATAATCACATTGTTAATCACTAAACAATATTAGAATAAAGTTCAATATTTATATAGTATATTGAAATTTAAATTGTGTGCAGAATTATAAGTCAAGCTACCATTTTGAAAATAATAATGTCTATGCATATGTTTAAACTCAAAGATGAAACTTTAATGCTTATGGGGTTGTGTATTTGTGCGACGAGGGAGGTTGTGGCCTAAGGACACCAACACCCTATCAAATCATAAATCAAATGCATGTTGCAATGCTTGGAACCAAAATGGGCCAAAAGAAAAAAGGTTAACCTACTCAAAAATGGTTTAAAAAAAAGAAAGAGGCATTACTCTTATAAAGGCTAACATATTTGGTTGGCATCACAGAATCAATGCTTAATTGGAAATTGTCAACAGGGTCGTAAGAAACGTTTTGAGAAGAAAAGATGAAAATTTACTGACAAAGGCTTGAGAAGAATCAAACATGAAGCTACAGGGATCATTCTCATATTTCAGAACCTACACAACCAAGCTGGAGTGCCAAGAAACGCATGTTGTTCAGTGCCCAGGCACATGGCCAAGGTAAGAAAGGCTGAAACCCTCTGAACACGACACACAAGTTGAAACGCCAAGACTGGTTCAACAACTATCTGAAGGTTTTATAGACTTATAGGATGAGAGTGACTCTCGACGGACTAGATTGTTGGACCTGTGGCTGCATCTGTGATGGACACAGAGCTCCATTTCAACTTGGATGCCAGGAAAGTGGTGGCGGCTAACGCAGGACATTGCTCCACTAAATGCATCAAAGTACTCCTCTGCATGGCCGGCCAGTTAAGGCGTTTGGGAAGGTCATTGAAAAGAATGGTGGCAGAATTGTTCTCACTTTTCTTTTCTTTCTACATATTTTGAGTTTGTTTATTATAGTCAGTGTAATAGGTGAAAACGAATAAGTGGAGTTGCATAATAATTCTCCACAACAATTGTTGCCCAATAATTGTGTAAATATTGATATTCTCCTGAGAAAGCCAAAGCCTCACTTGCTTAGATCTTGCCATTTAGGGTCTTGTATCATTTTGGATTGACCATTAGCTCTGTTGTTCAACAACCATATTAATCCCTCAAAAATGTAATTTACCCAATTATTGTGCACAAAGTGTATTACCAATCCCCCACCCCCCAAAAGACTTAAAACTATATCTTAATACATGAGTGAAAAGAAATAAACATCAGGATGGCAATATTTCATTACCTTGGCATATGCCTTGCTGGAAAGTTCAGGAAAGTACAGATAAATCAATATAATAATATATCATTGGGGGTACTCACTAGGCGACCCCTCTTCCAACAGTCCGTTAGTACCGTTCCCGTTGACTGTGTGCTGTTTGGACGTCTGTGTTGTTTCGTTACACTCGTCTTCGTCATCCTCCGTTGTTGACCTCACAAAGCGACTAAAAACAATCTATTATTCACAAAAATATATTTTGAATGCCTCGTTTGTGTGACACGCACCAGAGTCTCATGAGGAGCATGTTGTAGAGCTTGTCCTCACTTAGAGTCCTGGGCACCGCTAGGAGGAAAGGAAGGCCAAAGACTAGCGTCGAGCCTGTGTGGCTGAAGCCTGTCTGTTTATTGTTCTTCTCTCGCAGCTGGACCGGGATCACCACATGGTCTGTGTCCTCAACACTGTTCACGGCTACCTCGAACCTGCACACAGGAGGTTTTTTATCTACTCACAGGAAATAAGGTAGGTTTTTTTATTGTTTAAAAATAATGAGGTCAGATTAGCTCCTCCATTTCTGAGACCATGAGTTCAGAATTCTTTGTCCAGGTTGGAGATGAAATCAATTCCAAGTTAATTGAATGAATTACCTTTACATTTATGGTACAATATAAATTCCTTTACTTGCAAAGGTAAACTTAGCCCCAAGCTCATTTCCATCACTACAGCTTCAATATTATTCCCAATGTTTCCAAATGTTTCCAAATATTCCAATCATCAGTTGAGGGAAAGAAAGTAAATAAATCAACTCCATGTCTTGCTCAAGGGCACACAAGTATTGGATCCAAGTCAAGTCTCTTTCAGCCACTGTCTTCATTAGTGATCTTAATGATCCGCGTGGTTCTAATAGATGTTAATTTTTGCTGATGCGTTAAGGTTCCTGTGGGCACTGAATTAGTCAGTTGATACTCACACGTATATGTCGTCTCTCTCCATGATGCTGCTGAGGTTCTCATTGGTGGCAAAGATCCGGTGGAATCTGTGATTGTAGATGTCAGTGACGATCATCTGTTAGAATGAGAGCAAAGAGTTTATTTCTCATGCTGTGGTAAATATGTCTTTACCATCTTTGTGATAATAATAACAGAATATACTAACAATTCACACCATGTGATCTATGAACACTGACTCACAAGAGACGCTACTGAAGTGAACTTCCAACAACCCTTTCCAACAAAACTTGGATAGATAATAAAAAAAAAACTACCTTCTCAGCAGGTACCCCAGACAAAAGGGAGAGTGAGGCACACAGGTCAGAGAAATAGCCCACTTTTGGCACTGTGAGTTTATACTGCAGAGAAAACAAACACCATCATCACCACAACATCACACGCAGTCTTGCAGTCTTGACCTCCTGTACCTGTGTGGGTTTGGCCAGGGCATCCAGTCGGACCAGGTACACCTCCAGGGTCCGCTCCTTCTTCATAGGCAAAGGCAGAGTCAGGTAGCAGAAGGGGTCAAAAGTCACAGAGACCTTAGCGCAGACAGGACACACAAGGGTTGACTTGAAGAGTCCATGGAAGATGTCCACGATGATGGAGTCGTTCCTCTTGATGTGGTTCTCCCAGGCCTCCTCAGCCACCACCTGAGAGCAGTTTCAAATTGTGGGTTGGTATTTTAAACTAAATATTCAAAAAAACTAGATTTAAAAATGTTTATTTTAGTGTTATGTGAAATTTCCTATGTTTGTAAATGTTGTCACTCAAACATAAAAAACATATTTTGGCTGTAAACTGTAAAAACAAAATACAAAATAAAAAAAATTATTGTATCTATTGTAAATTTTGATTTTTATTGTAATATACTGTAACCGTTTTCTTCAAATAGTTAATTTTAGTTATACTGCTCATTTATGGCAAATCATATATCAATATTCCATTTTCAAATGAGTTCAGTGTCAGAATGAGACTTAAAGTTCCTCAGGAATTCATCTTTGGACAGATCTTTTCATCATCATTTTAGCCAATTAATTAAAGTAAATACTGACCTTGGCTAGAAACCTCTTCCGATTTTAAACAGTTTTTTGTTATTGGCAAAAGCAGCACGTCCCACCTTATCAGGACGTCCGTAGGCATCCTTCAGCTGAATGTACGGCTTTTTCCTGATGCGGTTCAAGTCTTCATGGAGGCCATCCAGGAGGAAGGCCAGCAGCTCGTGAGAGTCCTGCTGCTGATAGCCTGAGAACTGGGGGGCGAAGCGGCCCACCTGGGTCTGTGAAGAGGGGACAGGAAACTGAAAAGCTGCTTCCAAGCATTTCACACATGAGAGACAATATGTTGTTCTGTTTTGATCAATTTGTTCCGCTTTAAGAGCCAAAAAAAAAAGAATAATTGTACAAAAAGTACCTTGAAGGGTTTGGGGGTGACGTAGCTGTACTTTCCCGACCACAGCTGCTTGGCCAGCTCAGCATACGCCCGGGCAATCTCTCCCTTCATCCCTAGAGGGTTATCTTCATTGAGCTCATCCGTGTACTTGTCTTTGAGGAAGTACTCGGCCAGGGGAGGGATGTTGCTCAGACACTGAAAAGTAAAAACCGAGACCGAGATTCAGATGTCTAGTCAAGCTGTGGAATACCCAGCAGGAGAGTATACCTGCACAGCAGAGTTCATGAAGCAGGTGTTTCCCAGGTTCGAGAGCCCACAGAGACCCGAGCGCTCGTTAGGTCGGCTCTGGTCCGAGTAGTCGTAGCTGTTGCTGCACTGGTGGTAGGAGGGCAGGCTGTAGCTGGAGTTCTTCACACTGAGGCAGCAACAGAGAGAAGAAGCTGAGAAGTTGAAGACGGGAAGTCGAGTTCAGGTCTCAACACTCATCACACCTCTTCTGCTTTCACAACCTCCAACCCAACTAAACTTTGTTCATCCTCAGAAAGAATATTTTATTATCAAGCATACACCTCTACTCTTCAAACTGCATCATTCTCAAACCTCCAACAGTATAACGTTTATTTTTCAGCCAGATTTTCTGTTGCTAGATGTTTTCATTGGTTCTGTTCGCAAATGTTACGACATATCCAGAGTGGACAAGATTTTTGATTTGGTCGTTAGTGTGACTCAGGGGTAGGGAACCTGGTCCAGAAAGAGCCGCAGTGGGTGCAGGTTTTCGTTCCAACCATTCAAGAGGACACATTTTATCCAATCAGGTGTCTTAGGAGTGTAATCAGTTGATTGTCAGTCTGGTGTTGCTTGTTCAGCTGAAACCTCATTGGTTAAACTGTACATGCTTGATCGGTTGGAACAAAAACCTGCACCCACTGCGGCTCTTTCTGGACCAGGTTCCCTACCCCTGGTGTGACTGATCAGCTCCTCCAAGTCTATGGCCATGGTCCGCCCAGGTTTTTGATGGCATGCTTCCTCAAGAGGTCTTTTCATGAGTGAGGAAAGGATGGTGTAAGAGATTAACAGACAGATCGCTCTGTTTTGATGAGGGCTCTGCATCAGTCTGCAGTGGTTAAGGAGGTGAACTGAGAAAAAAGATCTACGATCCTGCTCGCACCTAGGGTTACAAACTCACAGTAGGGGACTGAATAAAAGATTGCAGAGATACAACAATTGTGCCTTTTGTTTCTTACAATGGGGTGAGGAGCTCATTAATCCAGGAGTTAAACCGCTGCTCTTGATTGACCCAGGAACAATTACTTCCTGAAGTAATGTTTGATAAAATTTATACAAATATAAAAATACTACAGAATGTTTAAGTTCTTACGAGAGTTTAAAAAACGTTGAGGACAACAACACATGCTTGTTGTGTACTTGAAATATGTTTTTTAAGGCTTTAAAATCCCTGAAAAGTAGTAGTAACCTTGCATGGTGAAAAGAGCTTTACAAGTTTAAGAAACAAACTTCTTACGTCATAAGATAGCATAACAAACACAAGGTCACAATAGATTGATTATTCCAACCGACACAGCAACACTATCCCATGCTGCACTCAACAAATCCACTAAGATAGGGGACCTTTTCCTAAACTTCTCCTTAAGGTATCTGGCAGACTCTCTCTCCTCTGCAAACCACTAAAAACAACCATCACAACGCGAGTGGCAGACCTCTGTGAGAGCTGCAGAACGGCATTGTCGTTGTCGGGCTCCCACTGGGTGAGGGTTGTGGCTGTGATGGCGGTGGAGGTGCCGGACTCGCAGTTGAGCACCCGGTGATCCACCCTCCTGCTCTCCAGCTCCACCGCCTCCGACCTCAGGCACCACCAGCAACACAGGAGCATGACATCGCAGCCCTACCCCGGCCCATGCCGGCCAGCCTACATTCTAACACCTGCAGCCCAGATCCGGGTTTGGCTGGCATTCAAATCCTTGAAAAAAAATGACAATCCCATTCCAGCTAGGTATCCAGAAGAAGTTTGAGGTCTAGTCTGGATACTTTGAATCTTAACAAAACTGCTTCTGTTCAACCCCGGACTTTCACTCCTCTTCATCGTCCTGCTATATCGGCTCAGATCCCGTGTCCTCTGCTCCTCCCTCTGGCCTGCTGCTCTCTGCTGCTACCGGTGGATATTTATAGCAGCATCAGCAGCAGTAAGGATGCTCAAGACTACTGCTGCCCGAGTGAGAGGTGCACGGAGAAAGAAAAGGGGGAGAGAGAGAGCTTGGGGGGAGGGGCAGTGGACAGTAAAGGTAGTGAAAGAGGGGGGTGACGGAAGAGAAATGAGAGGGGGACAAAGAGAGCAGCTGATCTACTGCATTTAGCTGAGGCTGCAATATTTGCTGACAAGCCATTTATTAAGTCTCTGTCACATTTGTGCACACAGTTAACAGTTACCATGCCGACCCACACATTAAATCCTCTTTAATAAGTGATGGTGAGAGCAGGGACATTAAAACCAGGAAAAGCAAGAGAGTGTCTTCATGCCGTGTTGCAGGTGACGAGGAAAACGCACCCTGAAGGTCACTACAACTGCAAGACGCATAAAAGGGGGGTGAAAGGAGTGAGGGACACCTCTGCTGTTCTATAAATCAGTGTTGTTGATGTTAAAAACACAACACCAGCGTGAACCGCAGAATCACTTATGGTTACATAACACAGGGCATTACATTAAAAAAAAAAAGAGAGGCCTGTTTCATGAATTATTTAGAGGCAAGAATGGCGACGGTAAATCAAGGACAGTGGAGCTACAGGGAGTCCAGAGCTCACTCCCACCATGATTGCAGCATTTTACAAGAGCGGCAGAAACATCAGAACAATCTCTCTGCTCTCCCGCAGCTGAAATCTAACTCTCAAAGTCAGACCAAGCTGATGGAAACAGCAAAGACATCACTGCTATTGACCCGAAGAGGCCATCTACAGCAGATTCTAAATCAAACACACACCGAAGCACGCACACACACACATATTTGTGCATGCAGTGAATCAAAAACATTTTTAAACGGCATGAAAGGAGTGAAAATACACTAGGCTGCAGAAAGAACAAAGAGCTCCCTCTACTGTCACTCTCTAGCGTGTATTGCAGCATGTATTCTAGCATGATTTTTTTCAACTATATAGGACACATTATTTACTTTAATTTTAGAAATACATTCAAGTTAATGTTGGGAATAGGCATGGGTTGGAAAATCCAATAACAAAATTATGGGAAAAGAATTACGACATATTTCTACATGTTTCACATCAAAGGAAAGTATTATTTCATAAAGTAAACTTTTTGAACACTTCTACAAACTGTTTTTGTACATTGGCTTTTTATCAAAACCAATTGAACTTTCAGTAGCACAAAACTTGTATACTTGTGTGATTTTAGTTTTAGTAGGTTCTTTAAATTACCTTACCTTACGTCACCTTACCATATAAAACTACTAATTTATGGCAGCATCCAGACCACTTATCTCTGATCCATTCTCAATGGCTTTATCAAATACATTTGCAATACCACATTTCATGCAAATGTACCCATATGGATAAATATGACACCACCATGATCTCCGGTCTGATTTGATCAGTGTTTGTCACACATGTTGGCGTAAGTAAGTCAACTTCTCTTTCTGTGGAGATATAAACAGGCAAAACCAAAGCTTTGTGCAGATAAAAAACGAACTAATCTGATGCCAACTGTAATAATAGTGTGATAATAATAGAGAACTTAAGAGGTAAATGGCTTTCGTTACTTCAATATATTCACACACATTTCTTTTTATGGTCATTGCAAGTCAATATAATGATGTGAGGCGTGTCCTAAGTACAACATTCTGGCTCACTTCACAACCTGTTACACTAACTATCTGGAAGAGGTGAGGTGAGTGGATTATTGCAAAAAGAAGAGTCTAGAAATGAATGCAGTGCAATCAGCATCCTCTGCCAGCAGCCAGACAACAAGCGCACAGTTACTGTAGAAGTTAAGCTCAGGTGACAGCCAGAGAAGTACCCAAGTCACCAGATTTTAGCAGCTTTTTTACATCTTAAGAGCTAGCAAGGAAAACACTCAGTTCCATCTCCGGCTGCATCTTGAACGACCCCTGAGCTAAAGTCTTACTTCCTGCTGTTGAAGCTGCTGTTATGATTGTTTGTGAGAGATGAAGGCGAGATCTTTGGCAAAGCAGAGAGATTGGAAGCACCAGATGACCTTTGGAGGAGATAAAAGAATGGATAAGGTTAGAGTAGTAGTTTAGGATCGTGTGCTTTAAATTAAAACATTGAAAAAAATGTGACGGCAACAGAACGCAAAGAGCAGAAGGGGAAAGTGATGAGGTGAATATTTTCATGTTGAATTAAACATTCATACCAGGAAGTGACTGACAATAGATACAGTCAAATTGATTTATGGGTGAAAGAGGTCTGTGGGTAAGAATAGGTACTTACTTGGACAACGTGGAGCCCCGAGGCCACGTCCCATCCTCACTCTTCTTCTCTATCACCAGAACCTGCAGTGAGACATGCACAGACTGTAAGTTCAAAACAATTTAAGGCATCAACTTCCAAGTCCCACCTTTTATATACACATCTTCTTTTACCTAATCCAAAACTGTATTTTTAAATATATATATATATAAATAGTCTTTTTCAAGTAAACTGAAATAACTTTTCGATTATGTAACAAGGAGCTCTTCTAGTGTAGGTCAACCCAAGCTACTTCAGGAATTAAGGCAGGGGGACACCCGGGCCCGTCTTTGTCCATCACAGGACTAACACGTTTTTTTTTTCTTATATTTTACCACATTGGCCTCACTTTGCTTGTACGGTCTGTCAACAGGCAGCACAAACCAAGTTCAATGAATTGTCTTTGTTTTTTTAATTGTAAATATAAGTTTCCATTTCCTTATTAATTGTTTTGGTTTGTATTTTTTTACAGTCATTACAGTAGGTAAAAGTGCTGATGTAATAATATAATGAATTACAAATGTACATTCAAAATGACAAAGTATAAAGTAGTCAGGACTTTTTCCCTTGGAAAACTACAGTCCAGTATCCTATGGCATTTGCAATATTTTAATACAATGTTGTTAAATGTTGTTGAGTGTTGTTTGTCACCATTCAATTTATTGTTGAATTATAATAAGACTTAAAGATCAGTATGTAAGAAAAGTGAAAAAAGTGCTTAATTTTAAGCTGCATCTATTCGTCGTAAAGCAGATAGAATCCAGACCTGTCCTTGATAGAGTCCAGCATCCTGGATGGTGCTGTCAGGTTTGTTTAGAGGCTCAAATGTGTTGCTCATGTACCCATTCCAAAGACGAGTCTCCTTATCGTCAGGGATGCTGAATAGCTTCCTCATCTCCTTCTCAATGAGGTCTACAGAGCAAAGAGCAAAAGCATTCAGACACAGCAAGTATCGCATATAAGGAAAACTTGGTTAAAAATTTGGAGAACAATTGGAGAAAGACTGTAAATGATAGTTTAGATTAGATTACTGGAACGAGTCTAGTCCAAACTTACTATAACAAAAGGTTCATGTTATGTTGCACTAATTACATCTGCCGTGGTAGAAATAAACACCTTGCTTCAAAATGTGTTATAACATTTGTAGCTTTATCAAGCACCATATTGTACATTGAGGTTTCATCAGGCTTTTTATCATGTCATAAACAAAGAGTTTATGGGTTGTTTGATTTAAAGTTACCTGAAAATAAACTTTACTTTACTTTTACTTTCTTCGACTTGACTTAATTTCTTTTCACATGGTTATCATTGGGTACCAACAAATACAAATTCAAATGTACCTATTGTGTCAGCTTTACTGAAACGCTTGGTGATGATGTTTTCCATGTTTCCGTCTTCACAAAGTTTAAGCTCTGTCAGGTAGACTTCCACCTTGCAGTGCTTCACGAACATTCCTTGTTCTACAACCTGAAAGGAAACATCACAAAAAAATCACAGTGTGACTGAATCTGATCAAGACCCATCGTCTTACTCTAAGCTCAACTTCACTGTATGAGCCATGCAGGAAAATCCTCTAGTATCTACAAAAAATCCAAAATCCAAAACAGGTATATCAATTGTTTTGTTCTTGGTTATTCTCACCCTTTTAAGATTTCAACATCTTTTTGGCAATTACAGTACATGCTTTTTGATTTGAAACAAATTTGCATTGTCATAAAACAAATTGATTCCACCGATTGCTGCGGCAACATTTCTGTTGGTGCATCACCCTACCACTACCTATGAACAAGGTTGTTTCTCCTTTAGACCTTTTTCAATTGGTAATCCTGCTGTGTAAACTACTGGCAGATTGCGTAAATGACATGTGATTGGTTGAAGACACATCAACAAGTGTTAACACCATCTTTCCCTTAAGATGAAAGGGACTTCTGCTATTCCAACATTTTTAAACATTCTGTAAACTGCCAAAGCATCTCCCCAGGACCTAAAAGATGAACTACATCTCCCAGAGTGAGACTGAGCTTGGAGGTCCTTACTTTGCTTTGTTGCCAGCGAGACCCAACTTTTGATTAGAGAAAAAGGAAAGGTTACTGTGAAATACTTTTTTTTAACTCAAGCTTAACCACGACCAGCACAAGGGGAAGTTTTAGTCAAAGCCGGTACCAGAATAGGATGCCATTTTAAGACTAGAAAGAAATATGAGTGTTCAAGAGGGTTTTCTTGAATTTTTCTGTTCCTTTAGCTTCTCCAGCTGGAGATCCTGATACGAGCAGAGAGTAACTTGCCGAAATTAGCAGCACCTTGTTGAAACAGCTGAGCATATTTATTTCCTTACACAGCCCCCCACCCGAAGTCCACAAATGCAGTAGTAAGGCATAAAGTCACACAGCTCGGGAACCTCACGGAGAAGACCGAACCAATTCTACAATATCACTGACACGAGAACTCAATCACAGCCAAAACACCCACCTACACTCTTACACTCTACACCGTCAAATTACTCATTTGCTTGGTCTGACCTCCAGCAGCATTTCTCCACAAGGACACACAGCCTGACAAGCCGCCAAATAGGCCCACATCTTTACAGTCTCACTAACCAGCATAGAAAGAGCTCAAAGAAGTGAACAAGAGAATAAAAAGAGTCATGAACCTCCTGCATGTTGGGTCTTGCAGATCGCTCCATGTAGCCTTTCAGTCATCCGGCCTGTTGCCCGAAAATAGAAGCCCCCCAGGCCACCCGACACCTTCCTTCACATACATGGCAAAATGGGAGGGTCGGCGAAAGAGAGAGAATGATCCAGACCAGGGGTTCGGCAGCCATGATACTGTGACTGGCAGAATAAGAGGCTGGGATCCCGGAGAGTTACGGTGGCCATCTTTAAATATTTTAATGACTCATCGGACTACTTCATATATCTATTTTGGAACAGTCATAATATTGCTGTGAAGTCATGCCAAAAGGTTGTCATATATGTTACACTTAACCAGTCATGGATAACTGGGGTCAGTAGCGCAGAAATCATTGACTCAGAGAGGAGTCACTTAAAAAAGATATTATAAGTGTAGGTTGCTCATATAATACAATGTATACAAAACTATGAGGACATTTTAAGAGCTAACAAATACATAGGGTGCAAGGAGGAAAACAACTATGAACCCCAAAGTAAATTTCACAACCAGGTGGATGCAAGATTCAACCCGATTCAAAACAAGTGGCTCAAATATCGATCTAGCGAAATTTTGCAAAACAATTGGCTAAGTAGCTCTTAAATAAAATTGGCTAAAGGGCTAATAAAAACAATTTTAAAAAGTTCAAAAAATGACTTCAACCATGAAATGTGTATCTACACCAAACCAGGAGAGTTGTCCAATAATGAAAGATTTAAAAAAGCCAAGTGCTTGGGGTAGCAGAGCAGTCAACGTAAATATCCAGCAGCACTAGTACTCTGCTACTAGTTAGAACGACAAACAAGGAAAAGCATCCAAAAAATCTAAATCCATTAAAACACCGAAGTATCACATAAATCAAGTGTGCAGGTGTAAATATACAGTATCTAAATGTTTGTATTGTTTACACAAACAAAACTGTTGAAATGCAGACACCGTACAAAATATATATATGTATTGTTTACAAAGTCAAAAATAATTATATTCCAAATTCACAGCAAAACAGTGGCATGTCCGTTCACTCACCTTGCGAGAGATCGGCTCCTGATTGTCCGTCAACCCATACCAGCTGACTAGCTTATTCCATCCATCGGTTGGAACCAGGATGTAGTCCAACTCATCAATGAGGTGCTCTTTGATGGCCAGAACATCCCCGTCTGTGGACAAGAAGCGGTGAGGAATCAGTGCAGTCAGGGTGAGCACACTCAGAAACAACAACATCCATAGTTGAGCACAAAAGAGCAGCTTTGTCAGGGAGCTTTCTAAAGACGACCATGGAGTTGGTAAACAGCTTTTTTTGTTAATCCTCCTTTGTTAAGCCCCGCTGGAACGATCTAGCTTCGGTGTTTGTGCCGTTTAAGGGTGTTCTTGGGACGTTTTAGGTTGTTAGTATGTCATACTTGATCGTAAAATAAGAGCTACATAATGTTATAACATGTTTACAGAGGAGAAGACTAGTTAGATTGACTTTATTAATCCCTCTGGAGATCTCCTTTCGGGAAATTAGATATTAATTTTAAATAAATATCCTTAATTCCTGCCAGATTAGTAGGCCATCTTCTTTTAGGTTTGTAATTCAAAGTTACCAATAAAAATGTGAAGAATGTTTATTTCAGGCCTTTTTAATTCATTTGATAAACACCCCTTTATAATTTAATCCCCAATGCTCAACAAGTAGACTTTCCTCTTATGAATGCATTTGCCTTTATAGAAGAAAGAGATAATCTTCTCACACAGAGGGTCTTTTTCACTTCCAAGGAAAAGGCTGAGAGCAGTTTTAGGAGACTACAGGTGTGCCGAAATATGAGGGTTTTTTTTACACCATTGACAAACCATGGACTGGTGTCGATATAACTCAGTTAGTATGGATGAGACGCATACCAATTCAGTGTTGACCCAATATTTGGGTGCTGAGGGGATTTAAATGGTGGTTCTGATTTTTCTGCGATTTTATAGTAATGTTTATTATTTTTATTTTATTTATTTCCTTATTTATGATCATTCTTATATTATTTTTTTGGGAAAAAAATATTCTGAGTAAAGACAGTAATATCACAGAATAAAACGATTAAAACATAAGCGATAAGGATTCATTTTTGCAGTGGTGGTACACTTTGATTTCAGAATCCAGTTTTATTTGACAAAATTTCAATATTAATATTTGTTAATCCACATCTGATCACACTGAGATTGAGGCATTTTTGGTGAATTAAAAATTGTGTTTAAAATTATATTATTAATAAATAAAATGTCCTAACCTTAAAGAACAGAGCAGTTTAAAACTGCTTTTCAAAGACAACTCTTTGTGTTCATGACTTTTAACAACTTTAAAAAGAGACCTGTAATGTATGTAATGTATTAATTAGTTTAAATGGTGTTGAGATGTAGAGTCAATTTTAATATTGATTCATTGAAGTGAATTAGTAATTTCAAAGTAAACAATGCGTTCAATTTGCGATTAAAAACATTTTTTTTTACAAATACAAATTTAATTAGTTGCTAATGTATTAGTTATTTAAGCAGTTTCATTCACAACAAAATATATAGATGGGTCAGAATCCACCGAGTAAAATAAATTGTACGATACTGGGTTCATACATTTCTTTTAATATAATTGACACAATGAAAGATCCTCCTCTATCTGCCTTAAAACATTTGTCTCCTTTTGACTAAAACAGCAAGAAAAATCATTAATTTTTCCATAAAGAGCTGGCATAAAGATTAGGCTTTTTTAAGTCTGAGACCATGGTTCTCAATCATGAAGGAACTTTGTTCCCCAGATGGAGGTTCTTCAAGTGTGTTGGGTTCCTGATCATGAGTTACAAAACAATGGATCAATGAAGCATCATATATGCATCAGTCTGCTGTGGTGAATGCAGCGCTGGGTCAAAAGTCAAAGCTCCTCATTTACCAGTTGATTCTACTCTCACTTTTGGTCACAAGCTTCAGGCAATTACTGAAATAACTGTTATTAAACATAACTCTGTATTCTCTCCTAGAAATAGTGTAATAAGCATAGTTATCCAGAGAGACTCAAAATAGAATCATGGCTCCTCCATATGAAGAAAAACCAGAAAAGGTGGCTCAAAAATCTTGTCAGGAAGCGAGTACATAAGATGCCATTTCACAATCAATAATCAACTGTTAAGACATGTGGGCATTAAAATACAAAAAAATGTGACTGAGCTGCAGCATAAATCAGTTAATCACATTCTGCATCTATAAAATAAATACAAAGTAGCTGTGAATACACTGGATTTGTCTCCAAATTCATGCTTGAGCAGCAACTCATCACGAGTCACATCAAATGTCAGAGCGCTTTAAGGTTTACTGTGTTCAACATGTAGTATCCTAGTTAATGTTGCATAAGGGTAAAGATAATTAACTGAAAAGTAAACAATCATTTTTAAATAGGGTTATCAAGATTGACCATTAATCTCAAAACAAGTTCTTCCACTATCCATTTCAGAAGGCAGCGACAAAATGTTTGTTTGGTAACGGATTAGAATATGGATCCGGAAATACCTTGTTGAGAGATCATCCTGACAGATAGTAGAAGGTTTTTTTGTCTAAGAGTTAGAGATTATTAGTAGCTCTTACCTCGGAGAAGACCAGAGTTATCCACAGGTCCAGGGTAGACATTCTGATCTCCCATCTGATATTTGTCCCAACTGTCGAAACCCACATACTTCTTCCACTGTTTGAACCAATGACTGTCCACCAAGTACCTGCAGCAAAAAATACAATTACAATTTTCTGGTTGTCTCACATTCAGTAAAACTATTTTGGTATTGGTTTTCTGAACCAGTTAAAAATAGCTTAAAGTGTTATTTAGAATTCCATGAAAGTCTTTATTACTTTGGGTAAAAAAAAAGCATATGTCGTGTGTTTTCAATTTTTAGAAAGATAAGCTTACCGAATTAAATTGAAAAGGATGATTGTGATATTAATATTGCAAGATATTCTGAATGTAGTTAAACTAAATTAATCCCATCTGATATTACAGTTACATTTTCTTTTTTCAGCTTTTCGCTGCTACATGTATAATAAATAAAAAAAATCACAGATTTTTAATAATATAAGTGGGATTCAGTGTCTGGACTCATTTATTTCACAACATGCGATTGCTTGATTCAAATGCAACCCTTATAATGACAAGTTGAAACGTATTCTAAGGGTATAGGCGCTAAATCTCACATCATTCTTGATCTGTATGAGTCGTTATCATACATCTATGTGCTGTAATACGCCTTTATGAAGTTTCTTCAAATCAAACTAAATTATTACAACTTTAGCACTTGTACGGTGTGTGATTTAAGTGTCAGGCCAGGTGGCTCGGGTCCGTCAGTCGCGGCACAGGCGGCACGAGCTGAACCCGCTGACAGCCGTCGCTCACTCGACTAGCTACTTAGCAACTAGCCGGCTCCCTCGCTTCCTCGGATAACCAGTAACTGTGCTGTGATGTTGTGTCACCAGTCAGGTAACCCTGGTACTAACCAAGTTGAATCACACTGAGGTGGAGCTGAGTGACACAACTAGTGGATATGTTGTCAAGATTTTCCTAGCTTGCTGTCAACACGGCCCTAAAGCTGGGCTTCTATCGCCTCCGCGGGGGTGACAGCGACGGCCAGGGCTTCAGCGGACCCGGAGAAAGTTGGTTTGAGTTGGAGCTCGAGTCTTACCATGTGTCTCCCTTCCTAAGTTGTGTTTTCAACAACGCCGCGACCTCTCCTCTCTGGGTGTCCAGATCGGCCGCTCCTCCTTCCGCCATCTTTGCTCAGACATCACCCACTGCATGCTGGGAAAGCGCGGGGCGTCGCTGACCAGACGTCAGACGCCGGGTAATCGTTTCGACCAATGAGACGGAAGACCCAGACATGTGGGCGTGGTTACTCTGGAACGTTGCTGCAGAAACTGCCCCATCATAGTGCATGTATATAAATTGATATAGAAGCTGAAATAACCGGCTACGTATAAAATAATTAGAAAATCAAATACCCCCAACATCGCTAAGGAGAGATGGGGAGTACAGAAAATAATAAATTAATTTGGATTTCCCCAAAAAATAAATGGAATTGTGAAAAAATGCCAATTAATTTATGAATACGGTATGAATATTATACGAATTTCATTGAATTCGATATACTTGGATTTTCAAGGGGTCGTCTGTATCACTTTCCTTGCAATTAAAAAATGAGCTAAAATTGTCAGGTGCAGCAGGACAGCAGACCAAAAAGCCTAAATACTGTTAAAAAAAATTCAGTGTTTTATGAATGAAAATGAATTAATCGAATCAAATCATAAATAAATAAAACATTAAATGGTGTCACATCTGAGTGATCATTCTCTTGTTTTGTTTAACCTGAACTTTGTCCCTGAACCTAAGCTAGGTCTCAGAGGCGACCGTTTCATGGTCATGGTCATTATTGGCCTTTTGAAGTATATATTTTAACTGTGTATTGTTTTTGATTGTTGAGCGTTTTGTGACCGCTCAAGTAGAAGAACTCACATTTCTCCGATCCTTAAAACTCTT
The DNA here is from genome assembly GCF_982586985.1 of Callionymus lyra. Lineage (NCBI taxonomy): Eukaryota > Metazoa > Chordata > Actinopteri > Syngnathiformes > Callionymidae > Callionymus > Callionymus lyra. The sequence continues at coordinate 37,282,917 of NC_141820.1, read as the reverse complement.
CACTGGCTTCCAGTTTCTTTCAGGATCAACTTTAAAATTCTGGTTCTTACTTTCAGAGCTATTCATGGTCAGGCTCCTCCTTACATCACTGCTCTGATCCAGAGTTACACCCCAGCTCGGGCTCTGAGGTCTGTGGATCAGAATCTACTTATGGTTCCACGCACACGACTCAGGACCAGAGGAGAGAAATCTTTTCAGGCTGTTGCTCCTAAGCTTTGGAACAATCTTCCTCTCTCTTTGCGCTTGATGGAGTCTACTGACTCCTTTAAGAAACATCTTAAGACGTTTCTATTTGTTCAGGCTTTTCCTTGATTTTCTGGAACTCCTGTGTTGTTCTCAGTATTATCTTGATCTTTAAAGTGTATATACTTTTTTGAGTATTGTTTTGTTTGTTTAAGCGCTTTGTGACCCTGGTCTGGAAAAGCGCTATATAAATAAATATTACTTACTTACTTACTTACCCTTGTCTAGAAAGGCGCTTTACAAATAATGACTGACGATTTGGAGCTTAAAATCCACGCGTTTGTGTCTTCTCATTTGGATTATACTAACAGTTTATTTTTTTGTCTAAACAAGAAGGAGCTGTCTCGCCTGCAGTTAATACAAAACTCTGTAGCAACAATTCTGACTTGCTCTAGTAGGAGAACTCACATTTCCCCGATCCTTAAAACTCTGCAATGGTTGCCAGTTTCTTTCAGGATCAACTTTAAAATCCTGGTTCTTACTTTCAGAGCTATCAATGGTCAGGCTCCTCCTTACATCCCTGATCTGATCCAGCCTTACACCCCAGCTCGGGCTCTGAGGTCTGTGGATCAGAATTTGCGTTTGATGGAGTCTATTGACTCCTTCAAGACACATCTTAAGACCTTTTTATTCATGCCGCTTTTTCTCTTATTCTCTTGGGGCTGCTGTGTTTGTCTCTATGTTGTCTTGACCTTTTAGAAGTATGCATTTTTATTGTGTATTGTGTATTGTTTTAATTGTTCAAGTGCTTTGTGACCCTGGTCTGAAAAAGGCGCTTTACAAATAATTACTTGCTTAATAATGTAATAAAAATCCACATAGGTAAAAAATAAAAACTTTCACTTAGAGGTCATTGGTATATTTACAGTTGTCCCTCGCCACATCACGATTCACCTTCAACGGTCTTTCTGTTTCGCTGACATTTTTTGCAAGTACAGTACAGAGTATCTATATATATATACATATACATATATATGATGAACCACAAGATGTAACAGAGGTAATAGACTTATTTGTGCCCCTCAGATGAGATTGCCTGAAAATATCAATCATTCATCATCAATCAATTATTATTCTAGTTTTCCTGTTTTATTTAGCAATGAAACTAACTGCACACATCAGTTTAGGAGTTTATTTAGAAACATTACAGACATTAAGATACAAAATATAAAGCAGCACTTGAGCACTGAAGAATTACAAATGTTCTCTCATTTTAAGATGCGAACATAATACATATGATCAGAGTTTTCCCAAAACGTTTTCAACATAATCTCACATAAAACAAAAATAATGTCCATGACTAGTTTCCTGGCCACTCTGAGGTTATATACGTCCTTGAATTAATTTGGCGCTCATAAGTTGGAGTCTCTCTCCTGGACGGGAACATAGCCATTTTTATTAATTGTGCCAGGATTTTCCTCCGGAGCGAAGATGGCCAGCAGTCGCTCCTGCTCACGCTTGGTTTTGGGTAAACTACCAGATGGAAGGGTTAGCACCTGGAGGCGCTGTGGAGACACAGAGTAAGACACAAGTTTCCTTGCTGGGTATTGAGGTTATCAATGGGAGCAAAGGCGCTGAATCTGAGGTACATGTGGAGAAGTTTGGAGAAATTAGAGGGTTTGGACACATGCAAGTGAGGGGCCATGTTGGACAAAGAAGTAAACAATATGAAATATAGGGAGGTATAAAGGTAAATAGAGGTAAATAGTTTAGAGTCAGAGCAACAGTACCTGTCTGAAGGTTCCTTCTGTGGTGGTGAACTTGTAGATCATCCATAGAGGAATGCAGACCATAGATGAGAGAGCCAGCAGCCAGCCAATGGCATAGCCCCACCACGGATACACATACTCATTGTTGTACTTGAGTGGTGTGTATTTGATGAGAGAGAAGGCAAAGGTCCCCTAAAAATTATACATGTTTGCTTTAAAAAAATATAATGATGAGTCCACGCCACACACCACTTTTAGGACGCTGATTTCAGACAACAGAACCACTTCCTGTTGTCTCTTAAGTTGCAGCTCAAAAATAGGCCAAACTGTTCGGAACGGGTCTTATGTCAGTGGAGGCTCAAAATGGTGGATGAGGCAGAAAAAAGATCACTGAAAATCTGGGCTATGATAAAGGTTTGATGGTTTGTTGTGAGCATTTGTGACTATAGATGTCATCAGATCAGATCTTGTAAGAAGTTAATTCAAAATGCAACCAGGTAGCCTCACACGTGTTGCATCCCCTGTTTATGTATAGTAGCGCAAAGTTTGTCAAAGTAATGGCGCTGGTACATTGATCTCAAATGTAAACCTGTTACTTGTCAAATTTGTTGTGAATGAAGAATGCCATTTCTCAGTTTTGATGATTTATATAAGGTGGACTAGTTCAGGCAAGTCTTCCCTGGATGTCAGATACCAAATACTCTGCCGACAACTGTTCCTGTGATGTTCCTGTTCCCTGATTCAACTTCAGAGGTCAACTTAAGATCACACTCACGATGCATGTGGCAGGGGTCAAGTACAGCCAGCAGTACTTGATGTAAGGGCCTGGTCGATAGCCGATCATGTCCTCAATGTTGTCATAAAAGCGTTCAGCACCTTATCCCAAAATGAAGCAAAATCATTAACTTCATCATGACCTCTGCAAGTTTGGAAACTTACCATAAACCCAGGCAATGCAGACGGTTTCAAAGATCGCCATGAAAAGGAGACACATGCCACTGGCTGCATAGTAGTCGAAGAGCTGAAAGATGTACATTCCTCCCTGGAAAGAGTAAAGTACCTCAGGTAAGACACAGAACATGTTGGAGAGACATTTGTCTCCTGCTTGGTCTGGGACCACCTCAGTGTTGGGAGAGGTTTCTGGTTTGCCCCGGTCATGAGCCCCACAGCCGAACCTTGCATAAGCAGAAGATGGACGGATGGATTAACATGTGACGACTCACCTCGGTCAGCATGATGAGTCCCATCAGGAAGGAAACGCAGACCACAGCTAAGAGGAATAGCTCTCTGCGGTTCTTGCGTCGAAACACAGAGGGGTACATGTCGACGATTGCTGTCACCAAACTCTCCACACACACAAACTGACCAGAGGGGGGGACAAGAAATAACATGAAACTCCACTTAGAATTTAAGATATTTTTTTCTTACTGACAGTCATTTATTTCTCAACCCAGTCAGACAGTTAGAAATTCAAGTTTGATTTTCATCTTCACAAAAAAACAAAAACAAATTCTGGTTAAAACAAAATCCTTTGTTATGGACATAGGGCAGCCCAAAGGGATCTGCGATAAATAGCTAAACCCAAGAAATAACTTGCTCACCTGGCTGTCCAGACCCAAGAACACAATCATGACAAAGAACAGCGTAGCCCACAAAGGCGAGAAAGGCATCATGGACACAGCACGGGGGTACGCTATGAAGGCTAATCCAGGACCTGAAAGACAAGGGCAGATGATGTTCAAACAGTTTTATATAGTCTAGACAAACTGCTTCCTTACCAGATTCCGCCACCTCTGAAATTGGAACATTTTGTTCATAGGACATGAAGCCAAGAATGGAGAAGATTGCGAATCCTGCCACAAAACTGGTACCACTGTTTAGGAAGCAGAGGGACAGACAGTCTCTGCAATAAGGAGGAAAAGTCCAGGTAAGAGCTCGTGGTAGAGTCACAGACAAAACAATCAATACAATTACTTTAAAGGACATATTTGATCCCTTGTAAGACTTTGTCCTGAGGTGTTGGAAACTGTTAAATTTGGGTTATTTGCACTGACCGATAATTTTGACAATAAACTAAAATGAAGCAGTTTTATTTAAGTCAGTTTTTAAGGCCCATTTCCATAAGATTTTTCTTGCAGGACATTGTGTTCTGACACGTGTGTCTTTAGATCAAGGGTTTCAACCTCAATCATAACATGGGCCAAAAACCTCAACACAGTTTTAGTCAGTCAAGTCACGGGACAAGCGAAGGTTTATGTTTACCTAAATGTCTATGTTGAACGCTTAACTGAAAATGCTGATGTGATAAGAGTTTCCCTCTAACTCTCTGTTTGTTAGCTGGTCTTAAACACCAAACACCAGTACCTTCATAGGTCACTACATCAACATTCATGAGTAGAAATCACTTGGAAATGACCTAGCTTTAGATACTCAACTGCGTGATCTTCTAGAGACAATTATTTAAATTAAGTTACAGAAAATGATTTGTCTTATTCATAAGAATCAAGTTTTTACCAAAACCCAATTTGCTAAATGGAGAATAACGGGGTCTTGGATGAGTAACATATTAAGAATTTAGAGAGCCTGTAGTAATCTCAATGGAAGTCATAAATACAGCTCAGACTGTGGAGAGATAAGAAACCAAAGGATTTTAATTGCAGACCAATTGCGTCTAATGGAATCATTAACATCTTTTGAATATATAGAAAAAAAAACAACACGAGTTGTTCTTTACACACCTATAGCAGTTGTTGTTGTATCGGTTGTAACTTCCCAGTGCCGTCAAGGAGCCCAAACATATTGCGTAAGAGAAGAAGATCTGTGTGCCTGCATCCATCCAAACCTGAAAGAATCATTGATAAAAAGTGAAGCCTTGTTAAGTACAGTATTATTCCATTTGAGTAATGTGTAAACTACTGGTGATACAATGATGGATACTCAATCCAAACACTGATTAACAAGGTTTCCGTGAATACAGACTGAACAGTTTGAAGTTTGCTCTCAGACTTCCTTGATGTTCCCATCTTATATAAATTAGAAGTTAAATTAAGATTATTCGTTAAGTAAGTAAGTAATTTTTATTTGTATAGCGCTTTTAAGCTTAAATTAATTCTGCCGCCGTGTCTCAACAAGAATGCTGTATTCACCCATGAGAAACTACAAATAGGATAAGGATATAATAAGTAATAAGGATATCGTAGCACCAGACGCAGTCAGAGGAGTTGTAAAAAAATGTAATTTAGAAAATCTGGTTTTTGTTAGCATCCTTAATTGAACCAACATTAAAGCACTTAAAATGAGGAAGATATTAGTGGCATGAGTTGACTTGATCTAAGCAAAAAACTAAACAAAAAGTTTAACCCCCTTGTGACTGATCTTTACTAGATCAGAGGGGGTGATGGTTGACCTTATGTTTATAGTTCAAATGGTGACTTGACCCTAAGTTTTGACCCTGCAGCCAGAAAGAGCAGATGGACCCAGCAGAAACTGAACCCCAGCAGAGAACTGAGGGACACACATGGTGGATTCTCTTCCACCACCAACACAACAGCGATGTAGGATATTGTTCATCAAAAGTGCAGTTACTAATATATTTCAATCAAATTAATGTGTACCTGAGGGTCTGCTAGTCTTCCCAGGTCTGGGTAAAGGTAAAACTTGATCCCGATTCCAGCACCGGGCAAGGTCACTCCTCTGATCAGAAGCACGATCAGCATCAAATATGGGAAAGTAGCAGTGAAGTAGACCACCTTGAAAGATAAAATGGCATCAAGCTGCGTCACACTGGTCAAACAAACAGACAATCCTGGTACTGACCTTTCCTGTAGATTTGACCCCTTTCCAGATGCAGAAATAGCACATGACCCAGGCGATGAGGAGACACAGCGCCATGTCCCAGTTCAGGGAGCCAATGTGGTCTATACCTGAAGAGATCCTCAACGCTCGTCTCCTGCCGGGCCAAGAAAGGATCAGTTCTTTTCAACTGATGTACCAACAGGCCAGAAGTCTAGACAACTCACTCCCAGAACTCAATGACAGGGGAAGTCGCATTTGGGTTGATTGTTTCATTGAATGAGCTGTTCCTCCTCTGGATCTCCAAACAGTTCTCTGGAGAATGATGCAAACATGTCAGACAGCCACACAAGCTACTACCTCTAATATATTTTGTTACCAGTGTTCCATGTGTTGTTACAAGACGACCAGGGAAGATCCCAGGAGAATGAGAAGGACAGGTAGAAGATGCCCCAGGCCAGTACGATGATGTAGTAGAAGTTGAGCAGAGTAACAATCACCTGTGTTCCATAGCCAATACCTGCAGAATGGCAGAGTCACCATAGACTTCAAACTAAACAAAATGATGATTAGAAAATTTCCAAAAACCCTACCTTCAAACAAGGGACTGATCTTTCTCCAACAAGTTATCCCCCCCTCGCTTGTGTACTGACCCAGGGCTGTCTCCAGAAAGAAGACTGGGACACCACAGGTGAAGAGGAAGATGAGGTAGGGGATGAGGAATGCACCTGTGTTAGAAAAAAGGGTCATACGTTAGGTGTTCAAAGGGTAAACAATCATCCACAAGTGAAACCACTGAGCTTGGCAAATACTATTGAGACGGAAACTGGGTCTTAGTTATGTGTTAGTCTGCAATTCTTTATGTTAGCGAAGAAACTCAAAAACTGACGAAACATCTGTCTCTGTTTTGAAAATTACTATAATAGGAATGTGGTGTTTAGGAGCTCGATGTGAATTTAGGAAGGTTTTGTATTGAATAAGTAATGATACTGCTGATTGAGTAACAACAGTATTGAATTATATCCATTTGGGAATTTAAAAGAAAATCACAATATTTGGAATGTATTTTAGGAGACAATACCTCAAAGTCAACTGCTGCATTCACTAGCACCAAATGAGATATGGGACAAGAATTTAATGGATAATTTTTACACTTTCATCCTTAAAGAGATCTCTTCACCAATTTGCGCACTACTCAGTTAGAATGGTTTTGTCTATGTTACGAAAAGAGGATCATCTTATGACATCCTGGTGAGCGGACTTCTTTTTATGCAGCTGCTCTCCATAAAGGTCAGGAAGTCACGCCATCTCCAAAGAGGGTCACCACTCCCCCCCTGAGAAAACCTTTTTAAGTTGCAGGGTCAATCCACCCGGCCATGCACTATTAAGGGTACAAGTGTGAAAGCCCAGTCTTTGATCCGGAAGAGGGGATAACGCAATAAAACCAACTTTGCTTGCAAATTTGAGACCTCTATGGAGATTGGAACCATAGTTTTTATATTTACAACTCATAAGTTTTGTCTTCGTACTGCTATGATAAACACAATTTGGACCAAATGGTCCAGGAACAAGCCCCAAGGTATTGCTTGGCAGAGCTGCTCACTCTAATCTATCCAACGTGTCTTGGGTCTGACCTGGGGGTCTCATCCCCATTGGACGTGTCTTACAAAGGAGGCGACCAGAAGGCATTCTAAAAAGGTCCCAGAGCCTCATGTGACAACAGGCAGAGAAAACCTTTTTTGGCTGCTTGTAGCCGCAATCTTGTCCGTTGGTCACCATCCAACCACGGAGGAGACGAGGAAGATGTACTAACTGGGAAATCGAGAACTTTTTCTTTTAGCCAAGTTTTTCCACTACATGTGACTAAATGTTTTTTCTTTCGGGAGAAAATAGCAACATATCATTTGTAAAAGTATTGGTGAAATCCTGTGTTCATCAAACCAAAACCATTCTCTGCACCTAAAATTCTGTGTATAAGGATTTAAAAGAACGTGAGAGTTTTTTCTTTATAATTGATTGTTATAACTAGATATGAAGGCAACAATGGGATTGAAGGAGCCAATCAACTGGTTCATGATAATGGTTGGTTCAAGCTACACCAATGCAAATGTTCAGGGGTACATTATGACACATCTGAGTCAGCATTACTGCTTGATACAAAAAAGCAACAAATATTACGTAAAAGTGTTTCAGCCACATTTCTTGACACAGCGGTCCTGTTGGTGGCCCATGACGTCTGATTTCCGCTTCTCAACAGGAACAGCTGCGCGAAATGAAGGAGCAACAACAGCTGTTTGACCCTGCTCGACCCAGACCTCTGACCCCAACTGTGGGTCCGAACTAGTGACGAGCTGACATCTACACAAGCACTGACCCTCAAAAGACTTTGGACAAAGATTTGGATTAGTAGCTCGAGTTAGTGAGTCATGTCTGTAGTCGTTCATCTAACTTGTGACTCGTAGAAGGACTTTTTAAGTTCAATTCCCTCACCTCCCCCGTTCTTGTAGCAAAGGTATGGGAATCTCCACATGTTCCCGAGGCCGATGATGGACCCAGCCACCGACAGGATGAACTCCATCTTGTTGCTCCACTGGCCACGCTCCTCCATCTTCTCCTCTGGTGCAGGGAGTAGGTCCAAGCCTTGGGGAGAACCCTTGGGCGGGCCTGCTTTGCCATCACCTGGGATTTTATAGTTTGTAGTTAAACTCCAGAGTGGGTTTAATTAAAATACTAAAGTTATTGAGAAAAAATTAAAGTGAGCAGCGAAGAAAGAAAATAAATGAAATAACATTGTTTCAAATATTGGAAAAAAATGGTAGTTATATGGGAAAATGGTCAAAATATATGTATTTACAAATCATTAATCTCCTAAATTGTTTAGAAAAATAAGATTATTGAAAGAGTATACAGGACGAGTTGGACTATTTGTTTTAAGACTACATAAAATTAAATAACATTCTTGAACCAATTTTAGAGACATTGATGAAGATAAATAAACTAATTATTTAAAGGTATAAGAAAATAGTGTATGAAGACTAGAGTGTTAGAATAAAATAGTTTTTATTTGACAGAACAAATACATCTAGTCTAATTTCCTTTTTATTTTCAATTAACATTTTCTTGTTTATTATAATGAATTTCAAAGAATACAACATTTATGATAAGATAAATGATGAGATTTGAACAAAAGTGAGAAATTAATGCGTTAAATAAAAATGTTACTTCTAGATTCAGAAATCACCACAATAAATATGCAACTTGAAAAAAATAGGTTGTTAAATTAAAAAAGCATAAAAACCGAACCAAAGTAAGATCAATTACATTGTTCACAATGTAAGTTAAATTCCCAGTAAAAATAAATCCTAAAAAAAAACATAAGAATTAAAGCAAAATTAAAAACAAAAGTTTTTAGAAAAATGAACCAAATCTCAACTTGAGTGATGTTAACTCAAAGTTTAGAGACAGAAAATGAAAAGGTGTTAGAAAATAAATGTCACACTTGGGCAACAGGAATCCACAAATTCAAAAATGTGTTTGCAGGCTCACCTGTCATGTTGATCGTTCACAAGTGATGCTTTGTTGAGTTTCACCTGCTCCTGCTCCAGTTTTTAGTATTTAACAGAACCACAAAGAGGCGGGTCTGTCTTCGGCTGCTCCTCTGACCAAAGTACAAACCAAACAAAAGAGGGTCCAGCTCTAGAAGGAGCAGGAGGAAGAGGAGGGTCTTCTGTGGGCCACATTACCAGAAGACTGTTCAGTCAGACAAAATACAGCCTCAGTTATTTAAGAAAGATTAAGGAAGTAGGATTTCTTGAATTGGATTTTAACCATAACATAATGGGAGACTTGTGTTTTGTTTGTATTTAGCCAATTTTACTAATTGAGCTGCATATATATGATATTTAAAGATCTATCAGCTATAAATATAGTTTAATAATTTGAGTAATAAAATAAAATGCATATAAAGAAATATTTGCAAGAATAGAAGACAAAAAAAAGAATATCATGGAGTTTAAGGTGAAGTGGAGGAACAGGTGGATGTGAACATTTGTAAACCAGAGTGAAACTAAGGATGATTTTAGGATGAAAGCTGATAAGTTCCAGGGAAAATAAGAATATAATTATTTTTTTTAAAAATAAGACATCATTGACACAGAGAAGAAAAAAAAGTAATGTAAAAAATGTTTAGAGCAGCCTTGGTTTTTGTTTTGATAAACATTGTTTATCAATCAAGTATTAACTCTGTGTATGCATGTCTGTCTGTCTCAGTGTCCATCAGTGGTTTTGTGTAACTCCATCGGATTTTTTTGTTTTTCAAATGTTTTTTATACCCAAACAACACTTTTTTTTATATATACAGAACCAGATGAATGTCATTTAAATAAAATACATTTAAGAAAATGCACAAATATGCAATCTAGTTAAATATATAATGGTGGTGAAAATTAAAGTAAAATAAAAGAAAGATAGGAAACCCCAAAACATCAATACACAGATAGATAAATATTGGAATATTATGAAGTAAACAATTTATCAATAACGTTTTACCTTACCTTACCTTAAGTAGCAATATTTCTAATTAAAAAATAGAAATATGAGGGGAAAGTTACATATTATATAGAACTATATAAGTGAAGGGTTAAAATAAGAACTTTTTTTGGATGTTAGTTAAAATAATAATAAATAATGATTTTAAAGAGCCCAGCTGAGACCATGTGGCTCAGGCGGTCAGAGAGCTGAGTCATGGAGACTTGAAGAAGCAGCTGAGGTCAGTTAACTCCAGCTCAGAGCTGCCAGCACCAGAGTGGACACACACACACACACACACACACACACACACACACACACACAGTTGTAATGGAAGTGTGAACTCCATGCTGTCATCATGTTAAACACTAATTGTGTCCTCGGATGGATACACCAGGTTGTGTAACAACACACGTGAATGTATGACCTCTGACCACCACGTTTGGAGACATTTTAAGATCAACATAATCTCCTAAAGTGGCTTCCGAAAAACACACAAACACAGTCCATATGGAGAGTCTTACTCACATCCACCTTGGATGGACGGATGGTTACAATACCCATACATGCACTAAAGAGGTAAACAGGCACAACAACACACACTTGATCTACAACAAAGCAGTCTTAATAATATACACTACTGATCACACAGTTGAATGGACACACCAACATATACACAAAACTCTTACTGTCACAGTTGCAAACACATCACCATAAAGGCAGTAACGAAAAGTCGTAAACAGACACACGGCTACAATCATATCGGGACACATGAAAATGACCACACTTGTGTTTCAATGGTTTGGTGTGTCCGAGATGATGAGAAAAAAGTTTGAGTCACATGCGTAGGCTAGGAATTATTTATTAAAGGTGAGAAAAGAAACAAAAGCCACATTGTCCTGTCGTCCAAAATCTATGTACATTATAAATAAAGCAACTACAGTACAAGCAGAGGCTAGTGGGAATGTACCAGATGTCAGGATTCAAACCTGGGGTGTTATTGTGCAGGAGAGTCAAGGTCGTTCTGATTTTTTACCCCGTCTGAGTGTAATCCAGAACGTCTACGAACTGAAACCTGTTGTCAGTTGCTGTACTAAAGGAGGCGCTGGAGATCACAGGTGTTAGCTGCTCTGCGGCGGCTCCTGTAGCTGGGATGCGGGAAGATTGGTTGACGCCACAGTCCAGGTGGCGGTTTGCGAGGAGAGACCCGGCATAGAGGCGGCCAGAACCACGACGGTATCGTCCACGGTCACTTCCTCCACTGTCACCACTCCCCCCAGCTCCCCCCTCCTCCCTCGCCCGGTCTTGCGTGTGCAGTCCACGCAGATATAGTCCTCGTTCTCCGCCATCTCCGAGGTCACACCCACACACACCTGGTGGAACCAGCCGTCGCATCCGCCGTCGCACTGCACCCAGTCCACCTGCGTGCACACAGATACACAACACACACGGTTAGACGCAATTCATTTAAAAACAGACGCCGCATACCGAAATGTAATGCATAGAAACGCAAACCATAGATTATCACACACACGTGTGAAAAAATGGAACACAATTTTTACTTGTATAAATCCAAACTTAAAGTCACTCCCTACACAGAAAATAAAAATCACACAAAGCACACTGAAACAACAATAGTGACACAAAAAACATATAAACATAAATCAATCTCATATAGACACAATCAAATATAACGCAAACAATAATGGCTACTTACACGTGTGATAATTGCTGAACCAAACACACTCAACTACAAGAACAACATCAGAGTTAAACTGTCACTCAAGGAGAAGAGTTACTGATCCACTGGGATCGCATCCCATGATGCCGAGGGCAGGAACATCTGGATCTTCTCATGAAATATTCTAGCAGCACATTACCAGGCGACGAATCAGAGCGCCGCCTTCCACTCACGTTGTCTCCACTGCTAAACGAGCCTCTGGAATCTGACTCTGTGATTGGCCCATGAAAGGACAAACTGGCATTCCCAGAACCGCAGTTAATACATGACATGCAAGTCTCTGTAAAATTTTCCAGTATTTCTCATTAACTCAGTCAAAGATTCACGTTTAAACATAAACACTCGTTTCTTTGTTCTTTTAAGCTTTTATTTTTGTTTGAAAGTCCGTACCATGTTGATGCGGTGAAAAGATGCGTTTTTACCTTCAGATGATAAATTAATTTTGTTTTTGTTTTTCTAGAATTTATCCACTCATAATTTTTCGTAGCAATAGACACACATATTGTTATTAAATACGTTCTTGTTTATTCTGCATTATATCTTTTTAAAGTAAATTCATTAGTAATATATTCAATTTTATTCCAGAACATAATAAATTTGAATACAAATTTGGGATATAGATAAGAAATAACTGGATTATATGGAATAATATAAATGTTTTTAATGAATCAATCATATCGTTTGAACCATTTGTCTACAGTTTCCTTTAACATTTATAATTTATGTTTATATATATTTAGTAGCACGGACACAAGGACGGACACATGCTGGCCTCTGTTAAGGTAGAAACCTGTCAATCATCTATCACAGGAAGTTTGCGTGACAAGCACTTATGTGTGCAGGTTCTCAGCAGTACTTCCTCACCTTGTCTTTGCATGGCCTCTGGCAGTTCTTGGCGGCGCAAACGGCGTTCTCATCGTTTGAATCCTCTGCGCCCGACCAGTCGTACTTGGATGGGATGTCCAGGATTTTTTTCTCCTTCCTCTTGTCCGGTCCCTCACGCACACCGTCCACTTTGGCGGTCGCCTTCTCCTTCCTCTTCCGCTCCTTCTCCTGTTTTGCCAGACGTTTGGCCAGCTGCTTCATCTCGCGGTTCTTGTCAATGTTGAGTTTGAGCTTCTTCTTCTTGCTCTTACTGAGCCCCAGCTCAAGGCCCACACGCTTCAGGTCTCTGGTCTTGGCCGCGCGCACGTCTCCCATCACGATGCCGCCACCCGCAGACACAGCAGATGCCATCATCAAGTGGTGATGGTGCTCAGCTCGCTCCAGCTTCCGTCGGCGCCGCTTCTCAGAGTCTTTGAGTTTGATCTTTAGGGGTTTGTCCATCAGAGAATCTTCAGGCTGTTACACAAAATTTGAGAGAAACATGAATCATCATCGTCCTGCCAGCCTAGCCAGGACTTTGGACAACAATCACTCTCACACACAATACATTCTAAACCATTTACATACTTTCACAATCATTGACATGCATGTTCATGTGAAAGAACGTCATGACACACAGCCTCTGCTGTTCGGTGTGAAAAGTTTCTGCTGCACCATCAGGACCGGGACTCACCTCCAGAACCTGCAAAAAGCGCTCCTCGGATGGCGGGTGTGTGGCCTGCAGGATCCTCCAAATGTGCTGCGTCTCATCCAGAGACACTTCCAATAGGTCTCCCAGCATCATTAGCTCCTCCAGCTGTGCTTTGGCTGGTTGCGACAGCTGCAGGACGGGCGGCTCCAGGCTGCGGGGCACCAACGGGGTCTTCCTGGGCTGCTTCCTCGGCGTGCTCACGGCTGGAACATAAAGAGATCTTTCAGTGAGGTAGAGATTCAGGAGCCCATTCTTCTATTTTCCAAACGAAGTACTTACGCTGCACACAGGACTTTGAGGCCGAGGAGTAGGCGTGTTCTGCGCAGAAAGAGGGCGGGGCAGACGGCCACATGTGACTGACCACCTCCTCAGACTTTACCGGGATCTCTTCATCACAGAAAAGGTACGGCTTCACTTCTCCTGGGTCCTGGAATCAACATACACACGAGTAAAGATTCGTTCCAGGGTGCACTCAGTATTCCCTCCTGGAAGTACCTTCATGTCGTATCCGTAGGTCTCCCTGATGTCCTCGTCTGAATCCGTCTCCTCGTCGTCGTAGTCCACCGACTGTCGGGGAGACGTTGCTCTGCTGAAGCCAGACTGCTGAAACGTCTGAATGTGGCCCTGGATGATGAAAACAAAATATGAATGGTTTATTATAAAACCAGCTAAAGAAGTAAGCGTTTTAAAAAGGAATTCATCTGGTATCAAAATGAATGAGTTAGCGTCCACTTCTGGGTCAAAAAAACAAACTGCGACTACATCAACAAGCTGCTTTAGTAGTGACTTTTGTTTTATCTACTTGTACCTGGAGGTCGGGGTTGGCAGCAGCCTTCTGCAGCTCTGCGTTGATGATCTTCTCAGTCTTCTCACGGGCAGCCTGCTCCACCATACGCTGGCTCAGCACAGAGAGCTTGGCCAGCGCAGACGAGAGTTCGTCAGTGGCCAAGGATTGCCGGGCTCGGTCCTAGAGGATAGATCAGAGTGTGCTGACGAGATCTAGAGGAACCAAAAACAAACTGGGTCTTACCTGCCAGCTCATGGCCCGCTCCGTCAGACACTGCAGCGCCTCACCCTCTGGGAGGCGCACCGGCAGCTTCTGCAGCGACACCAGTAGCGATAGGATGGTCTCCAGTCTGGGCCTTCTAGACCTCTGACACAACGGGCACAGGAACTTGGAGTCCTTGCTGTTACTCTGCCAGCTGACGCCCACCTTCTTCTGCGACCCGGTCTTGGGCAGCGGCACACACACGCCATGGAACCAGTCCTTGCAGAGCTCGCACTGCAGCATGAAGCCGCTGGCCGTCTTTCGACACAAACAGAACTTAACCTCCTCAATGCGGTCTGCCATGGCCATTTTGGCCAGGTTGGCTGCTCGCAGCGAGTGGATGGCCTCCACTTCCTTCTGCTCTTTAGCTTTAAAGGCGGCCACAACGGCAGCAGGGTCGCGAGCCTCCTCCGGGTTTTCTTCAAGGTCACTAATGGTGTCCAGATCAAAGCCGCCTCGCTCCTTCTCCATCAACTCTTTCACTCTCCTCCTCTTGCTCTTGCTGTTGCCATAGACGCCGATGTCCAGACGAGGACTGAGAACCTGGAACAGTATAATTGGTCACAAACCCACAATGTCTGTGAGAGCATTGCTGAGAACTGACCTGCAGGAGAGTGTACGTGGAGTTTTTCTTCAGGAAGGTTCGGGCAGTTCGCTCCCTCCAGCCCTGAGCTGCCGTGACCTGAGACTCCACTTGGGCCAGCGGATCCAGCCGAACCGGGATGGAGCGCCCACGGACCAGCAGGTTCTCCAACTGTTCTAGGTACGCATAGCTGCCGCCACTCTGCAGTTGGAGTCAGTGCAAGATGTTAGATGAAATCAAGAACAGTCAGAGAAATAAAAATGCACAATAGTTGAATTTGGAACCTGGATGGCCTCTACTTTGAAGGACCACTCCTTAGCTTTTTGCAGAGCCTCTCTGAGAGCCAGGACATTTGGGAGATAAGCCGGAATGTTCTGGGCCTCCAGGACAATACTCTCTAGAGTGACCATGCTGTGACGAGGCCTGTGGAGTTCAGGAAAGGGGTGAGTTTGATGTGAGGATTTTAACCGTTACAAGAGGTTCAGTACCTGGCCTGCAGACACGCTCGAGCTTTATCCTCCCATCTCTCGGAGACAGTGAGGATCTCTTGCAGCTCCGCCATGGCTTTCTCCACAGCGTGGTGCGGAGCCAGTCCTACTCCTGAGTCTATCAGTCTCTTCATCAGCTCCAGAGTGACCCGGTGCGGCTCAGTCAGGGTCACACGCACCTACAAAACAAGCCATGTAAATCAAGTTGTGATAAGAGAAAATGGGTGAACACTGACCTCATCCAACCAGCGGGCCTGCTGTAGTTCCTGCTTGAGTCGTGGAAGTTCAGGCAGTTCCACATCTAGACCGCTGCCCAAGTCCAGCAGAGCCTGCAGCTTGGAGGAGTCGGGCGTCTCGTCAGCCAGAGCGATCTGGGCCCGCTCGTGGAAGTCCTCCACATTCTCCAGGAGCTCCTGCGGAACAAGGAAATAAGAATTCATAAAGTGAATTAATCATTTACACATCAGATCTGTAGTAGAGGAGTAGAAAAGCTGGTTGTAAAACTGGAAGTGGGAAAGAAGTGATCCGTCTCCAACATATCTGAAAAATAATCTCATATTACTGTAGTTCACTAGAGACTTTTTCACTTCACTATTGCCATTCCACATGGGCGGCTGCTTTAACTATAAATTACTAATCATAATGTTTAATATGATGTTGTGTTGTGTCATTTTTTAATCTGAAATTATTTCACACAACCAATACATAATTGTATAATAATTGATCCAAACAATGCCCAACCCTTCATGACCCAAAGTGGGGCTCTGTAGTTGACCTGCCTGAAAAAGAGTTTTACTGGTAACCAATAGAGCCATTTTGAAATTTTAAACTGTGCCTTTCAGGTCAGGGGTCAGCAGCCTTTACCACTCAGAGAGCAATTAGAAATAAAGAAATCTCTGAGAGCCACAAAACCCTTTTTGCTTTAAATATGAAATATCATTTCATATAATGTTTACTTTGTTGTTAACCTTTATGCTATAGATAATATAATAATATAAAGAAATAAAGCATTTGTTGTGTACAGTACTTTATATAACTGAATTGTGTTTTTTCTTAAGTCTGTTCTTATGTAAAGCACTTTGTGACTCTGAAAGGTTATATATAAATTAAGATATATCATAATAATTGTATCATCATAATTATTAATATTATACTTCACATTATACAAAATATATATATATATTTTTTTAAATTAAACTGTACCTAATAATGTACAGGTCTGTAAATGACAGACCTGTAGAGAACTAAAACAATATTTTTTTTATATATGCTAAAAGAAACTTGGGTTTATATATCGTTCTGTGTTCTGCCTGTTACTGTTTCTTTAAGCCAGAGAAAGGGGCGAGCAAGGGAGTGCATGTGGAGAGAGTGAGGAGTCAGTAGAGTTCAGCATAAATGATCATGAGGAGGAACATTTGTTTTTCTTTTCCTCTAATTCAGCAAAGTCACCACCTACTGTAACATTTTTTGTTAAATAAGTACAAAACATTTAAACTAAATATTCACATTTATACCAATACTTATTAAACCTCAGTGAGCCACTCCAGTCGGCTGAAAGAGCTGCATGCGGCTCTGGAGCTGCGAATTGCAAACCACTGCTCCAAGTTCTTCACAGGGTTATTGGGAGTAGCCTCTCCACTGTCATTGATTATTGTTACCATTACTTGTGTTTCATGCAGTCTTAAAAGCTGTCTTCACTGAGCCCCAGGTACATATTTTGCTCCTTTACTAGAGAATTGAATGACAATAATAATCATTGGACTCACTTTCACTTGTCTGGCCTGGCTGATGACACACGGAAGCCTGAGGAGCTGCTCCACGAAGGCCTTGAGCTCATCCACTGTTAATTTGGTGCGAGTGCAGCTGCTCTCAGAACGCAGACGGCTGCTGTGGACATGAAGCAGATAATATTAGATTCACTCAGTCTCAGTTAAACAGAGGACTCAGGTTATCTCTGCCAACCTATGTCTCTGTTTCCGACTCAGCAGAAGTTGAGCCACAGATGAGCATGTCTCCGCCTCTTTCACCGTCTCCCTGAGGCGCCTGAACAAAGAGTTTTCAGGGTACTTGCGATCCTCAGCATCCTCCAGCAGAACCTTAAGTTCGATGAGATCTAAAGGAAGAGATTGAGGGTTGATATGCTGAGCTTACAGCCAAGTGGGCAACAGCACAAGAACAACCTTTCTTGTTCTTCTGGTCAGCAGACAATGCCTCAGAGACCCGTTTGGACCAGGTGTCGTAGGACTGAGCGCGAGTCTTGACACCGTACAACATGGAAGGGAACTCATCAAGGTCGTAGCGATACCTGATGCACAATAATAAATGGAAAATTCAAACAGGTCTTTGTGTTCATACGCATTTATAAATCTTCATTTTTTAGTCATACTGAGAATTAAAGACAATTCATACAGATTCTGATCTGTTAGAAAATCATCAATGCTTTTGTCAAGATGAAAATACAAATAAGTAGTTACCTGAGACACTTGTTGCCAAGTGGACAGTCACAAAGATCAGCAGCGTGGTTGAGACACACAAGCCGGTCAGGAGTACATGGACACGTCAGTGCAGAGAGGAAGCAGGTGGTCTTGCATTTGTAGCACTGTCGCTCATCATCTGGGAGCAACTCAAACACCTCCTGCTCAGAAGATAGCACCCCCTGCAGGACACACATTACTCATTATTCTGAGGACTTTGGCCCCCTTTTATGCCTTGATTCTAACCATTTCCTGCACTGTCTGCCGTAGCTGTGTCTCCTCCTCCATCATTTCACCCATTTCCTTAAATACGGCAGCTGCCAGCTCCACGTCTAGGGTCTCAGGGTCGGCGGCCATCTTGCACAGCAGCTCCTCATGAGAGAATACGCAGTAGCGGTGCAATCGGCGGTAGTGAGCCACACATTGGCGACCCATTGGCAACTGTAGAAGAGCCCCACACACACGGTTTCATATCAGTCACTATTATGACTGTAGCCATCAGCTACATTATTGTTTATATCAAAGGACTTTTGTACTACATGACCATTACAAGTCATTATCCTTCATATTACTTTGTTTCAATAACGACGACTTCATTTAGTATTATATTTATATTTTGACATCAACAAAACAGATGACCACTGTGTATTACTTTGAAAAGCTAGATCCATATTTTGTTAACTGATGTACAGTGTGTATGGTTGTATAATATGGCCAATATCGATTGCAGGTTTGATATCGAAGGAAAAAATAGCTTTGTGATATCAGCAAACATCTTAAGCCTGTCATTAACACCTTACTTGAATACTTTTCATCTTGTTTAGTATTTAAGCGTTAAATAAAACTTCAAATTCCCTCCTGTTGAAGCTCTAGTGTGTCACCTCACTCCAGTAAATCCAACATTTTCTTAAATTGCTGCAATGGAAAATGTATTATTTTCTTCGTATTGTATGATGTTCATGACACGTGTCTACAGTCTTACCCAATCAGCTGTGCAGAAGTTGACTGCCTCAGCAAAGTTGTATCCCTGGTTGAAGCCACTGTGATATGCGCGGGGGAAGGTGACCACAAACTCCCCTGCACATTGGTTGGTCCTGTAGACCTGATTTGTGAAGAAGAAAGTTAAGAAATAAAATAAAGCAAAGTTACAGAATGAAGTATAGGCTTCTTGGATACATACAGGGACACCATGCTCCATTAGCACGTTGGGATTCATAATAGTGACCAGCTGATGTAGAAGGTCTGGCTGCGAGTCAAAGAGTTCTGGAGCCAGCTTCTTCATTACAGCCTCCAGTTGCTCTGCGGCAGAAGCCGGGACACCATACCAGGTCTTCGGCTCACCCCTATGCATTAAGAAGCAGTGGTCATTTAGACAAACATTTTCAATGAAAACACAGATTTATCTGGTATTACGAAATAATAGAACAATAAATAACTGCAGAACTCCCACCAGTGCAGGAAGTTGATGGAGTAACTCCAATGGTCCTCAATGTGCCAGCAGAAAGAGGAGAAGCACATTCCCACATAGAGCCATGGAACCTTCATCCCAGAGATGTCCACATTGATGTGGGTGAGCACCGATTGCTCCAGCACTGGCATATTATTCAGGTTCCATCCAGAGTTGGCATAATCCTGGAGAGGTTGGAAGGGGATGAGGAACACTCTTGATGTCAGCCCAGTCATATTTCAGTCACTAACGTTTATATTTTCTTACTATTTAATTATTCATTACATTTTGAACATAATGATCATCCATGTAAAACAAGCATCTGTAATGAGCACCTGTAATTATATATATAGGGTTTTTTCTAACTTCACCTCTTCATCTCCCAGCAGCCTTCTTTTTCCATCCCGAACAGGAAACCCGCTGCCCACTTCTTTGGAGCTGATGTCAGCTCCATACTCCACAATGACATCCTCCTCAATGCTACTCACCAGACGCCAAAACTCTTTCTCAACCAGCTCAGTAGGGACCATCTAAGACAGTCAGTGTTAGCACATTTTAAAGTCTACGACATGTTCAAAGGACGTCACATACGTGGACCGGCATGTTGAAGTAGTCCGACTTGAACTGGTCAGCCATTTCTCCGAAACTCTGGAGCGTGTACTCCCTCACTGCTTGCTCAAATCCAAACGCCTCCCTGGGTTTGCTGCACTCCTGTTGTGAGACAGTGACTCAATAAAGTTATTCCTAGCATATGCTGGTGATTAATTATCAATTATTAATCTAGATGTTGATAAAAAAGGCAGGGAATTTAATGCAAGTTGAGTATCTTTATGTCATGTAGAGATGGACCACAGAGATGCTTTAAAGGGAGAAACATTGCATTCATTTATTACTTTTATTATTGTTGAAAAAATTACATAAAACAAAAAAATGTTCATAATTTTATTGTATCGCCCTTTTACAAGTAATAAATAATACATAAAACCTGAAAGAAAAGGAGACCAGGAATTGAAATGTTTTTATTAAATGTTTTTTTTTAAAAGATGTGAAAAAAATGTTTTTTTTATTATTATTTTAAGAGCTAACCAGGAAATGTGTTTGCCCTGTGGGAAAACCCTTAAAGTGAGCCATTACACCATTAACTGCCAAATGTTTGTTGTTCCATTTGATTAACAACAATTATTTGTGATTACCTCTGCGACACATTTGGGACAGCGCCAGTCACCCTTGGGCACGTCCTGCAGGGGTGGAATAAGACAGAAAGTGTGGTAGCTGTCGTCACAGCCGTCACAGAGCAGCAGCCGATCCTCCTCGTCGCCTCGGCCGCACATCAGGCACAAGTACAGATCGATCTTGAAAAAATAAATTCATTGTCAGTTTTTTGTCTTTAAAAGAAAACGACCCAGAGTGATGCTGGACTCACAAAGTTGACATCTAGCGTCTCCTTTCGTGGTCTCATCTTGATGGCGAAGGCTTGAGCTTTGAGGTGACGATGCTTCTTGTTGAAACTGTCATCTGAATCAAGAGGCAGGTGGTCAATTAACCAGTACTATGGACATTAAACCAATTACTCTTTCCCAGGACTCGTATCTATTCATTTGTTCCTGTGATATATAAAGATGTCATTTCCAATTACTGTATTCACCCATACAAACTGAATACATCTTTATGAACATCACATCAGAACATGCATTTATATTATCATCTTTGAATGTGTTATTTAAAGGCAGAAAAAGTGTTGCCATTGTGTGGACACGGCCAGAATTCAGCTGTAAACACAACATTACATTTCTCTTACCAGCAGATACGATCTCCAGATCCACCATCTTAGGACTTGAACTAAATAGTTTTAGGGCTTTTGGCTCCTTGTTTTCTCTCTGAATGAACACACAAAATACAATAAGAAAGAAAGGGTTCTTTATGATTATTGAAATTCTAATCAAAGCACATATGTGGGTGTGTGTGCGATTCTTTACCCCAGACTTAAGGCGCCTTGACCGTCTTTCAGGAATAATTTGCTCTTTGGTGTTTGGGTCAACTTCTCTATCCTTGTCCTCTTCTTCCTCCTGATCTTCCTCCTCCACAGTCTCCTCCCCGACTCCCTCGTCCACATCTTCGGAGTCTTCCCCTTCCTCGTACAGACGCTGGATTCCCTTGAAATTAAAGTAAATCGTCGATCAGAATTGTTTGCTGCCTAATGACATCTTCGTTCTTCTCTACTTATCATTGTTAATTGGAGCCATTTTTAAATACATAAGATAAAATTATAATCAGATAAGTCATGGCCAACCTCTTTACACGTCCACCAGCTTCTAAACTCCAACACTAGCTAAATAAATGGTATTTTTGAGTTTTCCATTCTTTATCCCAGGTTCCATTTACATATTTCTCCATGTCCACAACAGTGTTATAGGAGAGTTTTCCATATTCAATATTTCAGAGTTTATTCCAGCTATACGTGGGATATAATTTTGGGCTGCTGACATTTATGAATTAAATGATAATCATGATTATAACATTGGTATATTTAGAATTATCAATCAGAACTACTACTTAAAAATTGTTAAGTATTGCTTAGTAGTTAGTGTATAGTTTTAATAATAGTTTGTAACTGACAAGGTGTAATCACAAAGTGGAAAAAAACAAAACACAATACAGTGAATAAAATATAAGGTAAGTAATGCCACGCTGGATAGCTTATTTACATGTGTCATGTCCAGTGTGTTGATCATCTTCCTAAATTACTTTTTCAATGCATTTAGTAGAAACATTACTAAATACTCAGTTTAGTTTGTTTTGGGGAGGTAAGTGTAGGTTCCTTCTTAGGGTTGACCTCAGAAGCAACCACGGTAATTTTATTATTTAAGGTGAATAATATCGATTGCTGTCTGTACGCGTTTTCTGCAACATTTTTGTTGAAACCTCAATTGCTCTCCTACCACTTTTCTTATATATTTATTGGCACCTCGAAATCTTCAGCATGGACAATAATTATGAATTATCCAATGTCAGGTAATAAAGCAGAAACACTCACAGTTAGAGACGCTCCAGACTGAAACAGTTCGTACGGGTACATGATGCGCTCATAGTGTGATCGCAGCAATGTACCGCTGCCTTTCCCAGGTGGAAAACCCATTCTGGCTGCCACTTTGGACCATCGCTTCTCTTTGCAGGCCACTTCAAAGCCGCCCTCTGATGCCACAATCTGTGGGAAAAAAAGGGCACTTAACTGAAAGAGCTAAACCAAAGACAAATGTGGACCATATAAGAACCAAAATAATTTGAGACAGTGATTCAAAAACACGAGAAATCTATAAAATGTATTCTTATACCTATGGAAATGTCTTAATATGTCTCGTATGTTAAAACACAAACCCAAAACATAAATGAGAGGGTGTTAATTCACCTTGCTGAGCTGATACAGATCAAGGACCTTCCTCTCCACATGTGGAAACCGCATTTTGGATCCTTGCAGCTCCCAAAACTTCGCAATTTGATCCAGAAAGTTGAGCTTGACTCGAGTCAGGGCCTGGAAGAACAAACACATGGTTGACAATGTTAATATCCAAGTAGAAGAAAGTACCAAAAGTATTGGTATATGGAAACCGTACAGGTTGTGTTAAAGTACATAACCAAAAAAAAATAACCTTCAATTTGACAAACGAAAAACTTAACACCTCCCAAGTCCATTTAGCTCGGACTCTGATGCATAAAGTCTTAAAGAAACACAAATAATCAGGGAAATGTTATTTTTTGCTTTGATTATATGGTGTCAAAAATGTGAGTTAAGGTAAGGTAAGGTAAGGTAAAACTTTATTGATCCCTCAGGAGGTCTCCTTCGGGAAATTGTTTTTTACCAATAGCCAGCAATTTTTCATAAACAATAGAAAATAATACATAAAAAATAAAATAAGAAGAAGAACATAAAGAGAAAGAACAAGATGACACAATCTAAGTCTAAAGACAAAGACAAAGAACATAGGTCAAGGAAAGAAAAACAACAAAGACAAAGGATACAAAGACTAACATGGAACAGAACATCCAGATACTCTCACTGCACTCCTGCCCCCGAACTCAGAATTGTACAATTTAATAGCCCAAGGGATGAATGAGTCCCTGAGTCTATTTGTTTTGCACCTGGGTAGGAGCATTCGTGCACTCATTCTGCTTCTCTGCTCACTGATGACAGTGTTCAGAGGATGACTGTCATCATCCATGATGGACAGTAGTTTGTTCAATGATCTCCTCTCAGCAACTGTCACCAGTGAGTCCAGCTTCATTCCAACCACAGAGCCAGCCCTCCTGATCAACCTGTCCAACCTGTTGACACTCCTCTTGGACACATTTCCACCCCAACACACCACAGCATAGAACATGACACTGGCCACCACAGACTGGTAGAACATGCAGAGGAGCTTCTTGCAGATGTTAAATGATCGAAGCCTCCTCAGAAAGTACAGTCTACTCTGAACCTTCTTATATACATGGTCTGTGTTGCAGGACCAGTCCAGTTTACTGTCCAGCCACACACCGAGGTACCTATAGTTGTCCACTATCTCCACCTCGTCGCCTCTGATGGACACTGGAGTTATGTCAAGCATAAAAATACACATGGCACGCCGGGAGTTGCGTTTGTACAGGTGCAGCTTCATGCATATGTATATATATATACATATACATATGCATGAAGCTGCACCTGAATATGTATGTATGTATATATATATATATATATATATATATATATATATATGAACATGTCAGGAAAGGCTCCCCTGCCATTACCATCATATTAGCCTACTCCCATCAGTATGTGTGAATGGGGAAAAACATGACTGTCAAAGCGCTTTGTGACCCTGGTCTAGAAAGGCGCTATATAAATAGACATTATTATTATTATTATTATTATTATTATTATTATTATTGGTCGCTTACCTCAAGCTCATTGAGTCTTTGCACCCTTGGAGTGAAACGGAAACTGCGAACATCACAGGCAAATGGGGGCTGCCAGTCCTAAGAGGTGAGCAGACAAGGAAGACAAAAAATATTAAGCCTCGTGAAAAATGCTGGAATGCTTTGCTCTTATCAGATATAGCGTTTCTCTCTGTATTTCTAATGTGGGAAGATTAAACAATGCTTAGTCCTGTCAACAGAGTCGTAACTTTTCTATTATTGTGCAATTATGAAATGGTTTGCTCTGCATCAGATGTTGTTTATTGGTACTTAGACGTGAACGTTCGACAGGCTTAATTTAAGAGCCAAAAGGTCCAAATGAAGTTTCACTCGAGCTTACCAATGACCAGAAATCACAAACATGTTGACCTTTTAGAATTGAACGCTTTACTGAAGTTTACCTCGGGAGGCCGGATCTTGCAGATGCCACTTTTTTCTGCAATGGGTCGTATCTTATTGATGAAGCCCAGCGGATCTGAAAAGTCCTCCCAGCTGGGTTCGAACACAGGACACTCCGGGGGAGGGACAAACTCGGCAAAGCTGGACATGATGGTGGAGTAAACAGTCTGGTCTTTTTCCCCCCCGATCTCTTATCAATGTCGAGTTTAGCTCAACAACAAACGGCTGTCGTGTCTTGAAAGATGTTCCTCCGTATCCGCCATGATGATCCAAATCTCCAATCCAACTGTTTTCGGGGAACACGACGGTGGAGCGTCCGGGAGGCGATACCAAACGTTACTTCAGCATCCGTGCACAGGCCGAGTCAGGCCGTCGGATTGTCGCCCAACGCCCCCTTATCGCAGCCCGCAGCTGCCTTCACTCCAGAGCGACAATCGCGATCCCGAATTCAGAAATAAACTAAAAGAATCCAGAAATGGCTCAGCAGTTCGGTTTTCATGGTGCGTCGACTGCAACACCTATGTTCCTGAGTACTGCATGTTGTCTTCCTGGTGCAACTCTAGCCACTCTTTTGAGCTATCCGCTTTAAAAAAAAATAAGAACTCTTAATACAGGCCTTAGTTTAAGACGTATCTTAATGTCCTGGTGTGTTGAAGAGCTTCCGCACAACAATGCATCTCAGTTGTTGACAAACGTCTCCATTCATTAGCTTAGCAGCCATAGCTCGTTGCGCAGCTAACATTCTCTTTAGCGTATCAACCGGTGGATTCAAAAAGTCCACTGAGACCTAAAAAGATGGTCCAAAAAAGAGTGGTCCGTTCGATGATCATTTTCTGCGTGTTTCAAAGCCAATTGAACTTTGTTTTTCTGTACTGGACGGCTTGGGTATCTGCGTTAGCTTTGTGTGCTAGTTGCAATAGCAAGGTTATGGGAATTGTGATGTTGCGTTCAATGCACCTCGGATATATTAACGGAATTCAGAGATTTTTAAAATGTAAACCCTGTCGCCTTCACAGTGATTGTGAGAAAATACAATATTATTACGTAGAATCCACCTACATTGTATACAAAAATTGACGTATGTGAAATTAACAACAATAATACTGAAATTATTTATTGCGTTGTGGCGATAACGCAGTCGCTGAAACCTCCCGATGAACGTAAAGGCAGCGTGTGTGTGACGTTATGTACACCAGGGGAGTCAATGGTAAATATATCCCACCTGACATTAACATAAAAACAAATTTTTGATCAAACCAGCAAAATATAACTTGGCGGACGTAGATAACGTACATTTTTAGATGAAGCACCTTGTCTTTTTACAATTTAATACAGATTACTATCATTGGACACATTGGTTAATGAGTAGACTCAAATTTGTAAGAGTTTATTTCAAATCATCTTCACTTTTATAAGTAAATAATGTAAAAGTTCTCCTAGTACAATGCTAATTTTAGTAGTAAGTTAAACAACTGCTGACTTGTATAGGATGATCTATCTTACAGAATATACCCTAATATTTGGATATGTTAGATAACAAATTCTTATTAAATGCTTCCCAATTTACCAGTGTTTGTTAAATAACTTGCCATGTCCTGACTGGTGTCAATCCATTTCTTGAAAAATAAGTTAATGGATATAGACCAAATAGTTTTCTTAAAAAAGGTGAAACACAAACTTAATACAAGACTTTATTGTGGAGTAAGTGATGAGTTTAAAGCCATAGGAGTATGTTATAAACAGTTGATTCGAAGCATTGAATGCTAATGTACTTAAAAGAAGGTAAACATATAACCACCAGGAAATTAGAAATTAGAGCAGCTGGAGAATTTTGAACGTGTTCTTCCATCTAATATTCATCATGAAATGGATACTCTGGGTGGTCTGCCCACCTGTAGGGTGAAAAGGAAACATTTGAATTTATTACAGATTGCAAGGAGCATTTTCAAAAACTTCAATATACTTACATGAGCAGCTCCACGAAGCGTATATTTCTATTCAAACCATCAATGCTTTTCATATCTTCATCCGAAATGGAGAAGTCAAAAATCTGTGAGAAAAGGAATGGTTTTAGACAATAAAAATTATAATATGATTTTTTTTAATTAAAAGTTTCAATAACCTATCAAGGCAATTTTTTTTATAACATTTATCTTTTGTCTTAGGAGCTACTCGAAACCCGAAGTCCCCAACAGTCCCCAAAAGAGTTGTTTTAAACTGGATTAAATGAATAACCGTTTATGTTCAAAGGTCAACTGCTAAGCCAATTTACAAACAAAATATTCCAGAGTCTACAGCAGCTATATCTGACTGATTTGGACACTGATAGTAAATTACAGTGTCCAGCAGTTGATATAACAAAAGGTGGCTGCAACATTCAATTAGCTGTTGTCATAGAAGGACAAAGAGCTAGAAGTGTATACCTGGAAGTTCTCCTTTATCCGAACTGGGCTGAAGCTCTTCGGGATGACTACTACTCCCTTCTGTACGTTGAACCTGAGGGCAAGCTGTGCAGTGGTCTTCTTGTACTTCTCCGCCAGAGACACCAACAACTCGTCAGCCAGCATTGGTGGGTTCTTCAGATTCACCCTGTTTAAACCATAAAAACCATTCATGGCGAGAAAAAAAACATAATTTTGTTTACTTGCCAGAAGCCTCACCAGGATGGATCCCTAGATGTTCCCAAGGGGCTGTAACCCACAATGACGATCTCTTTCTGAAGACAATACTCCATCAGCTTCGGCTGAGTAAAATAGGGATGGCACTCAACCTGTGTAGGGGGATTTTAGTGACTATGTTAAAGAGAGAATTCACAAAATGTCAGTCTTGTCATGTTGCCTGGAAAACCACTTATATTTTTTCCATTCCTATTTTTTAAAAGTTTCTCTATCTGTACATCAAGCTTCAAACTCAAGGTGTGGGGCCAAGTCTGGCCTGCCTGGTCATTTTATTTGGCCTAAATCAAAGTATATTAATGTTCATGTTGATATAAGAATCTATGAAGTTCATAGTATTTAAGAAAAGAGCAACAGATTACAGATGTCAACAATTACAAAGAGAGTAAAAACAGATGTTAAAGTAATTAGAAGGGGTACCCTTTCATTATTCTTTGCTTATTAAATTCTAGATAAATACTTTTTACCACATTTTCATTTTAATCGTCAAAATAAATGTAAAGGAAATCATTTCTAATGTCACATTTACACATTTTTATGATTTATTCTTAAATACAATGTATATAAGATAATAAACAATAAATTTTTTTTTAAGTTGGTATTATGAAGAGAGTTAAGGGGGAACTTAAGGGTTTAATGTCGAGGGGGAGGCCAATACTAAAAGGCAAGCATCACTGGAGGTTCTGCTTCACACATAGTTTTCGACCTCCTTTTATTTTGGAGACAAAGTTGGCTTCATAAGGAGATTTATGACTGTGAGGGAGGGAGTCAACACTGATTTGAGCTCGCCCAGCTGTGCAATGACTAGTGGACTGAGTACACACTTGCTTAAATCTTAATCTTAAGATATTTTCGAAAAAACTTAAGCCATCTATATATATATATATATATTAAAATTAAGTTTGGTTTTGCACCTTCAAATCAAACTACATGCCAAGTTGTGATTTATAATATGAATTTATTATATGAATAAAATCCAACTAAATAAAAAAAATATTGTGCACATAAATTCAAACTTGTATATATACACTATATATTTTAGATTTTCTCACAGTTTTCTTTTTCTTTATTAGTTTATCCGTTCAGACCATAACGATAGTCACAGTAGTTGTGATGTTCCCCCATGGGAAATTCACACTTTTAGTTTAGGTCTAATGGTGGACATTGCAGACAGGAGGATGTGCTCTTTGTTGTCATATAACAAATTGAGAACAACTCAACGACCACATCTAGTTGATTTAGTCTCATGCATGTTTACATTTGCCTTAGTCTTGTCTGTCCATTAACATGCGTAGATATTTGCGTAACAGGTTGTTTTCATTCTATATTGCTTCTATACAAACATTCACAGAAGGATGTGAATGTTTGAACGACGCCTCTTATAATAAGTTTGTTGATACCTGGTTGGAAACAGGTTTGTGCTTCAAACCCGGTTTGTTGAAAATCAACTCCAGTTGTCTCTTGTTGAAGTTAGACACGCCGAGGGATCGAGTGAGTCCAGCATCTTTACAAGCTTCCAGTGCCTTTAAGCAGAGATGCAGAGAGAAGAGGTCAGGGTGAACTTTGATCAAATATTCACAGGATACATCTGTCCCAGCAGCTTTGTTGTTTCTAAGTTTGCAATTAATGTCAGAGGTGTGATGACAGTCTTAAAGAAACTGTGAGGTCAACTGTGCTCATTACCTCCCATGTGGCGCACAGGTCCGTCTCATGATAGATGTACTTCCCATCCTCGTCCCTCGGGTAGAAAACATCACCTGGCTGCAAAGACAAGAGCACATATAAGACAATTCTATTTTATAACTGTAGGTCAACTGTGTACCTTGAAGGCTGTGGGCATTTCGATAATGTACAAGTCAACATAGTCCAGCTGTAATGACTTCAAGGTTTTCTCCAGTGCTGGTCGCACCAGCTCTGGTGAGTGGTAGGTGTTCCAGAGCTGCAAGATTAGAAAGTTGAGAACATTAGAAACAGATGTGCGATGTTGCGAAATAGAAAGTCTGTTTCAATTGATTTCAATTGAGCTGGGAAAGCTAGTTTGTTTGCATTGCAATGCAACTGCAACTGCAAAGGTTGATCCGAATGATCACATTAGGTTAGCTTTAATAAAAGTTATTTCCAAAAATATGATCCAGTCGAGGAAGTAACTATATTTTAATAAAACTTAAGTTTAAATAAGTCTTTTCATGTTCAATGGTCAAATTTTAATATATATATATATTTTTCATTTTAAATGATATTAATCGGGGTTTTTTTTAATCACAAATTTACAACAATTTACAACTTTATTACCGATATATAATCGAGACTCAAATTTTAGCAACGGGTGTTTTTGAAAAGTGTCTGAATCTGAAGAAAATAATGTAAAAGACTAGGACAAGAATAGCAAAACTGGATTTTATATTTTACAGGGATTTGTAAAGGACACACACATCATCTAGTTCATTTAAATAAATTCATTTGAATAAATAAGTTTTAAAAACATTATTTTTTTATCCCTCACAAAAATATTTTGCCCAGTCTGTTTGATCTTAATTTCTTGAAAAAAAACCTGGTTAGTGAACTCAATTTTCCATACTTTTCTCTTTTTTAATAAATCAATAAATGATCTATTTAAAAGCCAAACAGAAGATTTTCTGTCTTGTGGACCACAAACCTTCCCACAGTAGAAGATGTCCTCTCGTTTCACTGTCCCGTCTGCGATCTTCTCCCTGATGGCTTCTCCCACCTCATGTTCGTTGAAATAGACCAGTGCTCCATCGATGTGCCTGTATCCGGCTTCGATGGCCACTTTCACTGCCTCGTACGTGGTTCTTGCTGGTGTCTGGAACACACCGTGCTCATGAGCAACAGTGATCAAAAAAGATTGTTGCTGGTTACTCCTACCTGGCGTGGATCTCCATATGTTCCAAGTCCTATCAGAGGAATGCTGTTCCCATCGCTCAGAGGTACAGAGTGATTCTCGGCCGTCAAAGACATTTTCTTAAAAACAGAAAGAATTCCAGAGAGGAGAGAACTTTATGTGCACGGATTCAAAGCCTGCATTTGAACAGTGAACTCTGGGCAGAGTCTACTCTTTGAACTCTAGCAGAACTCCGCCTTTTTATTTTACAAGCAGCCCACCAACGGAAATGGGAGCAACAGAAATGGAATGGGAATGTACTTCTTAATCAGTTTGTTGAATGTCGTTAGGGAAGCTAATGTTTTGTTTGCCCAATAACAGTCTGTACTCAGCCTCCAGGGATCTGCTCAATGAGAGTTGTTTGACCACACATAAACAAGTTTGATTCCTTTAGGGGGACCGATTTATTATCATCAATAATAAATTCAGTAGTATAACTAAATATCCAATATTCTCTTGTCCTAACCGTTTTTATCCCTTTAAAATTAAACTTAAATGCTGAAAGTAATGCTTGACAATCACCTCACGGTTGGTGCCTGAAAAACCTGGGTGTTGTATTAGATAAAGACATGTCTCTTGTTCAACACTGTAGAAAACTAGAAAAATCTCTAAACTTGGGAAAATGTTGTCACAACATGATCTGGAGCTTGTAATCCATGCGTTTGTGTCTTCTCGTCTGGACTATTGTAACAGTTTGTTTTCATGTCTTAACAAGAAGGAGCTGTCTCGCCTGCAGTTTATTCAGAATTCTGAGCCGCTCTAGTAGAAGAACTCACATTTCTCCGATCCTTAAAAGTCTTCACTGGCTTCCAGTTTCTTTCAGGATCAACTTTAAAATTCTGGTTCTTACTTTCAGAGCTATTTATGGTCAGGCTCCTCCTTACATCACTGATCTGATCCAGACTTACACCCCAGCTCGGGCTCTGAGGTCTGTGGATCCGAATCTACTGATGGTTCCTCGCACACAGTTCAGGACCAGAGGAGAGAAATCCTTCCAGGCTGTTGCTCCTAAGCTTTGGAACGATCTTCCTCTCTCTCTGTGTTTGATGGATCTACTGACTCCTTTAAGATACATCTTAAGACGTTTTTATTTGTTCAGGCTTTTCCTTGATTTTCTGGAACTCCTGTTGTGTTATCAGTTTTATTTTGATCTTTAAAGTATATACTTTATTGAATATTGTTCTGATTGTTTAAGCGCTTTGTGACCCTGGTCTGGAAAAGCACTATATAAATAAAAATTACTTACTTACTTACTTATTCAAGAGATTGGGTTAGCTAGGAAAGAGCTAAGAAAGTTTTGAGGTGGGCCTGTTTACAATTTAATTATATGTCAAACATTTGGGAATTTCCGCTCAGGGTTGTCCAGTGTAGACATTCATAATTAATGTGCAGAGGCCGAAAACCTGATTTCATTAAGATAAGTAGGAAGGACTATCAAGACCTGTTTGGACAACTCGTTCCACTCTATTGACTTTTAAGCCTTTCCTGCATGGAAGGACCTGATCTGATAGGAGTTAGATTTTGACTTTAAAAGTCTAGCTTTACTTTGGGATTTCTCACCTGTATTTTAAAATAAAATCACTGCAGACCCTAACTAGAAAAGAAGGAGTATTTAACAATGACATGTGTTTTAAATTAAATAGCAAGGAAGCTACTATAACGCAGCCTCGACACAAAGACATCCCAACCAAAAAAATGAAATTCAAGGAAATGTACACCTTATAAAACCGAGTCCAAGGTTCACACATTTTTAAAGAAAACTGCCTTTTTGAACCTTTTTGAAATCATAATTTTAGGAGCAACTACAATCTTTAGACTAAACAAATTTCTTAATAAAAATAATAATCATGAGGGTAAAACAGAGTAAATACATTGTACAAATATGATATTAGACTACACAAACATATCCAGGGCTTGGTCTTATTCAATTAAAACATGTGCATGTATTGACAAATAATATAACAAATTTCTATAAAACATATAAATATCTGTAAAAGATGCTGGCGACACTTTTGGATGCATCAGGGACAACCGAGAGAAAAAGTACATGAGTCTGATACGTTATTTTGTGGACTGGAGTGAGAGGAACCACTTGCAGCTGAACACCTGAAAGACCAAGGATCTGGTCTTGGACTTTGGGAGGTCCAGGACAAAGCCACGTCCAGTGTCCATCAGAGGCGACGAGGTGGAGATAGTTGACAACTATAATTACCTCGGTGTGTGGCTGGACAGTAAACTGGACTGGTCCTGCAACACAGACCATGTATATAAGAAAGTTCAGAGTAGACTGTACTTTCTCAGGAGGCTTCGATCATTTAACATCTGCGGGAAACTACTGCTTCAGTCAGACTGTGTCCTGTTTTATGCTGTGGTGTGATGGGGTAGGAATGTGTCCAAGAGGAGTGTCAAAAGGTTGATCAGGAGGGCTGGCACTGTGGTTGGCTTGAAGAAATAGACTCGTGAGTCGTGACTGTGAGCTGACATGTCAACAACCCCGCCAGACCTGGTTTTGACAATAGTAGTGTCTACAGGTGAGACTGCAGATACATCGGCCTGTGGCATGTGTTCTGGAACAGACCTGTGGCAGTGGTGCAGGCTTATCCTGTGAGGGTGTCTGAAAGGATATCAGGTTCCGACGATTGATTTGCACCACCCCCTGAGGTAAATCCACAAGGTTCGATCTTGGAGTGTTTGTGTATCACGGTTCCAGGTGAGAGAGTTGTTCTATACATACTCTTGTCATCCTAAAAATGAAAAATACAGGGTATAATAGTATTGTGTTCATCCTGTGGTGAGGTATCATTGTCCAACAACATAGCTAATTTAAGCTTAGTTGTTGTTGTGGTTCATTAAATATTGGACCTGATAGGAACAGAGCTGCACAGCCTACATTTAAATGTGTATAAGTGATTAATCTTTGTATTATTTACAAAGACTTCATCTGTGGATTCATGGTTTATTATTTACATTTTTGG
This sequence comes from Callionymus lyra, assembly GCF_982586985.1. Classification (NCBI taxonomy): domain Eukaryota; kingdom Metazoa; phylum Chordata; class Actinopteri; order Syngnathiformes; family Callionymidae; genus Callionymus; species Callionymus lyra. The sequence goes on along the minus strand of NC_141820.1, from coordinate 37,249,388 downwards.
TTTAAACTTGCTTTATGCAACTCTAGTTCCCTGCCAAGAGCTTATGATAACAACATCACCTCTAGGAGGCAGAAACCTCATGAATGGAGTGACAATAAGTGCCTGATACAGGAAAGGCTTTAGTTCTAGGCTACAAGAACTACACATCTGATATGTAATAATGACACAGCTAACGTTAAATGTTTTTCTTCTCTCATAAAATCACTAAACTCTCTGTCACCTCCTGTAAGTGGAATGTTACACATACAGTGAAAACTCCTTCTAGACCTCAGAGCTTCTACACATACAAAGACATTCATTTTCTTATCTCACAGCTGAACCAGAGCCTCCGTGAAACTTTTGTCAAACGTTATTTACACACCTCTTAAAGACATTTGTTCTTACAGAGTACAACTCTGTGTGTTTCTTTTTAAAGGCAAAATACCAACTTCCTACAATAGTGTAACAACTTTTTTCCAACTGTCTTAGTCACATATCTCTTAAAGACGTTTGATTCTCATTCTCATTACTTTTCTGTTGTTTTACTACAAAAGTGCTTTCATACTTTTTCTTCTACAAACTATGACCAACAATCTTGAATAATGCAGACTTTAAAGTAAAAGGTACGTTAAACTTGTTTGTTTTTTTTATCGTAATGACAAAACGACTAAAGAGAAACACAACAACAGGATAAGAAAAGTGATCAATAAACATTCTCAATTTTTACAAATAGATTTTATTTAACTTCCTGTTTCTGTATTCAAATGATGTACACGACAATAACTATATAACTTTTAATGGTTTTCTCAACACGCTCATGGAAAAATGTAAAATGTTTATCATGGCTATGATTGTTTTTTGGAATTGTAGGTTTTCACATAGTTTATAAATGGTTTATTGTTTTGGTTTTATAGAATAGTGTCAAGACAAGTGTCAAGTGCCAAGACACACACTTCTGTCTCTTCTAGTTCAAGTTGTTATCCTTCAAGGTCACAGGTGTCGTGTTCCTCATACAAATTCCTGAGAGTCAACCTCTTCATTTCTTGAAGCAGACAAACGCTTACAGTCATAAATGATATGGGGTTAATGTATTTAACATACTTTGGTTCTTTTTTTGTTTTTGTTTTCAGTTAAACTGAATTGTTAAACTTTACCTTTAACAATTCTTCAATCAATATAGTATCATTATTTCAACTCATAAAAATGTATTTAAATTTAAAACTCATCAATGAAACTCACTAATTCTTCTTTTACATGGAATTAACCTCCGTAAAGTCTATAACACTTATCTTAAAATGAAAAATGGGTTTCCTAAGTTCTTATCTCATGATACAATGTGTGTTTAATCCAAAACTTACCAACCTTCTAGGACCTTACGATCCTTAAACTCTGATCTATTAGTTATACCACAAATCTCTAAATGTAGATTTAGGAGGGCAGACACCCTCTCTATGTTTAAAAACAATCTTAAAACCTTACTTTTCGATAAAGCCTATAACTAACTTAACTGTTTATCTTTAGCTGCTATAACTAACTTAACTGTTTATCTTAGCCGCTATAGGCTGAGAATGCTGGAGGAGTTTCAGACACAGAGCTCTGTATATCCTTCTTTTCTGCATTACATTCATCATCTGTGCAGTTTAAACCCACACAGGGCTCCACCTCCAGAGCTGCTGCTGATCCAGGATCTTCACCACGTCATCAGATCCCGAGTTCTCTCCAGCACCTCCATGGACTCTCCTACACTCTCCTCTTTTTTTTCTCACTATAATTTCCCTTACTCCACTCCTCCATCTGTCTACCCCCCCATCCTTCCTCCCAGCCGGTCAAAGCGGCACTGTACAGTGTTTCGCTTCTTGCTCTTTGTTGAATTGCTGGGATCTATTTTTCCTTAATCAGCTATAGTCTTATTTCAACTGTATAGTGTCTTGAGATAACTTTGTTATGATAAGACACTTTAAATAAAAATGAATTGAATTGAATTGTTGTGTTTTATGCTTTTAACACAAGATTTACAAAAAGTAAACAAAACAAAAATCACAGTGTAGAGGGGTGGCTGATGCTGCACGGTGTCCTTTTGACCTTACCATCTCCTCTGTTGAGACATGTGTTACACTATGACTCAACTCTGTCCAACAATGAGCCTAATGGAACTTGTTTTACTTAATGTGTTAGAATTAATTTACATGTTCATCTTTAAAAGTTATTTTAACCTTAGCTGTGTCACTAATAAACATATATGTAGTTATTGGAGCCTAGAACAAAAATACCTGTATCAGGCACTTATGCTCACTCCATTCATGTCTGGTACTGACCACTGCACAATTCTAAAATTCTAAACTATGTTCATGTTTTGTTACTGGATCAGTAATTTTACACTAAACCTTTGTTTAACTTTGTTAATGTTTGACTAATATTTTGTATAGTTGTGTATAGTTAGATGTCAAGATTAGTGTTTTTGTTCTGTTTGTACCCTGAATGATAATCAAATGTTTTTAAGAGTGTTAATGTGTGAATAAGACAGTTGGAAAGTTGTTACACTATTGTAAGAAGTTGACAACTGGTTTGGTATTTTGCCTTTAAAAAGAAAACACACAGAATTGTACTCTGTAAGAACAAATAAGAGGTGTGTAAATAACATTTGACAAAAGTTTCACGGAGGCTCTGTTTCAGCTGTAAAATAAGAAAATTAACGATTAAGCCCCCTCAGTCTTACCAGTTTGACAGAAATTATCAGGGGACTATACATCTTCTGATTTTGTATTTGTAGAAGCTCTGAGGTCTAAAATGAGTTTTTTTTTACTGTGAGGGTATTTTCCATTAGTGTCATTATTACATATCAGATGTGTAGTTCTTGTAGCCTAGAACAAAAAAACACTTTCCGTGTTGTATCAGTCACTTATTCAATTCAATTCAATTCAATTTTATTTAAAGTGTCTTATCATAACATCATCATAACATAAAGTTATCTCAAGACACTATACAGTTGAAGTAAGACTATAGTTGATTAAGGAAAAATAGATCCCAGCAATTCAACAAAGAGCAAGAAGCGAAACACTATACAGTGATCTGTACAGTGAGCTATGGTGAGGAAAAACGTCCTTTTAGAAGGCAGAAACCTAAAGCGGAACCTGACTCATTGTTGACGGCATCCTGCTTTGACCGGCTGGGAGGAAGGATGAGGGGGTAGACAGATGGATAAGGAGAGGAGTGAGGGAGGATATAGTGAGAAAAAAAAAGAGGAGAGTGTAGGAGAGTCCATGGAGGTGCTGGAGAGAACTCGGGATCTGATGACGTGGTGAAGATCCTGGATCAGCAGCAGCTCTGGTGGTGGAGCCCTGTGTGGGTTTAAACTGCACAGATGATGAATGTAATGCAGAAAAGAAGGATATACAGAGCTCTGTGTCTGAAACTCCTCCAGCATTCTCAGCCTATAGCGGCTAAGATAAACAGTTAAGTTAGTTATAGCAGCTAAAGATAAACAGTTAAGTTAGTTATAGGCTTTATCGAAAAGTAAGGTTTTAAGATTGTTTTTAAACATAGAGAGGGTGTCTGCCCTCCGGACTGAAGCCGGTAGTTGGTTCCACAGCAGAGGGGCTTGAAAACTGAAGGCCCTGGCTCCAAATCTACATTTAGAGATTTGTGGTATAACTAATAGATCAGAGTTTAAGGATCGTAAGGTCCTAGAGGGTTGGTAAGTTTGGATTAAATCTTTAATGTATGTTGGTGCTAGACCATGTAAGGCTTTATAGGTTAGGAGAAGGATTTTAAATTGTATTCTAAATTCTACAGGAAGCCAATGTAGGGAAAACAGCACAGGGGAAATGTGTTCGCGCCTCTTAGTCTTAGTCAGGACACAAGCTGCAGAGTTCTGAATGAGCTGAAGAGTTCTGAGAGACTTTTTAGAACACCCTGACAGAAGAGAGTTACAATAGTCCAGCCTGGAGGTTACAAAAGCATGGATGAGCTTCTCAGCAGCATCTAAAGGGAGGAAGTGCCTGATTTTTGAAATGTTACGAAGGTGGAAGTAAGCAGACCGTGAGATTTGTTTTATGTGTGAGTTAAATGACAAGTCCTCGTCAAAGCATACACCCAGATTATTTACAGTGGTGCTAGTAGCAGGAGCAAGTCCATTATGTAAAACTAGATCATTAGTTAATGATTGTCTGAGATGTTGTGGGCCAACTAGTAAAACCTCAGTCTTTTCTGAGTTCAGTAGGAGGAAGTTTTTGGTCATCCAGGACTTTATATCTGTAATACAGGACTGTAGTGTGTGGCTTCATGGACAAGTAGAGTTGGGTGTCATCAGCATAACAGTGAACGTTTATAGAGTGTCTTCTGATCAAGTCCCCTAGTGGGAGCATATAGATTGTGAACAGTATTGGACCAAGAACAGAACCTTGTGGGACACCATAGCGGACCTTAGGTGTGTGTCGATGAGAGGTGGTTGACATGTACATAGTGCGTTCTATCCGACAGGTAAGTTTTAAACCAGTTTAGAGCAGTTCCACGTATGCTTATATAGTTTTCTAGCCTCTGTAGAAGGATTTGGTATCAACAGTGTCAAATGCAGCACTGAGATCTAGAAGAACAAGACCCTGATCAGAAGCCATCAGCAGGTCGTTACTTACCTTAACCAGGGCGGTCTCTGTGCTGTGGTGTTCCCTAAAACCAGACTGAAACACTTCAAATCGATCATTGTCCTGGAGATAATCACAGAGCTGACTTGTTACCACTTTCTCCAGAAGTTTTGAAATGAAGACAAGATTAGAGATAGTCCTAAAGTTAGTGAGAACCTCTGGATCAAGTGTGGGTTTTTTAAGCAGAGGTTTAATAACTGCAACTTTAAAAATCTGAGGCACATAGCCTGATGTTATTGACAAGTTAATAATGTCAAGTATGAAAGTGCTAAGTAAGGGGAACAGTTCTTTAAGTAGCCATGATGGAATAGGATCGAGAAGACATGTTGTGGACTTTGAGGAGGAAACAACCCGAGACAGCTGTCGAGGACTCACTGGTAGAAAGGAGTCAAAATATGTATCAGTCATAGTGTCTGTGTCCGGTGAGGCTGCACCGGTTGTATTAGAAGAATCTAGGAGGTCTTGAATCTTTCCTCTGATAGTTACAATTTTTTCATTAAAAAAGTTCATGAAGTCACTGCTACTGAGATGAGGAGGGATGGACTGCTTAATGGACTGATGGCTCCGTGTCAGCCTGGCTACAGTACTGAATAAGAACTTGGGGTTATTCTTATTTGCTTCTATAAGTGATGAGTAGTAGCTGGCTCTGGCTTTCCGAAGAGATGCCTTGTATATTTTTAACTTATCCTGCCACTCCTGGTAGAATTCATTATGTTTCTCTAGTCGTCTAGAATCCTGTTTTAATTTACGTGTTTCCTGAATATACCAGGGAGCAAGACTACTTCTGTTAACAGTCTTTTGAGTTAGTGGTGCAATTAAGTCAAGCGTGTTATGCAACAAGTCTGTAAAACTGCCCACAAAGTTATCAATGTCTGGGTGACTATGGGTAGAGTTTCTTGACACACTGAGGCTAGACATTTTACTGAGCACTGAGGAAATTGTTTCCATAAACTTGGTTACTGCACTTTCAGATTATTTCATCTTTTGAGGGTGCTCCTGCTCTGTAGACTTGGGTCATTTAAAATGAAATCAAAGGTTATTAATTGATGGTCAGAAAGAACTGAATTCTGAGGAGAGACAATAACATTTTTAATTTCAAGTCCGTATGCTAGGACAAGATCTGTGTGCTTAAAACAGTGAGTTGGGGCAGATCCACCCTCTCTGTGTGGTTAAAGGCAGGTGGCTGTTGTAGGAGAAAGGCAGAAGAGTGTGTAAGACTGCAGTTCTGCCCCCTGATCTGTGCTCTGATTTATCACGTTACACTAAAGCTGTCAACACTGCTAGACAAGAGAGATGCTCCTTCCAACGTGGGATGGATGCTGTCTCTCCTAAGCAGACTAGGTTTTACCCAGAAGGTTTTCCAGTTGTTAACAAAGCCAACCCCGTTTGCGGGGCACCACTCCGACAACCAGCGATTAAATTATGAATAGCGAGTAAACATATCATCATTGGCCATATTGGGAAGGGGTACAGAGAACACTACAGAGTCCGACATTGTTTGTGCGAATGCACACACCGACTGAACGTTAACCTTGGTGACCTCCGAACGGCGTAATCGGATGTCGTTGCTGCCGACATGAATAATTATCTTACTGTATTTATGTTTAGCTTTAGCCAGCAGCTTCAAATTTGATTCAATGTCGCCTGCTCTGGCCCCAGGAATACAGACGACTGTCGCTGGCTTCGCTAGTTTAACGTTACGAAGTATCGAATCGCCTATGAACAGAGCAGGTTCCTCGACTGTTACTCTAATGTTTTTTTTTACTGGATCAGTAATTTCCCTGTCAATCTTATTTAACTTTTGTTAGCACCTTATACAGACACTACCGCGGAACAGATTAAAACACCCCTCTTCTGGAGGTGTTAGAGGTCCAAGTTGTGCTGCATAGTGATCATTTTTGAAGTTTGGACTCCTTCGTCTTTGGGTGACTGTAGTATTCCACATTTAATTCTTGGTTTTCTATCGTTCCATATACATTTGTAGATGAATGCATCTCATATTCTAAATTGTCTATCTGAGATTTGTATAAAATACAAATATAGTGATTTTGATTGTCTCTATTCTAGCACTGAAATCTAATCATTTGACTTTCCACCCTTTCATTTCTCTCCTTATTTCTTGGTCTGTGTGTATATAATTGACATCATATAATTTGTGCAGACCTTTAGTTAGAGTGACACCTAGGTATTTCATTTATTTATGTTATTTTCTTTTAGTTTTCCAGTTGAACTTAAATGTTGGACTAATATTTTGTAGAGAGGTGTAGAGTTAGATTAATAATTTTGTTCTGTTTGTACCCTGAATGAGAACCAAATGTATTTAAGAGGTGTGAATAAGACAGTTGGAAAAAGTTGTAACAATATTGTAAGAAGTGGATTCAAATGTTTGATATGAGAGAAAACAATTTAAAACATTGGAAAGTGCTATTTCCAAAATACCTCAACTTGTATTTGGTACTCTGTACAAATCACTATGGTAAAAATCTAACTCTTAAGTCATTCAAGGATGCTCTCACAAACGGAACAAAGGCCTTGACCTAGAATGTATATTAACTTGTGATGCCCATTTATTTTTCACTTCCAGTAGATATCTGTGCGAAGATGGTTGTGTTACGAGGATACAATGTTAAGAGATTTTTCTTTACAACAACTCTCTAAAGTTTCAAGTTACACATTCCAGAGTGCTAGTGGGACAGACCATTTTAGACAAGGTCAACCATCAAATTATGAAAATTGCTGTACCAGGGAGCGGGGAATAGGAGCAGAAGGGTTCATCCTAGATTGACTGGTACAGTCAACAGTCTCATTTGCCTCTTGTTTACGCAAGACTTTTACTTTTTGACTATGAATACATTTTGGAATCCATCCTTCACTTTCTTGTATTCCTCTTGATCTGCATTACTCATCTTTAGTCCTTTGAGAACGTCATCTACCTCGTCTCCCATGCAATGTATTCACTTGATTCTCCTCGGAACTTGATAACAGATTACTTTCTTGATGAAATCTCTAAAAACTCCAAATCCATTGTGCCTACTTGTGCGGTTTCAAAATGTCGAAGGGCTCCGGTGGCTGAAATCTAAATGTGACTCTTACTCGACTCTGCTCGTTTTCGCTGTCACTCTCTATAGTAAGTCCTTTCTTTTTGTCGGATGGATGATGACAGTATTTCCTGTGAACACTGTCATCAGTGAGCAGAGAAGCAGATGAAGTGCATGAATGCTCCTCCCTCGATGCAACACTAATAGACTCAGGGACTCATTCATTCCTCGTGCTATTAGATTGTATAATTCTGAGTTTAGAGGCAGGAGCGGAGTGAAAGTATTATTTATTCTATTCAATGATAATCTTTGTATCCATTTTTCTTTGTATCATTTCTTTGTGTTATTTCCTCTGATCCTTGTTCTTTTGTTCGCGCTTTGTTCTTGTTCTTATTTTTATGATTTGCTGTGCTGAACTGCTGTACCTGACTGGAAACCCAAAATCAAGACATGATGCAAAAAGTTTTTGGATATTTAAATATTTACTTAGCTCCTCTTACGTCATAATTCAGACATAAAAACAGCAAAAAAAAAAACATGAAATATATATAATGCAATGCAGGCATACAAACTATGAGGTTAAAAACCAAATCTACCGATCACTGCTGACGTAGATGGAATTATTATAATAGTATATTATAATACAATATATTCCTAATTATCTTGTTTCCTTTTCATTCTATTTATTCTACAACATTAATTTATACATTTGTATCGAAAATAACAAACGTGTTAAAAGTCAAATATGTTTGTATCACATGATGTTGTTTCTAAAACTAGATATAAAAACAAACTTTGAATTCATTAAGTTTATTATCAAAAAACAGTTTCAGTTTTGCCATCCTGGGTCTCTTTGTATTTTGGCTGCTGATGGACACTGTAGTTCAGCAGAGACGCGCGAAGCATTCTGGGTACTTTGTGTTTTTAGCAGCTGAAACAGATGTTAGTTCAATGCTGTTGTAGATGTGGCTCTAAATTAGTCGCGATTATCTCATCTGTTAGCACGGCTCCATGGTTTTAGTTGTATTTTAAGCGCGTTTAAAGTGTTTCACCTTTCATTTTTAGGGAACACAGCAGAAATGGTTATGCTAACTGCTAAGCTACAAGCTATGGGCTAGTTAAAGGGATGGGGAGCCAAATCCGCGCAGATGTTGTTATATGGCTGCTACAATGAATAGGTCATACGTGTCCTGTTGATTCAAACGAATAGGGGGTAAAATAAGTGACTATTTGGAGTAAAATGGAGGGAACTGTTGACAGTGACGACATAGTGATAATAGTGGAAAACGAGGCGGAGGGCAGACCCGCCGGGGAGGACCGGATGAGGCAGCAGGATACCTTCGGACTCATGGATACGTGTCCTACCTGCAAGTTGAGTTTCCACAACAGAGAACCCAAGTTGCTGCCGTGCCTCCACTCGTTCTGCAAGCGGTGCCTGCCGGAACCAGTCAGACGTGAGAGTCAAGCCGGCGGCAGCAAAGCTGGTGAGTTGATGTTGAAGTACAGATCATGATGATGATCTCAATGGCACTTAGGTTTCTGCCAAAGAATTGTCTTGACTGGTAATCCCATTACTAAAGGAACCAAAGTCAATCCAGGAAATTTTACTGAATTTTTTTTTGTTGCCATTTCTTTCTCTAGTCTGTTAGAACCTAACACTGTTCAGGCTGATGCTATTCTCCGTGGCCTATACATGCCAGTTATGTGGCTCCATGCATATTCTAGTACGGGTAAAATAAAACTTGGTGTAACTTGTGTTGTCCCTGAGTCAAGGTGAATGACCTCCATCACTGCATATGTATTTGTGGAAACCAGGGAGTTCGTTCACCTTGACCCAGAGATGACACAAGTGATAACACAAAAACATTTGTTTTCAGCCACCGTGTCACTTTGACCCAGAGGCCACACAATGGTTTGAATTAGTTAGTTGGATCATAAGCTGAGTATTCAAATGAATACATTTGCTTTCTCCTTCCTCCAAACCTCTTCATCCACTTGGGAAGTATGATAACCTGGTCCATCTACAGTCACGGTACACTCCTCTGGTGCAGAGACAGACTGTGACGAATAGCAAAATCAGGAAGTGGACACCAGCTGTGGACGAAGCCATCAGAGACTCATGATTGACTGTACTTTGACAGGAGTGTCAACGGGTTGGACAGGTTGATCAGAAGGGCTGGCTCTGTGGTTGGTTGAACCTGGGCTCACTGTTGACAGTTGCAGAGAACTCTGGATACACAACTGTCCATCATGGATGATGACAGTCATCCTCTGAAAACTGTCATCAGGGAACAGAGAAGCAGATGGAGTGCATGAATGCTCCTCCCCAGATGCAACACTAATAGACTCAGGGACTTATTTGTACCTTGTGATATCTATCTATAATAGATTGTATAATTCTGAGTTTGGGGGCAGGAGGGGAGTATAAGGATGATGTATTCCATGTTAATCTTTGTATCCTTTTTTTTACTGATATTTTCTTCTTTTTATTGCACTTTTTTCTTGTTTTTTTCATTGTTTATGAATCTATTGTCTGTGTTGCTGTGAGCTGGAAAACCAATATCCCGAAAGAGGTCTCATGGGGCATTATTAAAGTTTATCTATCTTAAAAAAAAGTTTTTACAGCCAATGGTGCTCAATGTAGTGTAACATTATACGGTCAATCATTTGTGGGGTAATTTTTTTGCATTCTCAACATTTGGTAACTTGACTTATCTAATCTTGTGAAGGCATTGTGACTTTCTACAGTTTGCAGTAAAGGAGAGGATGCTAAACAATCACCCATGCAGAATTGTGCGCTTCTAACATAAGTAACATGATCACTTTTTTCTCTGAACAGCGGGCACCATTCGGTGTCCAATATGCAGACAGGAATGCTGGGAATCTGACTTGTTAGACAATTTTTTTGTCAAGGACTCTGCAGAGGTACCGAGCAGCACTGTAGAGAAAACCCGACAGGTGGGTTTACTCTCCATCATCTTTACGTGCTGCTCAAACAGAAAATTCAACTTTCTCTTGTTGCAGGTTTGTATGAGCTGCGACGACAACACAGAAGCAACAGGATACTGCGTAGAGTGTGTTGAGTTTCTGTGCGTGACATGTGTCGAGGCCCACCAAAGAGTAAAGTTCACAAGGGACCACACCATTCGCCAAAAGGAGGAGATGTCATCAGGTAAATAAGATGTAATATAACATAAAGGATCAATAATCACAAGCTTATTATTATCAATGATGAGGTTGATCTCACTGATTATATGCATTCATCTGGTGTTTGTTGGTTTCTCTTCTGATCTGGTGGTCAGATGCAGTAGGGGCCTCCACGCAGAAGCCTGTCTTCTGTGACGTCCACAAGCAGGAACCGCTCAAGTTGTTCTGTGAAACGTGTGATCGGCTCACATGTCGGGACTGTCAGCTTCTCAAGCATAAGGAGCATAAGTAAGCCTTTCTTTATGCTATTCTCTGTATGGAATATAGAATCATTCTCAACACATGTTACACTTTAAAAAAAACTACAAGTTGATTTATTTTTAAAGGAAATGTCTGTATCTGTCAAAAAAATGGTTTGTTTTCTTGTTGCATAGAGAAAAATGCAAAGCGCAAAGTTCAACTCTGGGTTTTAAGGTTGTACAGCAAGGAAGTCTAGCAATCACAGAGATATATTCATTTTGAGTTTGAATTACTTGTCTATTTAATTTGTTTAAATTTAATTTACATCTCTCCTGTATCCAGCTACCAGTTTTTGGAGGATGCTTACAAAAACCACAGACAGTATTTGGAAAAGATGACGCAACAGTTGCAAGAGAAGAGGAAAACCATCCAGGAATTGTCAAGCTGCATAAACAATGGGTAGAGTTGTACTCCTCTGGTTACTTATGTAGTTTTTGCACAGATTTGGTTGACTATTGTTTTATCACACAGTCGGTCATGTACATTGAAAAAGGTTATTCTGACTGTTTCTATTAGGCTCCAACAAGTTGATGTTAACCGAAAATCTGTTGCCAATGAGATCAAAAAGGCAACATGTGACCTGATCTTGGAGGTGAACAAAAAGGGCAAGATCCTCTTCAACCAACTGGATGTAAGTTAATTTCATGTAGCGATATTATTCTCACCTGAGTCTAAGCTTGTGTTCTGGTGTCAGTCTCTGACAAAAGATCATGAGTCGAGCTTGAAAAAGCAGCAGGAGGACGTGGGCCTGCTGAGCCGGCAACTAGACCATGTCATCCGCTTTACCAAATGGGCCGTGGCGAGCCAGAGCGGCACAGCACTACTTTACTGCAAGAAGCTGGTGAGTGGAAAAAACAAACTTTTAATTGTGAGGAATTTAAGCGGCTCATTTGAAACTCTTTTGTGCCTCCAGATTCTGTATCAGATCCACTGCATGATGAGAGCGGGTTGTAACCCCGCCGTGGTGCCTCAAAGTTCAGTTCGCTTCCAGTGCAGATCGGCGTTCTGGGCCACCAACGTAGAATTGGGTAAGATAGATGTGGTTCTTAAAAGGAACATTATTGCCATCATGCATGTGTTTTAACTAAAAGTTGAGTTTAGCAATTGGTAAACTTAAAATTAAATAATATTTGAAGAATGAGTATTTTTTCAACTCTTATTTTGAATGACATAACAGCTGCATTTAGTTTCATTTTTTAAAAATCAGTTCATTGATGATTGTGTGTTCAAATGTATGTATTATTAAAGTCCTTTCTTCATTAATGGCTGTTTTGTTTATCAATAAAAGTAAACTTTCAAATAAAATAACTTTTAATGCATTTATATTTTAATTTGGTCCGATATATGTTCAGATATATTCATGTCATTAATATTTGTTGGTAACCAATTTTCAAGGAGAAACTAATTAGATAAATACTTTTGGAATCCACTGTGTTTGTAATGTATGGGTGATGTATATTTGAACCTTTTAATTTTGTTGTTATTGTGAATAATGTTTGTTTTCCATGCAACAGGCTCTTTGGTTGTCGATAAAGCTCCCTCTCGACCACCGCTCCCCAACCAGCCGCTTGGCCCACGAGCAGATTTGTCCACTGGTGGTTTGTCGGCTCTCGCACAGCAGCGACTGACCACACTGGCTCAGCTGCAGATGCAGGTAGATGAACCAAGACAACATTAAAATACATTTTGGTTCTGTAACTAAAAGTTACAGAACGAATGCTTATTAAAGACATCTGTTGATGACTTTGCTCACCGAGCTCTCCATTCTCTGTCGGAGGTGGAAAAACTTCCCCAGCAGTATTACAGACAGCCCGGGCCTCCACATTGGAGCTGTTACCAAAATGTCAGGGCACCCGGATCTGCCCAGCCTACAAGGCCCATGCATGGAGACTCTTCTCCCTCTAACCTGGCTCAGGTGGGTCGCAGGTATGGGACGATCCAGACCAACACCAGAAGCCCCAACACTTCCATGCTTCACAACCCCGGCTTCACATCGCAGCAGGTAAACTGATCCTGAGCAAAAGTCCAACTGCATTGGCTGTTGTGTAGTGTAAGGGTCCAATTACAGGGTAGAATCTAGCCTCCGTGTGAAGGTGTGTCCACTCAGTTATATTCATTGTCGTCACAATCTCCTTGTTCAGCAAATACTAGGCATTGAGCATCCTTTGCAAAATCCGTATCATGACGACAACATGACAGAAGCAAAAAATTAAAGACGAAAACAACAAAGTAATGAATACATAGCAGCGTACATTACAGCATCAGAAAACAAATAAAAGGAAGATGAATGAAATTCTTATGCTGCTGTTTTTCTCTTCAGGCACTGAAGGACATGTTGCACACAACTAACTTCCACCCTAAACCCATGGATGTGTTGCAGGGTCCTTCCCACTTTCAGACACCCTCGTCCTCTCAGTCTCACCTCAACCAGGTGTGTGTTCTCATGACAAGTGTGTTTTCATAATCCTATGTCGCTGAAAGTTGCTTGTTGTGCAGCGTATTGCCACACAGCCGTTCCTGCACAGGCGAAGTGAAGCCAGCACCTCCACTGCTCCCCCCATCACCATCTCAGTCCCAAAAGCCAACTACTCCTCCAGTCAGGCTTCAGCTGGAGGAAACAGGACGGGTATGTTGTGTCTCTAGACATTGTCTTGGTGACGGTGGTCCCTGATAAATTCTGCTTAATTTTTTTTTCAGGTAACCAGAACACGATGGTTAAATCATCTTCAGATTTCAACAGAGGGCAAGTTTTTCCTCAGTTTCTCAGTCAAATTGTCTTCCCTACTAAGTTTTTCGTTTGTCCTAGTACTTGTCCGTTTGTGTGACTAAGATGTGTTTGTTTTTATTGTTTTTTGTGTGTATATATACAAGTAGATGAGAACATATACACGTCATCTTGTGTTTGTGTGGACGGTTAGGTTTGTTAACCCATGTGTGTGTTTAATGTGTTTATTTAGCTTAGTCATCCTGTTGGTGTTTTGTTTTGTGCATACTTGTGTGTTGGAATGCTCGTTTGTCCAAACATGCTAATGGTCTCTCTGTAACTTTCTCGTGTTTTTTTTTTCCTTGGCAGGATGACAACCACAAGGGCTCCTGTTGTTACGCCACCGGCCCCGAAACGGAGGAAAAGGATATCCCCAGGGCCAATCATTGTTATCAAAGACGAACCAGAGGACGAGGATGAAGTTCGCTTTGTAAGACACTCGAGTCACCCTTGTCAATAAACTACATTTCTAGTAAAACATAGATGAAAATCGTATTGTTTACGATTTTTTTTTTTGTATTTGTATCTGTCAATCAATAAAATAGGCCATGTGTGACACTATCCTCAAAATGGTAGGGTTATAATTGAATCATCCGACTGTTTTGTGTGGGATGGAATAATGGTGAATTATTATTGTATTATACCGGGATGATTATATTTATACTATTTATTTATATGTAATGGTATTTTAAGCATTAAAGGCATTTTCATTTTCTTCCTAGTTTCCAAATTCATTTTGTCTCGAGGCCTGATGAGGACAGCAGGATAATGACATTACAAAGAATACTAAACTTAAACAAATAATAATACAATTACCATAAATGTTAACCTTGGAGGAGTTAACAATATTAATATTGCTTAAGCATTTGCACAGTTATTTTTATTTTGTTTTAAAAATGTTGATTAACTAGTAATATTGTATTGGATCGTTTGAGAGTTGTCATTTATAAGGTAATATACATCTATTTATCACACATTTCACGTTCATTGCTTAGCCATTATTTTTTTAATATAATTTGAACTCTATTAATGAGGAGAAAAGTGATTGGTAGCTATTGTGTCCTCAGGTACAGTCCAGTCTACCAGACAGCAGCACAGGGTCCACACCCAGACAACATCCTGAAGTCCCAGCTCCTGCTCAAGTCCTAACAAATTCCAGCAACGTAGCAGAGCAACAGTCAAATGGAGAACCTGAAAAGAAAGCCGCCGAGCCGGAGGACGACCCAAACGAGGACTGGTGTGCCGTCTGTCAGAATGGAGGAGAGCTGCTCTGCTGTGACAAGTGTCCGAAAGTTTACCACCTCAACTGTCACATCCCGTCACTCTGCGAGTCGCCTAGGTGAGATAAAGCGGTGATTAATTTAGTGCCCCGAGAAGAGCTGCCAGCTCACAGAAATGTCCAATTAGTTATTGCTGCGTCCAATAGGGGTCACTGTTGTCGCCTTTAACATTTGTCATTTAACCAACGATACACAGACATTAACTAAATGTATCTACGTTTTGTTTTTTCATATCATAAACTAAAGATGGGACTAAGACACAATGTTAATCAAAGGAGATCTTAAACATTTAATTACAATTTTAATTCAAAGCACTCAATCCTAAATATCTACTTCTTCTATCTATCTACAACTTAACATTGTCTAAAAACTCATAGCAAAGTGAAAATGTATACTTAACAAAATTATCCTCAAAATGCATTTAGAATCTTGTTTTTTTTACGATAAATATAAACCCCCAAAAGTTTCGGAAAACGCATAAAATAATTGTATAATGATCAGTTTATTTTATGAATTTAAAACAACTAAATTGTTCAAAATAAAATAAAAGTAGTGAATCTGATTGTTCTTGTTCTGTGTCAGTGGCGAGTGGTTCTGCTCGTTCTGTCGAGACCTGGACGTGCCAGAGATGGAATACAGCTGTGGAAGCAAAGACACTCCAGCGTCAGGGGGTTTGGATCCAGTCGTTAAAAGGGTACACGTACAACCTCTTCAAATAACCTTTTTAGCCTGTGTCTTGGATAAATAATAACGTAAAGGTCTCTTACTTCCCAGAGATGTGAGCGTCTTCTTCTACGTATGTACTGCAACGACTTCTGCACGGACTTCCAGCAGCCTAACGCTGTTTCTGTAAGAACGGTTGTCTCAGACTGGAGGCTGTAGAAAGTGTTTGACGCGTTGTTGTCTTCATCTTCTTCAGGAGACGAAGCGCTACAAGGAGCTCATCAGCACCCCCATGTATCTGTCCACAGTGAAGAGGAAGCTGGAAGAGGTGGAGAAGAGTGAACACTACAATCAGCCGGAGGAGTTGGTCGCAGATGTGCGACTCATCTTCTCCAACTGTGCCAAATATTATAAGGTCACTGTCTGCTTATGCTTTTGCACACTAATAACTTGATTGGATTTTATTTTGAACTGCCTTTCTGTTCCCCCCATCAGTCGACCTCTGAAGTGGGCAGTGCTGGTTTGTACCTGGAGGATTATTTTGAGGAGCACCTGAAGAACATCTTCCCCGACAAGCTTTTTCCTGGAGGCAGACAGGAGGAGATGATCCCTCCGCTAGAGGACGAGATCGAGGACGACGAGGAGGAAGAGGAGCAGATGTCTACGGACATCCCGGCTCCAACTGAGGAAGGTCTTCCTGGAGGAGAGGAGGAGACGAAGGCAGGAGAGGAGGAGGATAAGATGGAGGAGACGACAGAAAAAACTGTGACAGCAATAGAGGAAGAAACAGAGGCTCATCACGAGGGGGATGAGAGTCAGGAGATTGAGACTAATGGGGAGGAGAGACGAGCTCTGACCCCTCCTGAAGACTTGAATGTTGACCATTCTACCATATCTAAAAATGATGTTGAACAGTTAGAGGAGCAGAAACCAAGGGAGCAGCCAGACCAGCAGGAAAAGAAGGAGTACCTGGAGAGGCTAGAGCAAGTGGAAAAGGAGGTACAGTTGGACAATAGGGAGATAAAGACTGAGAATGAGGAGTTGCCAGAAAAGAAGAATTTGCCGGAAGTCATGGAGCTTCAAGACAAGTTGGAGCCTTCAGAGAGGGAGGAAGAACCAGTGGAGGAAAAAGGGGAAGAACAAGAAGAGAAGATGGAACAACAACAAGAAGAGAAGACAGAGATACAAGATGAGAAGTCAACTCCAGCCTTAGAAACTAAAGAAGAACAGATGGATTAGAACTGAACTGGTCTTCATCAAAACCGTCCCCATAAGTGGTTTAGCAAACCATATCCTACGGATGCCTTCTCCTTTAACTTGGATGGACTCATACAAAGTAATAGAGACGATCACGCATGCCGTATGTCCAAACTGAACTACTCTTTTACCACTGATGTTTTATTGTTAGCATTTTAGGGATTTGTACAGCAAACATGGGAACAGTTTGTCTCTGGCTCCTAAAAAAAACCTGAGATACCAAGATGAACTTGTTCTTCCCCAACAGGTGACGGGAGGAATTGTTTTTACGTCATGAAGAACATTAGTGATGAGCCTTATCTGTATATTTAGTGAATTTATGCATCTGATGAGGTGAAGTAAACGTTTATGCAAATGTTTGTCAATCATTTCACACTAACCTTAAGTTATTCTTTCAGAAAACTATGGCTTTTATCTCAAAAAGCTGTTTTATTTAAAACATTTTTAATGCTGTAAATGCACAATGGGGAATAACTGTTTCTTATAAAAAATAAAATGTTTGATATGCATTGTAAAAATTATATATATTTACTCAAAATGCTTTGTCTTAAAAACCGTGGATACAAAAATATTTGTATTCTAGTTTATTCCTTATGTAACTCTAGATGACATACTTTTGACACCATTACCGAGAACCGTGGGCAGACACATTCTCCTAGTCTTTTATCAGCTGTAAGGAGATTTGCGAAACCCACGTTACATTTTCTCACGGCTTGAGGAAGGTCAGTATGTCCTTTTGATGTCTGGATTCTCTCTGAACTGCTTCTCTTTGTACCCTCAAGTGACATAAGCTGCTTCTCACTTTAGAAACATTTCAGCGGTGAAACTAACTCTTTAATACTGATGTAGACAAAATGATCAAACGACAAAAGACTTTAACACTTGACAAATGACTCAACACAACCAACATGTTGCAACATTTTTTAGCTGAAGCAAAACCTTTTATAGCCAGTATCGTAAAAACAACAGGATTTTTTCTTGGTGGCATCATTTGCTTTGTCTCCAGGTATACATCATCTCAATTTAAGGGGGGTAAAGAAAATCCTTCTCTATTTAAAATGATCACAGGGTCACAACAAAGACAATGAGATAAGAATAATTTTAATAGAGATGTATTCCTTTGGAAATGGAACTACTTTTATGTGATTTATTCTGAAACAAATATACCACAATAACACAAAGTTTAGTTCAGAAGAACAGAAACGATTCCTTTTGTTGTATTTCCATTGAGTTCATATAAGGGGGTAATCTCAGGAGAGGATTATTTAATTCGTTGCGGGTAAATTGACATCCTCCTGGCGACCTTCGTGGTGACCCTAAGCATCGAAACCCTTCCTCTCTCGCCGCCCACAATCGCGTTCCTCGGGGAGAGGAGCGAGAGCCAGCGAGGGTTGACACGCCATCCTGCCCCGTACAGTCTATCTGTGCACGCGTGAGGAGGTCATGGCTCTGTGGACTGTTACTCTTTTATCTTTATTCGGACTTTTGATTTCACAAGGTGAGTACTTTTTATTCACAAATTCTCAGTTGTATTCAATCAGTCAATTTGTTGTTTTTATCACATTTAAATTCCGAAATATACGTTTTTTTAACGATTGCATTTAAAGGTAATACGTATATTTACTTACTAGTTGTTAGCAGCACTACCATATTATACTTTTCCTTATCACAATAATTGTTGGACACTTTATTGCATACATTTCTAAATCTGAACCACCTTTTTTATTTACTACAAAAAATGCAACACTAGCAGTGAATCAATGAAAAATGAGATATTACTACATTATACTTATAAACAATCTATGCTAAATGAAATAAACATTTTTTATATTGCGTTTTTTTGTTTCTGTTATTTGATTAAATAAAGATCAAATCGTATTATGCATGCTAATTATTTTTAGTTAAATTGTAAACTTGAGAAAGGTACTTCAAAAAGTAGTAAAATAAAGCAATATTGCTGTGTTTATGAATACACTTAATATTCTCATTGGACAAGTGAGCAATTTTGTTGCTGGAAATACTACATTATCCAGTATGTAAGGATTTTAACAGGTCAAGTAACATTGCTGGACATGCAGATTAGTGTCAGGAAGCTTACTATCATGTTCTTTTGATAAGACTTACCAGATGTGGCGTATCTACCAGTAACAGAGGAGCAGTGCTGTAATGACGGGCAGAGCCGAGCTGGTCAAGGACAGGACTGCTCCATCCTGCCCTTCCTCTCTCATTCACCGGCCTGCAGGTACGACTAAGTTGTCCTTAAGAGCAAGATGGTCAGAGTCTTATAATAAACTACTCAAAAGGACAATTTCACCAAAATTGGATCGACTTTGTTGGATTGTTTTGATGGTACATTTCACTGGGCTTCGCCCGCTTTAAGTATTGTTTAGTTTAGAAAGTGAAGAAATGATGGAAAATGAGTGGACAGACAGCAGTTTCGTTCAGTTCACTTAACATTTTAATTGCACATGGGATCTAGTGTAAGTTATCTAGTATCTAAAATTATATGAATATAATGTATGAAACTATATTAATATAAAACATCACTGTGAGTTTTGGGAAAACTGAAGAGGTGAAGAGGAGTCTTTAAAAGCAGGAAGCCCTCAATGGGTCTGTGACTTTAATAACATGGTGGCGAGGTGAGAATTGGACCCCTGCAGTGTTTATAGTCAGGAGGGGGAAGTGAGAGATGGTGAGGGGCAACACCTGGTCATCATATGGAGAGAGCTTTAATAAAGATAACATTACTTAAAACCATTTAAAAGAGGAACTCTTCTCACTTATTTTATTGCTAACTATCACTGTTGGTGTGCAGGATCATACAGCAGCAGTGCTGCGCTGAGGCTGGAGAGGCAAAGAACTGTGACCAAGGAGTGGTGATGGCCCGTTGGCAGGGAGCCTGCGAGAGACACTTCTTCCAGGGGGAGAATTGGGAGACCCAAATAGCCAAAGTGCGACCTTTAACTCTCTTTAATTACGGAAGTGTTTGTACATATGACAATGTGTTTCCTTCAGAGATGTTGCGACTGCTGCCTGCTGGGCCTGCTGGCTTCTAACTGGCCATCACGCTGCAACATCAGAGGTTTGTCTCTGTCCAGACAGTGTAAACACACAGCTCTGGTGTGCTGTGGTGAGAATCCAGACGAGGACATCAAACCCACAGCTGCAGGTGAGAAAAAGGCCAAACACCACTGTGTCCATTACAGATGAACCACCAATCAAAATTTGGTCTCAGGTTTTAATCTCCTGAGCAACACTATTGAAGTTCATCTGGTGTTTGGACCATTTGTTGCTGTTGTCAGGTGTGACAATAAAAACCATGGGGCGAGTAGAACAAAAGCTACCATGGTGTCACGTGACTCGCGTTCAAGCCTGACTATGCAGGGATCTTAACACATTTGACTTCTTTTTAATTGAAGCCTGGAACAAACGCTTTACTTTGGAAGTTCAGTGTTGGTTTGTTAAGGCACATTCTGGGTTGTGATTTAAATGGCATGATCGAATGAAGAACAAATGTTAAGTTCAGGTCTTATTCATGTGAAGACTAAACACATTTAATTATATTTGTATCTCTTTCTCTAAAAAAACTGTTTTTCTTTTTATTATCTGCAGATGAAGTTCCACCAACCGTCAGCAGCAACAACATTACCAACTTGCCTTACTTGGCAAACGAACCTCTTGGCAACTGTGAAGGTTCGTAAACAAATCTTATTTCTAATCACGCTGATACTAGAGAGGTCACAGTCTGAATTTAAAATATAGATGTGATGAGCTTTGATATTGTTGACATTCATAGACAATCCCAGGGTCATACACGGTGTACAGAGGCGTGTATGTCTGTGTTGAGAATGTGGTGACATCAAGCGTTGATGATAAAAAATACACCACAAATACTAAATAATATCTATCTAAACATTCACTCACAGGCCTACATCAGTACACAGAGACACATAAAGAGATAAACTCACACATACATGGACAGTGGGTCCTCGGTAGCGCTGTGGTTAGCGTGATTGCATCACAGAAAGAAGGTTGCATGTTTGCTTCCAGGTCAGGAGGGAGCAAACGAGTGTAGAGTTTGTATGTTCTCCCTGTGTTGTGTGGGTTTACTCCGGGCACTCCGGTTTCCTCCCACAGTCCAAAAACATACAGAGTTTGATTGGGAACTTGGGGAAGTTGTCTGTAGGTATGAATGTGTGTGTGGGAATGTTTGTGTGCCCTGCGACAGACTGGTGTCCTGTCCAGGGTGTCCCCCACCTTTCGCCTGAAGCAACTGGGATAGGCTCCGGCCTCCCCGCAACTCCCATAAGGGATTAAGCTGCATAAAAAATGAATATATGTATCCTTATATAGAAATATACACATAAATATTTGTTTTTTTAGGGGTAAAACCAAGAGATATGTCTGTTGTGCTTTCAGAAGCCTGCTCTCAGCTGTGTGAAAATAGAACGTGCTCCTGTCACAGTGGTTACCTGCTGCAGTCAGATGGAGTGAGCTGTGCAGGTGAGTCAAATCACAACAGGACAAGCATCAACAACTTTGCCCTGAAGTTCTTTGTTTTTGATTCTCGGCACAGATGTGAACGAGTGTCTGACTGGAACTCACGACTGTGTGCAAGGACATCTGTGCATCAACAACAACGGATCCTTCCGCTGTCAGAGAGGAAGCAGCTGCGGCACCGGCTATGAACTCACTAACAACAACGTGTGTCGAGGTCAGTAACCCTTCCTGTGTCAGTGAGGACACAACTTAATGTGTTGTCCTCATGTCATCTACATTCCAGACATAGACGAGTGCACCTATGGAACTCATGATTGTGGAGAAGATTTCATGTGCAACAACACTGAGGGCTCGTTCCGCTGCAACCCCCGACATAAGTGCATGGAAGGCTTTATCCAGGATGCTGCTGGAACCTGCGACGGTGAGAGGGACAGCAAAATTCATAATGTACTTATGTAAATGACCCTAAATTGTAAATCGATGTTTATTAAAATGCTCAGTGACCACTTGTATCATGGCGTGTTGTTGTCAGACATCAATGAGTGCGTGGTGAACACAAGCCCGTGTCACAGCGGAGAGACCTGCATCAACACACTCGGCTCGTTCACTTGTCACAGACACCTTGTCAACTGTGCCCAAGGATACAACCTGACGGTGGATGGCACTCGCTGTGAAGGTGTGTATGTGCATGTGGGGATAACGGAACATGCATCCAATTTCGGTCTCTCCTCAGATGTTGACGAGTGTCGGAGTGGCAGTGTGTGTGTTGGTCACAGCTGCGTCAACATGGTGGGCTCGTACCGCTGCGAGTGCCGAGCTGGCTTCATCTTCAACAGTTTCTCCAAGACCTGCGAAGGTACTTATGCTTGACTGTGTGTGCATTTGTGTTATTAGTCTGTGTCCAACGCTGCATCACTCTTGTGCCTCGCCAGACATAGACGAGTGTCTTCACTATCCGGGACGTCTGTGTGGACACAACTGTGAGAACACCGAGGGCTCCTACCGATGCAGCTGCTCAAATGGCTTCCGGCTTGCACTTGACGGCAAAACATGTGAAGGTAAGATCAATTTAACAAATTTCAAAAAACAATACAATGTAAAGAAATACATAAGTATTTAAACATATATTGTTAGTTATATTAAACTGTCATACTGTGAGTTTTGGGGAAACAGGAACCTAAAATTGTATATAACATTAAAGAAGAAACTAATCATTTTTAGAAGAAAAAATTATAAATGCATTTATATAATTTAAATAATGCCTAAAGCATCCGTTAACTTACTTTAAACAGACAACATGTTAAAATGAAAGTTTATTTTGAGTATTATTTATTATATTATATATATATAAAATGTTGAATACAATAATAATTACGTTAAAATTATTTTATATTATGTTGACCTAAAAAATTTAAATGGAAAAAATAAAATGTTTCTTCAAAAATAAAAGAATGGCCGATCTTTTTACAGATATGAATGAGTGCGACAGCGCCCCCTGCAGTCAGGAGTGCACCAACGTCTATGGCTCATACCAATGCTATTGTTACCGTGGTTATCGGCTCAGCGATGTTGACGGCACAACGTGTGAAGGCGAGTCTCTATTTTTGTTTTGTTTCAGGATC
The DNA here is from genome assembly GCF_982586985.1 of Callionymus lyra. NCBI lineage: Eukaryota > Metazoa > Chordata > Actinopteri > Syngnathiformes > Callionymidae > Callionymus > Callionymus lyra. Next base: position 37,226,198 of record NC_141820.1, on the reverse strand, counting down.
ATAGTTAATGTGAGCGAACACGTGTATCTCGTGCAGACATCAACGAGTGCGACCTGTCCACTGGCGCTCACGTCTGCTCGTTCCAGTGCTTCAACACCCCTGGAAGCTACTTCTGCTCCTGTCCAACCACCGGGTACACACTGGCCCCCAACAGACGCTCCTGTCAAGGTGAGAACACACATCTGTTTCAGCTCATTTGCTTTGAAGGTCAAAAGTTTAACAGACAACGTTGACAAAAGTAAATATATGGATAAAAAACATTTTGAATTTGAATTCTCTGTTGGTGTTGAGATGTTGTAAAGATAACAGAGGTTTGAATTTCTCCCTCAGATGTGGACGAGTGTTTGTCAGGGAATCACTTGTGTTCGTCCACTCAGAGATGCTTCAACGTGTTCGGAGGTTATCGATGTTTGACCTTTGACTGTCCCCGGAACTTTGTGCAGGCCTCTCAAAGGTGAGTTCAAGCTGGTGACACAATTTCATCACTAACAACACATTTTTTACACTATTTTATTTACGAGGTTTCACAGTTTTAGTTTCAGCTTTAATGCTCTCATCTTTCATGGCATACACAACTTTGTACTCCCTCTTCTCCCTTTGCTCCATCCCTGCCATCCCTCCATCTCTCGATCCAACCCGCCTTATTTCTCCTTCCAGCCGTTGCGATCGCGTAACTTGCGAGTTCACACAGGATCCTGCATCATGTTTCTCGTTGCCGCTGAGAATCTCCTTCTACAACATATCCTTCCCCGCCAACACGCCAGTTCCTGCTGATGTTTTCCGGATGGGACCCTCACACTCGGTCCCGGGCGACCACATGCTTCTGAAGGTCATCGCCGGAGACGCGGAAGGTTACTTCACAGTGAAGAAGCTGGACCACGGAGGAGTGATCTCACTGACCAGCCCGCTGGCTGGACCGCAGGACTTCTTTCTCACCGTGGAGATGAAGCTCATTCGCCACGGGACATCCCATCTGTACTTGGCCAAGATCGTCGTGATAGTTACTGACGAGAATCTTCTCAGGACTAGACGTACTCCATAAGTCCTTACGTTTTTGGGCTTCTTTTTTTTTTCGCGATTTTTTTCGGTTTCATAGGAAAAAAACATTGTCATTCAAACAGAAATGCGCATATAGGACGTTTTTTTCTCTTTTTCAATAAGAAATGTTGTAGTCAATCGTGTGTCTCTGAATTTTCAATTGCAAAATACTTTTTGGTACGTGTAGGAAAATGTATCTTTGTACTTTTAATAATTTTAATAAAATCTTCATGATATTTTTTCTGACTGAAAAAAAAAAAAGAATCTAAATCCATTTCACTCCTTTCTACTTTAAATACACGGAATCTATTCATGTGACATTTCTAGTTACAGTATTATAAAGGAATTACATTTCTATTAATAATTTGGTTCCTGTTCAAATGTTTTTCATGGGTTCACTTTCTCATGTGTCTCTTTCATCATTCAGTCTACGATGCGTCAAGTCTTGTCAGCCTGGCGACTACAACTGCAACTTGGATTTCACCCACACGATCACCCACACCCCTCTGTCTCTGCCCACCTTCACCTATCTGAGCAAGCCGGAGGGTGAGACCTGCTCCTCTTTACCAACTGCTTAGTCAGCTTCTTTCTTCAGTATAATAAAGAGGTTTTCTGATTTTAAATAAAGTGTGAATCTACTTCCTCCTGCAGGTGTTGTGTACCTGCGTACAGTGACGGTGGGTGACCCTCCTTTTGAAGGCACTGATGTTATCTTCAGCATCGTCTACCAGGATGATCAGCAATTTTTCGACGTGGTGAAGAACTTGGACCAGGGCCGGATCATAGGTGAGAGCTTCGGAGGAGAGTGGTCAATAGTTTATATGAAAATAATATAAAGATTATTAGTTTCTATCGCAGCTGCCAGTGGTTGATTCCCACCAATTACTCCTGTCCTTCACCAAAGTCTTCTTGTCCTCAGGGGTGGTGCGGCAGATTAGACCAATCGTTGGTCCCAAGGACATGATAGTGGAGGTGGCCATGGACTACTATGCTTCTGGAGTCCGGTCTTATCGTAACGTCGTTCTCATCCACGTCTTCATATCAGAGTTTTGGTTTTGAAGCTGATGAATAATTGCTTCAGTATTTGCACCTTTATCTTATTTTATTGTAAACGTCCTTCATGGTTTTTGTTGTTGTAAGATAAATAGACGTTTTTATTATTGGAAATAAAAAATATATTTCTGAGAAGTGCAGTTTGGTGAAGTGCAGTCCATCATAAGACACATACAGTACAGACACAGCCACACCTTCGGATCATTTATAGTCGTCATTATTGTATTAGCGGTTTCTAACAGTGAACAGATATCTTTTTTATTCAACGATTATTTCTGGAGCCCTAAGAGGAAGAAAACAACAGCACGTGGGCTGACTCTGGATTCAACCAATAGTTGCTCATGTCGAGCGGAAGTGCCGCCTTCTCCACATGAGTCAGCAAACATGTCCGCTCCCACAGCCACTATGGAGCAGATCCGAGTCCTTATTTCCACTCCTTTACCTGAGGAACTCAACAGTGACATCTTGGAGACACTGAAGAGGCTGACGACTGCTTTACGCGACCAAGAAACGAGGTAACTGCGTCATTTATTTGTTGTTGCTTTGGTTGAAACTAATCTTGCTAGCTTTTTTTTTGCTAGCTTAAGTTAGCTCCCGGTCTAGCTAATTCATTGCTCGCTATGTTTTATTATCTTGTTTCCCATCATGACAACTTGAGTGTATTGTTTTGATAAAAGTAGTAAACCGTAGAAAAGTGTAGCTCAAAAGGGTGCCTGTCACATCTAAATCGCTCGAGGCAGTCAAACATATTCAGGTAAAAAAACAAACATCTTTGTCATCTTTTGTACGTCATTCAAACTGTTTCACTCTTTACCATTCTATATAATTATTTTTTTTCAGGCACTACTTCTTTATAACCTCAACACACTCATTTGTAACATATTAGAATTGTAGCCAAAAATACATATGAATATTAATTTTGTTTTTGCACTGATGATTGATTATTATGAACAGAAACATTGAAGATCGAACAACTATCTGTGGTCAACACTATTAATGCTAATGACTTTTCTGCCTTGAGTTCTGAGGTCATAAGATAAACCCCTAGTTTGAGTCTACATTTTTAAATATTGTCGGTTTCCAAGTCATGTTGTGTGTTGGTTGATCAAAGATATGTGACCTGAATGTAGTGATGTTTGATTTATTTTTAAAAGGTTCTTTTTAGTAGTTATCGTTAAGTGCTTAAAGTCTCTGAACAGAAATACGTCTGAAGCTAATAACATAATGAGCAAATATTAATGGTGTTGTCAATGAGACATTACCAAGATCGATGTTGCCGTTGGACGGGCGTATATTGATTTTACTGAGAGATCTGAAACATTGCAAACTATTTTTTTTATTAAGATGTTTTTCTTGTCTTCTATTATCCTCCTTACAGGGATTTCATAGATGAGGACATTTTCTCTAGTCTCCTAAGAATCTTGTGCCGACTCCGAGATGATTTACAAGCTGTCGACAGCCAGGACCGGAATCCGGATTCATTGACTTTGCAGTTGACTGCCGAGTGTTTCCGAGCTCAGAGGAACTCTTGTGCGTTTAGTGAACGCAACCAAAACATACTCAGGTAAAATAAAGTACTCTTCTTGTGAATGCAAATATATTCATGTTTTTAAATGTAAGAATTCCTTTTCTAAATGTTATATTATATATATATATATATAATATATGTGTGTGTGTGTGTGTGTGTGTGTGTGTTTTTTAATCTTTTGCAGGAATTTAGGGTTCATTGGAATTTCAATTGAAATCCTGAGACTAGTTCTGACTATGCTACAAAAAAGAAGTGACTGCCTACTTGAACGTGAGTCCACATAATGTGTGTTTGGGACACCACTTTAACCTTTGCGCTCTTTATCTTTCCTCTTATGCAGCCCTGCGTTGTGGAATACAGTTCCTTGCTAATATTGCGACTGGCAACCAGGAGTGTAAAGATGAAATCTGGCAAGAGAACTTCTCAGATCTTCTCAGGTAAGAATTTTTTAATTGATCTGCAATTTCGTCAACAAACCACTAGGTGGAGATTTCAGCATTTTCGTTTTCATTTGTACATAAAGTTTTCCTAGTCCTGTCGTTTTCTCCTACCCTAACTACTGTCACCGTATTATGTTCTCATTGTTCTGGATCACTAATTTTTTCCTTCCTTTCATCAAGTGTTCTGCCTCTAGTTGTTTTTGTGTTTTAGTTTATAATGTCTTACTGTTGCTCTTCTTCTTACAATAATGTGTATCACTCTGGGGACAGGAAACTGCTGAGTGTCGAGGACGAAAAGACGCTAGAGTATTCATCCAGTGTTTTCCATGCATGTCTGGATGAGATCAAAGTGGAGCAACTATCCAAACCTGCCGACCTGCCTCTGGCTCTCAGGGTGATTGAACTGTGTATGACCCAACCTGGGCTGGACTGGACGTAAGACGTTTGATTTGTATAGTTTTACTCAACGGAATTATTGTTTGCAAATGTAGCAATTCACTGCTGTGAGTACACAAATCACACTGTGTGTTTCTGTGTTTGCTCCTCCTTGACTAAGATATTTGGAGCAGAACGAAGTTGTGTACTTGTAGGACGATGACTCAGGGTCTGTGGGCCACTTTGATGAATCAAAGTGCTCCCGCTTGTGCTCCTCGCCGTGCTCTAGAAAGGAAGAAACAAGCCTCTTTGCTGCCAACATCGAGCGGATTTAGCTTTAAAACACTTGTACATTGTACCTCTGCTCACAGGGCAAAGATGCGTACTGGTCGATGTGTATGCAACGTTAATGGCTAAGTACTTTTGTTATTAGGGCTATCCAAAATTGGAAATTAAGGCAAAGGGGAAGCTAAATGAAACGCTTGGTTATCAGCTAGTGTTATGACACTGTGCTTGTTATGATTGAGTATTTATTTCTCTTTCTTTTGTACATCAGGCTGCTAGTTTTCCTCTGTTTCATCCAGCAAGTGTAGAAGAGGTGCTGCCATGGTTGGAAGCGAGTGAAAGGGTTGTGGCCAAGCTGCTAACCTGCTACAGATTTCCAGTTAATAAGCAGTGCCTGTCACCTAATCTGTATTACTTCTTATTAACCTTCATATGTTCTTCTTTGCAGGGTTTTGATTGCAACTCAGCACTTCATGAAGTCATCAGCTCTGGTTGAGGCCATGTACTCACAAATGTCTCACACTGAAAGGTTATTTGAGATTGATCAAATTTTGTACTTTAAAATGAGGTCACTTTATTTACGAACCAAAAGTTTTACTTTTACCCAAATAAGAAGTTCACATGATGCTAATGGATTAGCTAAAGTGATCTCAATAATTATGAATCATTTGAACATCGTAGTTGTTTTATAGAGAATATTTGTTGACGACGTGTGTGTTGCAGAGTGACACTGCTGGAGCTTCTCCATGCTGAGCTGAACAAAGATGATTCTCAGGAGACCAGTGTACATCCAAGTGTGGCTGAGTTTGTGGCCACATTGTTCCAGAGGGGCTGTGGCTCTGTGCTTACACTGGCTACCAGTGAGGCCACAAATGAGGAGGTGAGAACTTGTTTCTGCAGGTAACCTGATGATTCAATCACCCAGAAGTATCAAGTCTGCTTTCAAGTTGTTGAATCTCAAATACTGTCTTAATATTGTTTTAATGCTCCTTTTAAAACAAATGTCTAATTGTCAAGCTATGAAGTGATTTGATATAGCAAACTACAAAATATGAACATGAACACAATTTCAAATGTAGCCTGATCCAAATATATCAGGATTACAGCTTGTATGTGTAATGGAATGACTGATCAACATTGCCTGAGCAAAAAAGCATAGTTTTCTCACTAATCTCTACTGTGTCCTGCAGGAGGCGCTGATGGTCATCACTCTTCTGGACCTGATATGTGAGATGACCTCTGACCGTAAACAGTTTATGTTTCTTCAGGACCACCCGGACCTTCTGGTGTCAACAGTGGGTGAGTTAATAATCTGATCAGATTCACAGCAGCAGTGATTCAGAGTAGAAGGATTGGAATGAAACGAGCAGTACAACATTTATACCTGTGTCTTTTTGTTTTTGTCCATAAAATATTGAGCAGAATTGAATAACATTTTATTCAGGATTGATTATCTAACAATACATTTAGTGATGCTATTAATTGACATGTCATATTGATTCTGGATCTTGGCATCTAAATGTTGTAACATGTTCATCGTGATTTTTGTGAACCACCACAGAGCTCCTGAAGCAGGTCCAGACTCTTGGCAAAGCCAGTAAGAACATCTTCAGTGCTGCCCAGGACTTCTCCTCACTGAGCGGCGAAGGAGAGTCTGTTTCCTCTCCAGTTTTTGGCTTCAAGGCTCATCTCATTCGACTGATAGGAAACCTGTGCTACAACCACACCAACAACCAGAACAAGGTATGCATTAGATGACAGGTCTGCTTGTTGAACTGTTTAGTTGTCAATATTCAATCACAACAGAGCTTGTGTGTTGCAAGGAGATTGAGGTAACAGTTTGATCATCACTTGACTTTGTTGTAGCCGAGTCCGAGTATAATCTCGTTCTTGTGTTTCATCTCTTTTCGTCGGTGATAACATGAAAAAGATGGCCAGTTCAAACCAGTCCACCAAGTTGAAAGATTGCCACTATACAGTTATAAAGAAATATAGTTTCAACAAACCTTAATTGCAGGGTCTCAGATCATGTGTATTATTTTATTCACAATAGACTATTGTGTAGATTATTCTGGGGAAACGCAACACCGAAATTCTCAATGAAATTAAACTAAACTAGAAAATGGAAAATGGAAAACTGTTTTCTGAACTTGAAACGCTTTAGATTCAGTGACCATCTTTTCGATGATGAATTGTTGAAGAATTTTAAATGAAATACTTTAATCCAAATGTGGAATTCTAATGTCAGCCAACAATTGTCTTTAATCCCGCAAAGATGTATTCCTTTTCTCCTGCTGTGATCTGGAGGCTCTTCACATCCACGTCCTCTTTTGATCAATTCATCACAAACGATTTAATTTCAAATGGAGCATCCCAAATGTGGAATGGCAGACGGTCGACTCGGGTTCATCATCAAAACCACCAGACCTCTTCTGGGATAGCAAATGAGACGAAGTCCGGTGAAGCGGGAGCCGACTTTCCTGCGATCTCTGATCACGCTGTTTAACACAACACTGGTTTTGAGCCTGGATGTGGAACATTCCATCGCGGCTCGTTTTAGAGGTTTTATCCTCCGTAGGTGCGTCGCTGCTGACACAGATCGATACGACAGCAGATGTTGTGAAGCTGAATTCTTGATTCAGTTCTGGATGGTGGAAATGTGTTCCGACCACCCATGTGGACTTGAGGGTGCTGACATGTGGTCAGCGTCACTCTGCAGCTAAACGTCTGGCTGGTAGCTCATCTGAACTGACGATATCCTCAAAAGTCAACAAATTGCATAGATTCAAGTGGAACTCTTTGAGTTCAACTCATGACTCTGAGTGGGAGGTGATGGAACAACTGCTCAGCTACTCTGCAGTCTATCTTGTTATTTTCATCTTTGTCTTCTCCTGCTTATACACGGTTGGGTCACAGGGGCAGCAGCTTCAGCAGGGAGGCCTAGACTTTCCTTTTTCCTATCATCTAGCTCTCTCGGATTTAGAGGAGCTGATTCTCATCCTGGCAAGTCATTTTGGAGAGAGATTCAAAATAGTACTGCAGCTCCAGATGAAGAGATGAGAGTTGAGGTGGTCCATTTTAAGATTTCCTGAACTAATAAACTGTGTTTTTGTATCTCAATGACAGGTGAGAGAGCTGGACGGTCTTCCCTTGATTCTGGACAACTGCATCATCGACAGCAACAACCACTGTATCCTTGCACTGCTGCATTTACAAGCTAGAGTTGGGCTAAGAAGCTCAACCGTTCATGAGAGATTCAAAGTAGAACCGCTGCCCCTCAAAGAAAACCCTGTTGCGGTGGCTTGGGCATTTGTCAGGATGTCTCCTGAAAGAAAAAGAAGATGGATGAATGAATAGATGGGAAAATATTATAAAAGTGAAAACATGCAAAAAGTGTAAAAGTGATATTAAATAAAACATGTAAATTAAGATGATAGAGATAACTGTTAAAAAAATAAAAATAAAAGGAATAAAAAAAAACATGTATTATTCGACATATTCATCATATTTTAAAATTGAATATCCTTAAATTTAATCTACAGTATATGTTAAAAGATGACAATTATTTAATCAATAAAACATAAATGGGGAAAACGATGACTGGACTGCTCGATACATTTAGAGAAGACTTCTTGGAACGATAAAGGTGAACAAAATATGAGGAAAAATAAAAAATATGAAAGTATTCTGTACATATAGGTATCAAAAAAGTTAACAGCATATTCCATGTAAAAAAAAGTTGAATAATGGCAGTAGTGCTACTGTGCACTTATAAAAAGATAAAAATGGGTAAATGGAGACAAAATGTAATGTAATGTAATTTATTTTATCAACTCGTAACTTTGCTGTATGAAGGGGAATTGATAACTATTTATATAAACAATGTTTATTCCCCGTAACAATATTCAAACGTATATTTCTTTTAAATATTTGTTTTTTTTAACAACTATTTTGATTTGATACACAAATGATTGTCAATATTCATTTTCCATTCCTCATTAAAAGTATTTTTTAAGAAATGTGCTTCAATGTTTATGTCGTATAAAGGACCTTCAGATGTAAAATCAGATCAACTGAACTGTTGTTGTCCTTATCAGCGCTTCCAGTCATCAGGCAGTGGTCCATCTTTGCCATCAGGAACCTTTTGTACCGCAACCAGCAGAACCAGGATTTGGTCTCTTCCCTGGAGAAGCTGGGCAAGACCGACTACTCTGCCCTGGAGACGATGGGCTACCAGGTGATGGAGCGAGATGGGAAGGTGCTGCTAAAAACCAGCAGAAAAGATGAGTGAGGGGAAACGCGTGAAGTGTAGGGAAGCTTCCTCATGCTTTGTACTAACATGCTGGTCAGTATTACTCCGCTGCACTCAGTCCACACATGCACATTCTTTTTTATGCTCAGCTTCTGCAGGTCTTCTAGAAATTCTGATGCTTGCAAATTCTTTAGCTGCATTCAGGAAGATCAAACGGTTGCCTGATGGAAATTAACTGTATACTGTCAGGGCAATCCTTGATTAGTTTAAGTTTATAATGTTTATTTATCATTTCACAATCAGACACTCCATGGCTCAGATTCCAAAGGTCATGTGAGTCAACTGTCTGGTGTGTTTGTGTTACTTTTGTGTTAGAATCGGCGCATCAAGGTTAGCTTACAGGCTAGCGTGGAAACAGTTTTTTAGTAAAATTGTTTTTGTTACATGCAGTTTTAAAATATAGGTGCTGTGAAAATGCTGGGAATAATCCTTAATTGTTATGTTTTAAATCATCAATCAGGTGCTCAGTACAACTTGGGGGAGTCTGGAAGGGCTTAGAATTAGCTGCTCCACTCTCCATGGTCTGACTGAAATATTTTGAGGAAAAAAAAATGTCATGTGTAAAATCTCACTTTAGTGACACAATGTATGTTGCGTCACTTTTCTGAAAAGGGCTTGCAGATTATTAAGGAGCAGCATGTGCGCTAATAGTTCTTAACATTTCACAATCATGAAAATGTGAATGTAGTGTCGCCTGTGGCAGCTTTCTTCGATGCCTTGCTTATCAGGTTCACGTCTGTTCACGCTTGTTATCTTGGTGGACGACGGCTATGTGAGCAAAAATATATATAACAGACCAAACAAGAGTGACTTGATTTTTGAATTTGTAAACTTGAACTATCATGAAAAGATATTATCTTGATGTATTTTGCTTTGTATTTATTATTCCTATTTTCTGATTCCTCTCATCTGAGTGCTGTGCTGTGTGCGAAAAACAACAACTATGACTGGTGTGACCTCTAAAATTAACTATTCATATAAAGTCTTTCTCTTTATCATAAGAATGCTAGAATAAAAAAAATGTCAATAATTCTGTGTTTTTAAGTCTTTTTTCCTTCCTATACTACTTGCTTCTTTTGCTGCTTTTACCTCACTCTGTGTTGACTTGAATGTGTAAGACTATAAAAAAAATGTCCCCAAATGCCGGATACTGATCTGTGAGGCCTATGTTACAGAAATAAAAGCAAATTTATTTAATTTCAGTTGAATTTATTAGTGACTCTTGAAACGGTCCCTGTAAACTAGTAAAATGTGTGAAACATAAACTCTTTATGAGACCATTTTGTTATCATTCGGGGTTATGGTGAGATGTCTTTTTCCTGAAAATCACATTTATTTTCTTTTGCCAATCATACTATTTGATTTTCTGCTGTTTTCTAAAATCTCAAGCCAGTCCTACATTAAACCAGTCAGTGGGGAAAAAAGGGTGGTGACCCTTCCCTGAACAATTGTTGAACGTGTTGTGACATAACTGGGTTTTTATTCTTTAACAAAAACCCTTAACATTTTTGTTTCCATAAACTACTTTGATTGACATTGTGATGTCCAGCCGTGGTAAGAAACGATGAAACCACATCTCACCTTCTGATTTGTGGCAGAACATTTACCAAGTGCCATTCTCCTTGACAGTCATCCTCTGAACACTGTCATCAGTGAGCAGAGAAGCAGATGGAGTGCACAAATGCTCCTCCCCAGATGCAACACTAATAGACTCAGGGACTCATTCATTCCTCGTGCTATTAGATTGTACAGTTTGGGGGCAGGAGTGGAGCGAAAGTATCTTGACATTCTATTCTATGTTAATCTTTGTATCCTTTTTCTTTCTGTTATTTGTCTTTGATCTATGTTCTTTATGATTGTGTCATCTTGTTCTTTCTTTTTTTTTTCTCTTTGTTCTTGTTCTTATTTTTATGAATAATTGTCTGTATTGCTGTGTCTAATTGGAAAAACAATTTCCCGAAGGAGACCTCCTGAGGGATCAATAAAGTTCTACCTATCTACCCACTTACACCAGCTGTGACCAAGGTCTACAAACAAGATTTCACGCCGTCCTCATTTCTGCACTAGATGACACGTTCTAGAGTCAGTTGACATTGTATGTGTGAGGTTGATTAATGTCGAGGTTGAGTCTAGAAGGTGTTTTCGAAAGAAAAAAAGTACAAACATTAGCAAGAAGCTTGTTTCTGTCACTTAAAAACAAAAGAAAACTGCTATAAAGCATCTTTTATTCCACACAAAAACTCCATCTGTCACCAGCCCCTCAGTCATCTTGAGTATCCGTTGTGACCCTTACGTCAAGATGTTTGCCCACCAGAGCCTTCTTGTTAGTTCCCTTTTGGGCTTTTTCTCCTTCTCAGAACTATTTTCCTGTAACAAAAACCTTGCTTACAGCTGTTGTAAATGAAGTTCAGAGCCTCATCCGCTCGCAAGAATGTTCCCTTTCATATTTTGTTCGGCTTTTGGCTGAACAGAGAACCATCCTGCCAACACACAGTTGTGCTGTTTTTCTGCTCCTGATTTTTAATAACAAAAATATAACAATTGTCCAGGATTTCCACCCATTCCAGCATCATAGAGGAGAGAGCGTACGGGGTTCCGGCCGTCGAGGGTTTCAGACGGCTAACAAAACAGCCGTTAGGTGCGCTCCAGTGACCAGCTGCAATGCTTTTCAGCTGCACAGGAAAGAGCCAGCCGTGCTGAATGAGGTGGAACTGTCTGGTCACCTTCTGACTCTACAGTGTCACATTAGTGTTGCCACCAGACCAGAGGTTTGCTCTTGTATAAGGAGATGCCTCCAAATAATTTGTGGATGTTCTCGCTGAGTCATACTTGGGACACTCGGAGTAGAGCTAATGTCTAGGTCTAGATGCTTAGGACATTTGCTATCGATGGCATTATGCCTCCTTTTCATCGGAGGTCCAGACTTCTAATCCTTACTCAGGCCTTGGGATTGGTTGTTGAACAAATTCTTTGAGCAAAAGCATACATTTCCAATAATTTATTCAACATCGCAGTACATTACAATTTAAACACTGACCCATTTCACTGTCCTATAAATGAAAGGGCCACATTCCTGGTATAAAAATATACTCTTGAAATTGTTTGGTCAGTCACAGAAGGCCTAGATCAACACTTGTGAATGCATTAAGGGTGCCATCCAAAAATAGCTGCGAGGACTTTGATCCTCTTCGGCGTGGCTGGGGCACAAGCCATCCTCCCGACCGCGCTGGAAGACCTTGTGTAAGCAACAGGCCTCATGGTGGAATTCCACATCTCTGCGGTTCATGGGAATGGTATCTGAACCTGAATGTACCTCGGGAGGGTTCCCGTGAGGCTTACGCGCTTTTCTCAGAATAACAAAACAATGAATGAACACTAAGTGGGATGGAGAGTCTTGGTGCTCAAAATAGAAAAATGTGAAGAGTTTCTGCCTCTTCGACTTCCAGATTAGTGATAGTGGACTTAGTGTGGCCTCTGGGCTCTGAGGATGAATGGAAGAGGGAGAAGTGCCAGAATGGGTTTTAACTTTTCCAAATAGTTAGGTAAGTGCTTAATTGTTTCCCTGCTTGCCTTCGCACATCTCTTGAAGAAATGTGACATAAATTACTTTTCAGTGTTCAACAGCGTACAGTGTTAGTCACAGTTCGGGAGCTGCCTCACCACCTGGCTGATACATAAAATAAGGTGCCAAGAGAAGATCCTTTTAATGTGGTCATGAAAGGTCAATATGAGTAAACCTACTGGGGAGCTCTAATACCATGGATACATAGTCGGGTGAAGATTTTACCCCCATCTTTTTTCAGGATGCCAGCTTGGTTATGTTTCTGGCTATCTGGGCTTCTTTTTGATAATGTTTCTTAAAGAAAAAGCTTTCATTTGTAAACTCATTTGCACAATGGCTGTGTTTTGCATTATTTTGTTCTGTTGGGCAGGTTTACAGTATTTTGATTTTGTGTCTGGCAACCTTTTTTAGAAGGGGCAGCTTGAGATTCCTCCTGTGATGTTGGAGAACATACATCACCGTTTCTACTGGTTTACACAGTCACACATGCTCAGTGTTTCCTGAAATCTCAAAAACAAGTTTTCTAAGATTCTTCTTGATACTCTATGTGTAAATGTGGCTTAAGAACTGTAGGCAGATAATTAAAAAATACTTAAGACAGTTCCTTTTTTGACCTTAATTTCTTGTTTGCCTCACCAAATGTGCAAATTAAACGAATAATAAATATTCTCTTTTTCTTCCTTATTTGCATGTGAAGACTTCTGACTTCTCACTACAGGTGTTGCATGTGACCAGACAGCACCAGTGGAACTTGCAGTTGCACTGCCAGACTCGTGTGTAGTGGTGCATGTCGTAGCCGCGCCCGCAACACATCACGTTGCAGCCGTCCATGAGACTCGAAGTGCCGTTGCAGAGCCTCCCTCGAGTCCCGGGGCTACCCGTCGCCTTGTCTTCCTCGCAGTAGTTTGGCGAACGCTCCAAGTACACCAAGTCTGTGTCGGTGGGCTTCTGGTAGCCGCGGACCTCCTTCAGTCTCAGGAAAGCCGGTTGGCGTAGACGTGAGGCCTGGACCGGCGCCACTTGAACGGCCTCCATGTAGCGTTGCTTTAGCATGTAGCCGATCTCTCTGAACCTCGGCAGCGTAATCCAGCAGGTCTTAGTGGTGCAGGAACCAGAGACGCCGTGACACTTGCACTCCAGCTTTATCCTCTCTTGCAGGATCTGAATTTGAGCAGAAAAGGCACATAGTCCGAAGAACCATGTCAACGTTTGCTATTCAGGTTCAAGTCAATTTTGAATCTTGTAATTCTGTGTGTTAAGTTAATAACTGTTTATTTTTTCAGTGACACAGTCTCCAGTGAAGTTAGTACCATCTCAACAAGGAGTCAAGTGTAAACCAGAGTCCAGTTTTAAATCCGGTATATGTATATATTTTCTTTTCCCTCTTAATGTTCACTGTTGAACCGCCTCATACATCAGGATCTAATGCTCACTTTAGAAGTGTTAATACCACCAAATGAATCATAATCATGAAATGTGTGGGGACTGTGGACACCATGATTTGTAGCAGACTTACTGCGATGCCAACTTTGCGTTAAAGACCTGTGAGTATAATTCAAGACCGAGTCATTATCTTTACCTTTATGCTGACCACATAATGGCGGAGCAGTGGTAGCACATGTATACTACTGCATGCTGGGTTAGCATGAAAACAAGAGTCGATTAAAAACATCACATATATGATATTTATGCTACAGATGATGGACGATTGTTTACGTTTGCTTTTGAAACGAGTCTCTTCCAGTGAAGGGCTTTTCTAAGAGCAGTTTCTGTGAAAGAGCTGGACGTTAGTCAGAAGAACACTGAGGCAACGTGTCGCGACGGCACTGTGCACAGGGAGAATGGTGTCTTTGTTTATACAATGAATCCCTTTGAGGTGGAGACTTCTTTTTTTTTAAGTGGGCGGGGCTTAAGTACATTTTCTAATGCAAATATTTCAATGAAAAAAAGAGTCTCGTACAGACACATACTGATGAGTACAATAAAAGTCCAAAAACTATTTAATAAACACCTAAATCAACACATTAGTTTCCCTTTAAGTTTCTCACAAGAAGGAGAAGAATCATGAGATTATAGTCAGATCAGAGCGGAGCTGAAAGACAAAGTTGTCATCACAACCTTTTGGTGACCAGAAGAACAAGATTACAGAAAATATTTCCTCTGCGTCAGCCACTTACGCTACCTTGCGTCCCGCCTCGTTGTTGTGCAGGTTCATAAGCCGACGGGCGTTTTTCTTGATCTCGCGGGCGTCTACGAAGCGCCTGGAGAACTCCACGCCGTACTCCACGTCGGCCGAGCAGCCTCCCCACTTCCAGCCCTCGTCGTCTTGGTAGCCTTGCTTCTCGCGGTCGCAGCCGCACTGGCTCAGGTTGCCCCTGCTGCAGGCCGTGGTGACTGCGTGGGCAACACCTGCTGCAGTGATGGCGTAAGTGAAGGCGGCCTCTCTGCTGCCTGCACACAGCAGTCAAGAGCTATTCAGGTCTCTTACGGGTAACATTTGTTGAAGGATCAATTTAAGTCAGTATAGTATCTTTCTACTTAAACTGCAGAGAACAAAATAGTTAAATTTAAAAGACCACAAGTTGTTTGTTTTACAACTTGTTTAACGTCGACATTGGTTCAGAATATTTTAGGAATAACTCATACATTTGTTACATCTAGCATAGGTAGCTAAAGCAACTAGCTAGAAAAAAAAGAAATCTAGAACTGTATGTCACATATAAAGGTAGCACCGGTGACTATGAAAGCGGTGCAGGTGTTCATCTTTTTACAAAAACAATAATTTGCCATAAAACAAATTTACTTTCCCAAGTTTATTTGTTACAGATCACACAGAGGTTTATTACTTGGGGAGTAAAATTATTTTGGAGGCCAATTGTGTGACCACAGCCGATCTACCAGTTGAGTCTATTGTTCTTAACCCTTGTTATCTCAGGGTCAAGGTGACCCGTAGGCCCGAAGACAAATGTAACTATATTATTCCTTGTGTGGTCTCTGGGTCAAGGTGATCGACCTTCATGGCTTCAATAAATACATATGCATTGGTGGAGGTCGTTCACCTTGACCCAGAAGCAACACGAGGGATAAACATTTTCTTTCAGACCTTCAGGTCACCTTGACCCTGCGATAACACAGGGATACTACAAACGCATTTGTTTTCAGACCTTCAGGTCACCTTGACACTGATATAACACACGGGATACTATAAACACATTTGTTTTCAGACCTTCAGGTCACCTTGACCCTGAGATAACACAGGGGTTAAACAATAATAACAGTTTGGGGTGAACTGAACTGTTTTGGTACGTTTGTCTTCTGAATCTGAAGGTGGCTGACATTTTGACGGCAAGTGATTCTTTGGTGTCACTTCCTAGAATAATAAACACCATGTTACATTTCGTGACACGCAGTAAGAGATTAAACTATTGGCACTGTGGTCGGTGAGTAACCGGATATCCATCCTCACCAGACGGACTCTTTTCGGAGCATTCCAAGTGGCTCTTTTCCAACCTGACGGACTGCTGAGGGAAACGCCGGGACTGCGGTTCCACTCCTCCATAACTCATAACAAACTCTGAAACCTTCTTTCGTCAGGCCAGATATTCCAAACGTTCCCGGCTGCAGCCTGGTTCTCACCGGCAGAGCTCGGTCGCCGAACAGCCGTCCTCCTGCACCCGCCATTTGTTTTTCGATCGCAGTTTCGTGTACTGAGTCCAATTGTTGCCATCCAGCTGCAGAGCTGACTCCCATTAGTGGTGAGCGTGATGTTCTCTGGTCCTCCTCAGCCTCTAATGAGTTCAAAGGACCAGAGTGGTCGCTCAATGCCCAACTTTCCACTGCTGATTAGCGTCTTCCTGGAAGCGGCTTCAACGGGCTAATTTATGTATTTCTAATAACCCCGAATCCTCCTGAAGTTTGGAGCCGAACACAGAGCCGTCGGTATCTGCTGGAGCTCGTTTGCACGCCACAAGAGAAAAGAGACATTTCCTCCCGACAGAAGGGTCCAGACGTCTGTCTGCTGGTGTCCCATGCAGAAGTGATTGCTCCCAGAGCTGCTAGATTAAACAGGGATCCAAACCCGCAGCACAACAGGACCGACTCGAACACAATTTACACAAGCGGGTCAGGTAAGGAGCAGAGAGGCTTCTGGGAGAAATAGATCGCAGTGAAATGTTGACGAAGGTTTGCTAACTATGTTTTTGGGGAATAGCCCGGCCTGGTCGACCCACGTCACGTCCAAGACACACAAGATGATGGACAGCTGTATGCAGATTAGACGAGTGTGTGTTTAACGGTAGCCGGCCTTTACATTATGACCACCTGCTTTTCACATCACCAAAGCCGTCCACTGCCATATCACCCTTTTGCCCTGATAGCTGCCTTTTTTTTTTTCATGTCAAGGTCATTCATATGTTCCCAGTCACTCTCACACCCAGGACCTCTTCATCATAGACCTTCTCGCTAACATGCTCACAGTGAATCGTAGCTCAAGTAGAGCGAGCGCTGACAAGATGTCGACTGAAGTCACACTGACCTACTCTCAGCTCTTGTCCAAACACGGTCCGCTCCCCCAGAGTCGAGCAGTTCCAGCGGCCGTAGCGAAACTGGTACTGGCACTCGTTGATGCCCAGCTGAGCGCCCTCGCCGACCACGATGATGGCGTCGGGCCGACTCTGACAAAGCGCCCGCTGACGGGGGGCTAGACCCGGAATCTTGTTGCAGATGATGTTGGCCCCAAGAGCCACTACTGAAGACAGTGCACTAAAATTGAAAATAAAACATTTGTTTTATGCATCTTCCGGGACCTTTTTTTTGACAAAATGGATGCACATAGTTTACAAAAATAACACTTATATTCAACAATCTTGTTGAGCAGTGGTTCCCAACCTTTTTTTTTTAACTGCAGGTTTGATGTCAACAGTTTTTTGTTTTTAGTCACAGACGGACAACTGTAACAAAAGTGCACAACCTGTTTTTTTTCCAAATAAAAAAACCTTCCTGTTGAATTAATTCAAAATAAATGATCTAATCTATTTTCTATTTGTGTGCTGCCCGGTATAAAATGCCTTGCGCTAGTTCTACAGTAGTACATCTGCTCCACAGTTATTCTATGTATTTTTGGTATATTCTTAATGGTCCACGAAAAGCCTGAAACTAATTCTCTCAAAAACCACAACATTTTAGCTCATTATTCAGTAGTTTGTATTAAGTATTTAATTAAGCAAAGAATGAAAACAATGTGCAGAAAGGCAACATCTGTGATCTCTACTAGAAGAAAAACTGATGATTGCGGTTTTTGTTCTTGAAAAAATAATTAGCAAATTTGTATCGAACCGCTTTTTGTTATCCAAACAAGAATTAGCAAGATTTTTTTCCAAATAAATCGCACCTTTAAAATGATTAATAGCCTGAATTAGTGATTCTTAACGCACGCGTTGCGACGACAAAAAAAGGGATTGCCTTTTTCCACTGTAAATAATACTTCTTTTTTTTTTTACTTCACTTTTTAATACATTTTTAATAAAATAAAGTACTTTTACTTGATTGATCATCTCGTGGTAATGGTGGGACTTGTTGGTACCACTGCTACAAACATTTCATGTAGAAAACAAGCTTTTGTAAACTAAACAATGCAACATATAATGAGATTTATACTTATTTTATAGAAATTAAAAAAGAAATGTAAACAGATTATTTGGATAGAAATTCTAAATGTTCCAAATTGTACTCCAAAAGCTCCATGTTTCCAGAGAAAAGTTTGTGTAGGACTTACGTACAGGTAGCTACCGCTGGTGAGGATGAGGAAGATCTGCGGATAGTAGACCGACAGCAGCGCACTGTGGGCTGAGAAGATCTTCATGGCTGTGCATTGGTCTCCTCAACTTTTCGGGGAAAGTGAATCGAGTCAGCCTGCTGCAGCTCCCAGCTGGACTGTGATGGAGAGGAGAAGCTGCATGGCTGCCTGGAGAAGGTCTGGTACAGGAGTGAGGGAGTGAGGAGGGAAGTTGAGGGAGGGGGTGGGGTTGGGGGGGGGGGTCTCAATAGGTGCAGGACTTGTTCCAACCACTGCCCCCAAAAACCTCACTCTCGCTGAACTGCCATGAAAACAGTGGGCCTAAACATTATCTGCATTATTGAGGTTTTCATTGGTTTTGTGCCACCGGGGAGGAGGGGGTCTGTCCTCAACCCTCCTTACTAGCTGCTGTTCTCTCCACGAGCATCCAGGACCTGTGGTGGCTTCTCCCTGGATCTAAACAGCTTCTTGATTCAACTTCCACCCATTAAGCCTGCCCTTCAATATCTTTATTTTTCTACTCACCAACCTCATTCTACAGAGCAACAGTGTTGCCTGGCAACACCTGACAAACTGTGTGTTTCTACACATGATAAGAATCCACATGATCGCTCTTTCTTCTCTCTTATTCTGTCGCAAAACATGCATTTGTGTTTTTTTGGGGCCTCCTACCTTTTACTGAGCAGGTGTGCAGTTCCCAGCTCGACCATTTGGCCACAGAGGTCACAAAAGAATTTCGCATCAACACGTATTTCAATGTAGGAACAGTCTGAACTTCTGGCGCCCTCTAGTGGTCATAGAACATTTTAATGACGGCGACCTTTAATAACGATAATCTCATTATAAATGTATTTTTGTTCGATTTACGTCTCGGAATAATTGTATGTTTTGTACAACTCTAATCTCGTAATACATGTAATGTCGTTTATCTCGTACAAAAATATGTTTTATACGAATGCGAACAAGTGGAGCTTGACAGAGAGGATAGATCGATAGATAGATAGATAACTTTATTGATCCAGACGCGAAGGGAACACGTGTATCAAGACTGTCTGCAGCAACAGCTTTGTATTTGGAGAGTGTTAAGGAAAATAAACGTTCAGTCTGTAATGTAAACTACATGTGTTGCTGGATTCAGTTTTCAGCGTCACCTGGAGACATGTTGCTTAACTGCAGGAGCCCATAAATTAAATGCTTCTCAGGTGCGCTGTTTTTGCATAGTTTGAAGTTTACTTAGGGTATTATTTGTATTTCAATTGAACGCTTTTGTATTTCACTATTACTATTTATTTTTACTTTACATTTTGATGATTTTGATTGTTAATATCTAGATTTGTGTAATTAAAAATAAATAATTAAACTATACATTATACTGTAATAATGCATTTATCAGAGGATAATACCATTTAAAAATAAAAATAAATTAAATATAAAATGGTGTCATAATTAAATTGACAAAATCATATATTTATTTGATTGAAATGTCTGAGCAGGGTTTGGATTTTTTTTGTTATTAATTATTAAAATGTATAAAGACTTACTTGAGTGCAATTATTTTTTAATTTAATCAAACGTTCTTCAAATTGCGAAATTAATAAGATGAATGAATGAGAAGCTAATACATTAAACTAAAACCTTCACTATGTACAATTTGCCTATTATAATTTTCATAAATTGTTTCAATTACTTATCCTCATTTGACGGTTGTTCATGTTAATAGTTAATTTGAACAACAAATATAGCATGACTTTTGGTGGATGGAAAACTTTCGTTTGATTATTGACTATTCGATTTTATTATCGGTTCAAATTCAATATTTGCGTAATTGTAAGTATTTGATATAGTCTCCTCAATCCTCATTATTTCAACATACCTGTTTTGAAATTACTTAACATAAAGTATGAAAAAAAACAAAATAAAAAAAAACGTTTTTAAATTATGTTTATTTTTAAAAACGCGTTCATTTTACAATTCGTAAGTTTTCCTGTAGAGGGCGACAAACGACCAGAGAACGTGTTGCTGACCTCTGCGTCAACCTTTTCATCGCGTTAAAAAGTTTCTAAAATCGCATTCGTCGTTTTAATCATTATTCGAGATATTTAATCCGTAAAATTCAAATACATTTAATTAAAAATATATATTATTAATTAAACTGTTCTATAAAAACCTTCACAAATGTTAAAAGTTTACTTTAAAAAAAGTTTGATCTGAGACTTTAAATGAAGAAAACCAGTTTGTGTGTATAACTGTGAACTCTCTCAATTGTATTCATTGTTAGAAGAAAATGATTGGCTTTATATTAATCAAAGTTGAGACTCGTAAATACAGTATAATCTTGAATTCAAACCTCTAACAAAGTTGTATAATATTTTAATTTCAGTTAAAATATGTATTCCATCAAGATCATTAGAGCAACAATTTGAACAAGTCACATTTACAAAAGTAACGGAATATCTTTAATATTTAATAAATCAAGTTGGGAATCGAGTACCAAGCACAACCAAAACAATACTCTTTTATTTGAAAATGTTAAGTTTCTGTTGAGATTTTGGTCATTTCTTTCCATTTTTCTTTTTTAATATTGTCACTTTGATGGTTTTGTTTATTTTTACATTATTATTCTCTGCTATATTGTTGTTAGCATGAGCCATAATGGTTGTTTTTTTTAATAGTAAATGTATGTATTTATTATTAAGATTAATTTTCTTTTTCGAGTGTAATGTCTCTGAGAGTGTTGAGGTATTTTTCAGAGACTTCACATCACATCTAAGAACTTTTACAAAAACAATTGTGAATACTTTATGCAGCAATGGAGAAGGTTTAAGACTCATGGGTTAATGGCTCACAGGTCCATAGGTAGATTTAGGCCTGACTAGGACTTTTTTTTTTAGCAGATTTTTTTGTCAAATATTTTCTCAAACTATTGTTTCATTGACAGTCTGGGCCACTAGGTCACATGACCCTCCTGAGAGTTGTCGTCTCCATTCTCTCGTGTCGGCTGCAGCTGGTCCGAGGAGCCGAGTCGGATCTGAGAGAAGCTCACATGTGAGGAATTATCGCTCTGGGACTTTGGGATTTAAACATGTGTCAGATTTTTTTAACTTTTCCCTTGAACACACACTCACACACATGCATGATTGACTGTCGATCAAATCGACTCAGAGACGACCCGGCTGATTCTGTTTACCCAACAATCATCAGGGTCACGGCCAGGGTCAGCACCGTGTAACATTTAGCTTAATGCTCGCTTCCTGTGACTCACCAGCGCCATAGTCAGGTGGCGCCCTGTCAGGAGAATCGACACAGGGACGGAGACAAAGGCTTGGACCGTGTTTTGGTCTTTGTCATTGCGACAGATGTGCCGATGATGTCATGTAGCAAGGATACTGGTAGAGGGGGGGGGAACTGAAGGGCCTGCACTGGACAGCAGGGACGAGTAGAGAAGCTCAATTTTATCCATGGTAGATGTTTCAAGTACAACACTCTGCCAAAAGATTATGAACACCAGGGCAATTGTGTTGTAATAGCTCTATAAATATCTGGCTGACTGGGGGTCCTCAGTCAGTCAATAGCTGGGGACTGAGATCATCAAGTGTATTTTTTTTTTTAAATGAACTCATCATTCAACATTTCATATAAAGGTGGCACTGTTTTTCTCATTTCTTAATTCTTAAAACTGCTCTCAAGGATTCAGGTTCCGCTGGTTCAGCTAAAAAGTCCTGTAGGTGTGTCTGAACATGTGGGAATCAAACATCCCAATGTCAATCATCCCAGACTTGATCCGGAACTCTGACCTGAGTCACTGCTGCTGGTGACACGCTCTACAGGAGGTTATAGCTTTCACCATCGGCTGCCGGAAACAGGAAGTGACCCCGGTCTAAGGACACGCTCGGCCTTCTGGGTAATCATTGACTCGCAACACGCCACGGCTGATAAGAGAGTGACACTGTAGGAGGAAAGTATGGACATAAAGGACGTGTAAACCAGCTGATATGATAGGACAATCCTACTTTTGAGGCCAAATAGTTGTTTATTTGTTTCACTCTCATCATGTCTTAATCATGCTTTTTGAGTAGCATTTTTGTTTTGTATACGTCATGCATGAACAATGTAATCATTTTCAACTACAGTCAGACATTTTCAGCCGCTTATCTTCTCAATAATCATATACTGTACTTCGAATCATACACAATTTATTTTATATATACATCAAACTTAACGTCTATTTTCCTCAACACATCTCCAGGACTTACTGTGGTAGCTGTAATTGGTAGAATGCATGTTCATGACTTTTCTATGTAATTTAAAGTTATATGGAGTATTCTTGAAGTTTAGGAGTCATATCAGTTCTTTGTAGACCTTCACACTGGTTAGGTGGATCTGTTTACCTTCATTATTACCCAGCTTTCTGTAGGAAAACGTATTGTATTACTTTGGAAGGTGTCACTCCATATTTCCATACCATATGACAGATGTGGAAGAACTAACAAAATATCCAATGTTCTTAACACTCTTTCAAGTATTTGGACATTTTCATAATTAACGCATTTCTTGCCACTTTATTATACTTACTTATTTAATGAGGCGTGATGTATTTATACGTCCTCTTTCCATTTCACCTTTTTAAATGAATAATAAAGTCCAAAGATTTTCTCAAAATATGCACCAATATATTTTTATCACCAATCATAATATAGTACTGAATTCATTTTCTTGAGAGTCTGTTTTTATCCAACCAATCTTTATTGATTTTCTTTTCCTTATCCTTAATCAGACTTTCAATATTCTCTCTCCTCTGTTTAAAAAAGTTGTGATATCTGCAAATAACCTATGATTCATTTTCCTAGGTACCTTATGTATATAATTAATGTAAATTATAAAATAATTGGGTCTCAGTACTTATCCTTATGGAACACGTTTTAATTTCCCTCTGATTAGATTTGATGCTAGTGCATCTTACAGAACACTAGTTAATGCCAAAGACATTGATCTTTTATTCTTAAATCCAAATTGGTTACTATGCAGTAACTTGTGATTTTCCATGGAACTGTCCAATCGGGTACTGGAGCTCTAGCTGACAAAAATAGTAAAAGTATAAAGATTAACCTTGACGTTTGTGAATGTGTTTCTGTCTTTATTTGTGTTTGTGTAAGTGTGCGTGTCTGTGAGAATGTTTGAGCGTCGTAGCCTGTGCCTCATAGTATGAGACACAACACAAGGAATACTACAAAAACATTAGGGTCACCTTGACCCAGAGACAACACAAGGAATACTACAAAAATATTTGTTTTTTTGTCTTTGGGTCACCTTGACCCTGAGATAACCCAAGGGTTAAGGGTCAACAGTTTGAATGAATAAGATTGTAATCACAAGGTTGTTTGATTCAGCCACAAAGAAAGACGGCAGCAGATCTCTTGAAGAGCTCTTGAGCAGGACCTCAGGGGAGTGCCAGCAAAGTTATGAAGTGACAAAGTTGTGAAGTGATTCGTCGCCTTCGCGGCCAAACTTCTCACAGCGATCACGTTTCCAGCAGCAGGTCGGCGCCTGAAGCTTCGATCTGGACTTTTTGTCTGGCTCAAGAGGGCGTGGCGCTCCGCATTGCAGCAAGTTTTTTGGAAACTATTACTGGTGATGTGGGAGGTTGGTGCTACCGCTGGTGCGAGTGGCGCAGAGGACGAGCCATGCAGCTCCTACAATGACGCCTCCCACTCGTGCTGCACACCTCCTCACTGGCCTACTCTGAGAGCAGTGGCCTGAGATGAAACCAAGAGAGGCCAGGGGGCGCCGGAGAATGCACGCTTTGTCTTTGCTGCTGTGGAGACAAGGAGGGAGACGAGACAGAGGGGTCCCGATTGCAAATTAGCAGCTCGGACCCTTAAAACTGAGATTCCGTTTCACCTTCACACCATCTGACTTCATGTTCAACGTTAATCATGCTTTTAATGAGAAGGTCGTCGGAATAATCAAAGTGATCTACAGCGAACTAAATATTAATACCCAATAATCTCATTTCAATTCCATTCAAAGTTAATGGATTGGAGATTGTATTTACATTTATGTAAAAGAAAACATGTATTATTAGTATTAGTATTAATAGTACTAATAATAAAAAACATTTAGTAATAAAATATATGAATATTTTTAAATGAGGTTATTTCCTAATTTTTGTGTTTTTCTTTTTACATTTTGATTAATATATAAAAGCACTCTGAATGCATTTCTTAAACCAAATTAGGGGAAAATTATAATTAATAATATAATTATTTGAAAAAAAAGAAAGAATGCATAGCAGTGAATATGCAATGTTTTATTTATTCGTGTGTGTGTGTTATAGAGAAATACAGCAACATGAAGTTGTTCCACCTCCCTATAATCCCTTCAAGCTAAATAACACACACACACACACACCTACACACAAACACCCACACAATATGACTCCACAGGTCATTGAGTGCAGCTTTAATTTTGTCGATATTCAGACGCTCGCCTGCAAAGTAATCGATGAAACACAACTGAAGCTGTAAATTTTAATTTTTACAAGCTTTCCAGTGACAAAAAAGTAAACTAAAATTAATCTATATGAATAAAACTTTAAACACAAAACATACAGCAAAAGCTGACTCGTTGGATTCTAGATAGCATATTGGATGTAAAGAAGTCTTTAAAAAAAGTAGAACAAAAGTTAAAATCCCAGTCAATCTCAATATACTGTACAGTGTTTGTGTGAGAAACACAAACAGGTCCGGTCAAGTTCTGAATGAATTGAAATGATCACCTGAGAAGAAAACAACAACAA
Source organism: Callionymus lyra (assembly GCF_982586985.1). Lineage (NCBI taxonomy): Eukaryota > Metazoa > Chordata > Actinopteri > Syngnathiformes > Callionymidae > Callionymus > Callionymus lyra. The sequence goes on along the minus strand of NC_141820.1, from coordinate 37,201,015 downwards.
CACGCAGGCGTGTTAACTAGCAGGTGCCAGCTGTGTGCCGCTAGCATGCCACCTTAGTAATTAGCTTCTAAGCTAAAACACATTGTTTAACCATGATGTTTGAGGAGTACTACCGTAGCAGGTGGTGAGGAGGATCAGCACCTCTAAGTGTGTAGCAGGAAGATGTTGAAACGATCACTTTAAATATATCAGTGATTGACGCTTGTGAGTCCCTGTGACAAAAGCTTTAGAGCTCAGTCATCAGACAGAGACTCAGGACGTAGCTCCTCATATCACTGAGCCAGGTGAATTGTTGTGTTAAAATGTCACAGAATACCATATTTAATCTGATGCAGTTTACTACATAAAAAAAGTAATTATTGAACATACTATAGGTGCCAAGTTCAGATAATCAGATAGCGTTTTTGTGTGTACAACTAGCATGTTTAAATGTGTTCATAACAATAATCAACATGCAGTACACAGTTTAAATAAACGTATTGCATATACACTTTAATCTGAAAGATTTAATATACCGTAAACATTGCATTAAATAATTTATTATATATATTCGACTATATTTATATATTGGCTGATGTGAAATGAAGCTAAAAAATATTTTACTCTGCTTAACTATCATGTTTATAAAAAACTTACAATATGGGACTGCATTGTATTGTCTCTTGCTCTTGAGGGTATTGTTTAATTTCAGATTATAAATATCATAGCAACAAATAAATATTTTTGTGAAAAATATGGTGAAGCTAAACAGAGAAAGGCACAACTATGCTAGTTTAAGATGGAGGACCTCATGCTTTGACAGCAAACCTCTTCTGACATAAATCTTTTATTTATTTATTTTTTAATCAGTAGTCGCTACATATGTGGTTTGTACAGACAAACAGTCTGCACAAAGTGTTGCTATATTCATAATTTATCACTTTTTTTTACACTATCTAATTTTAAAATGTTTGTGCACTGGCTAGTTAGCATAAGAGCTAACACTATAAATAACCATTTGTGGGAAACAAACTAAAACAAAGATTTAGCTCATGTTTAAACTTGTTCAAATATCTGATAAATACAATAAAGGTAATACGTGTATGTTTTAACCATAAAGTGTGTATTTAGTGAATAAGGATAAATAAGTGAAACAACAACTGCAAATGTCCAGATTAATAAAATGGAGGGCGAGCATTATTTTAATAACTAACAACCTGCGCGTTGTTATGTATAAATAATATATATATCCAATTTTTTTTACAATTGTATTTAGCGAATTTTATTAATCCGCGCCCCGCTCCAGTTCATTGTTTTATTGTATTTCAGCTAGCAAAGCAACTTAAAAATGGCGGAGGAGGCAGAGAGTTAGGACAGAAATCCGCTGATTTTAGTTGGCGGATTATTGTGTGGTTAAAAATGGAGCTGATTTTTATTTATTTATTTCTGTATGTGTCCTGAGTTGCAGCTCGGTTGTATAACGGGGCGTCACCTCACTTGAACTTGACGCATCTGGTTCACCGGCGCAGTCTGTAGGCTGAGTGTCCCCGTTGAACCGAGCCAGCTGCCCGGGGAGGGCGACGGCGCAGCGCCGCCGAGCACCATCGCTCTTCCGCGGACACTCCAGCAGCTGCCGCCGTGTCGTCACCTTCAGACCCACAATTGAGATTATTTGCGGTTCTGCTTCTTTTTTATCCGGACCAGGATGACGTCGCTTGAACTGGGAAATATAAAACCGACAGAAGAACCCGTTGAACTTCCCGGTGCGTATGCGAAGTCACAGTCTTCCTGTTTGTGTTGATCTTTACAGAACAATGCCAACAAATCTGCACCTTTAAACATATAAACCAGTCATTTTGTTTCTATTTGCATCGACGCGCGTTTTGTTTACCTTTAAGTCTGGTCCTAGAACGCGACATCGCTTTATACTTTAAAAATAGGATGTTAATATGTAGGTCTTTGGATGACAGGTTGCTAATTCAGAATGTAACAGGAGAAAAGGAGGTCGTCTTTTCGTGCCCTACTTTCCTCTTAGTCAGCCATAATCTTTCCCTTTGTTGTCTATGAAACAAACCCAGAGAACACATCCATCCATCCATACATGTGCCCCATTTGTTAACCGAAATGTGCTTTCTCTTAGGAAAACTAATATGACAATATGAGAGCTGCCACTGCCATTAAAACATACTATTAACAATAGAAACAGACAAAAAGGTTGGTCAGTTCATCTTTACTATAGGTGTATAAACACAGCATATACATTCATAGACACCTCAAATAGTTAGTGAGATAAAAGCCTGAGACTACATCCAATATTTATTGAAGCAGGACAGCCGAAAAAGAAAACCAGAGCAAAAAGCAGCTGTAACTTACGGTTCCGTTTTTATTATTAAAAAACAAGTGTGACTGGAACACAAGAGAGTTAAAAGTTATTTAGTTGTGAATGAATCACTGCATGTTGCCTTTCTTTATCTTTTACTAATAAATGAAAGACACAGGAGTGGACATTCTTCTGATCCAGAAAAAAACAACAACCTCTGCACATTGATCTATGGATATCTAAATTCAGTGAAATAAGTAACAGAAATCTCTAACATGTGAGAAAAGTATTGTATTCACACGTTTTAAAGAAACATGGCCGAGAAACCACAGAAAATGGGGCACAAACTGAAGCAGAACAACAACCTGTCGGTTCCTCGGAACTGTAACATACATGTAACCAGAGATACAAAAAGTCTGAAACCTATATTGTCTGTTTTTATTTAATTACTAAACATTAGCTTTATATTAAATTAAAAGCAAGAAGAACAGTATTTTAGAGTCACATGTTAAAACTGTGTATTTTGAATTTGGCAAAAGCTAATTGTGAACAATTATTTGGCCTCCGTGGGCTTTGAGATTTGTTAAAGACACAGGACAGAAGATTCTAAATGTGCACAGCAGGGAATAATTAAAAGATATCAACCTATCATCTCTGGTATTCCAACGTACGTTTATTTTCATATGTAAGTGTTAAAAATCATTAGAAAATTAATAATATCTGCAGAAGTAGGGGAGGAAGATTCTGACAAACAAAATAAAATGATAAATTGATCTGTTGAGGCGTCGAAAAAAGTGTTTAGATGCAAGAGGAAACCTAAATTATTATTTTAGCCAAAAATAATTGTCCGTCCACATGCCTGACGTGTAAATACATTAATCTTCAGCGGAAAATATATAAAATATGTAAAAGATTTGTAGAAAATGTTTATAATGGTAAAATAATATTAGGTCAATTTAAGAAGTGGTTCATTTTTAATGATTAAATATTGATTTAAAACGGTCAGTTACTTAAATTACCACATCAACAATATAGTTAAAAAATAAATTGATCAATAAATGATCAATAAAACTGATGGTGATGCACAATAATTATGCTAGCATTTTCCGGAGTGAAAATATGTGCGGATGTGCACGACACACAAATATGTGAACCACAACAACCTGTCGACTATCTGAATTGACACCACATTTATTTTCTCTTCAAATGCTTAATGCATTACACAGTATATTATATAATAAAACGCTTCATATACAAAAAGGTAAGTAATATAATTATATGAAATTAAAAAAAAACTGTAAGGGATATCAGCAGCTTATTTTAAAATATAATAAAATTACCACAAACAGATTTCTAACTTTTAAAAACTTAATATATAAATATATTAATTATTGACCACAAATCACTGAACTTATGTTTTGCCCCAAATATTAATTTATTAAATTTACTTTAGAATAAAAATAATTTGAATGTGAAGGTCCACGTTTAGTTGATGAATAAAAAAATATAAAAATATGTACAGAAAAAGTAATGTGTAGTTAGTTTTATGAAAAGTAAAAATGCCTTTATTTTGTAAAATTGTGGGTTTTAAGTTAACTCTTTCACTTCCACATCACACTGCTTGTGCAGAAGTGTTCCCATTTTTAAATGTGTGTTTTTTTTAACACATTGCTCTTGTGTTTTTGTCAACCGTGTGTTTGCTGTGCAGGGTCAGAGTTGTTTTAGTCTCGGTTACGCAACTTTATCCAAGTATTTCTTTACCTCTTTCATGCCTCTTCATCTTGTAGCTTTCCAAAAGCAACCCGATGCGCTCCGGACCTGTTCTCCATAATGTTTATAAAGCACTGTGACGCTGCGGGATTATGAAGCGTCATAAACAGGAAAACGCCATTGTGTGTTTTGCTGCACACACACACACACACACACACACACACACACACACACACACACACACACACACACACACACACACACACACACACACACACACACACACACACACACACACAACAAGCTCATTCCCTCTCCCTGACGAGCTGTTCAGGATGAGGAGTGAGTATATGTCCACTAGGGGCGCTATGTGGGCTATGTTAGCTCGACATGGTCTTCGTCCACCACCTCCTTCTGCTCTCATATCTCATGCAATTGATTGAAACTCTAAACGAGAAGCTTCTCTGAATAGTAGATTGGCTGCTATGGCAATGTGGTGTTGCTTCTTTAAGGCCGTGATGGGTGTGGTGGGGGATTTTATTCGCCAAAGGGGGGCTGTTGCTGCCGTGTGGTGTGTCTTGTAGCATTCATAAGGGGATCTAAGACTACATTTTTTCATTTGGTTGTTCATGCAAAAAGAGATAAACATGATTTGTTCTGCTAACTGTCAAACTTAACATGGTGCTTTATAATGATACTTTTAATGAATTTGACTCAATGTAATGTATTGATTCTCCCGGTATGTTGCAAATAGGACTATTTAAGCTGGGTGGGTGCAAATATTAACTTAAGTATCAATTCATTGAATTATAACTATTTATTATTTATGTTTCAGTATCAACTTCTCAGATTTAGATAGTGATATTATGATTGTGTATCACATGATGTATATAGTTTTCAAATGAATCAAGGTGGTATGTACTGTACATGTATAAAGAAAGCCACTCTAAATATATATATATATTTTCAAATATCGATATTTGACAGCACTGGATCGATTATTTAAATAGTCCATAGTTATATTTGTTACCATTGATCTTTAAGGGTTTATAGTTGATTAATGTCAGTTTAAAAAAAAATTCTATTTTTCTACAATTCACTTGCAACTTTACAGTTGCTATTAAACCTCTGGCCCCTAGATGGCAGCAGTCATTACGTCCTACGCAGTTAGATAAACATTGAAAGTTCGGAGATGACTGAGCATGAGAAGATACAGTCGACTACAGCAGCTTTTAAAGCTGATGCTTGGACACGTTTTGGTTTCAAAACAAATGAAAGCAGTTACGAAAAACAGTATATCAATACATCAAATATACCACAGCCCTCCTAGTGTATCGCAATATATCTCAATGTATTGTTCCGTTGCCCCTGTAACGTGATACGTATAGTAGACTTTTATCAGTGAAGTTTATTTATTCACATTTGTTAAATTTATTCCTATTGTATGAATACTCCCATTGAACCTTACAATTTATGGTATATTTTATCCCTCTACAAAACATATTGTGATGCTTATATTAAGGTACAAACCTAAACATTAGAAGTAGAACAGCAGAAGTCATATTGTGGTGTATGTATCAAAACATGACATGCTTTGAGTTCTATCATCGTGACGATTGTGTGCTTCATTCAATGCCATTTGTTGGTCAATTTACTGTTCTTTTACTAGTATTTTTTACTCTGCAGTAAAGTAAATTTATAGAGTAGTTGATCACGTTTTACTTTCATCTTGGCCTCTCTTTAAAGTTGTGGGTCAGTGTGGCAGCTCATGAGTACGTTGTTTGTGTGTTTTACGTCTGTGAGTTCTGATGGTGTGTTTGTTGTTCTGGTATTTCTCTGCTGTCTCCAACAAACACATCACAGTCGAAATCTCAACGAAGGGCATTTTAGTGCCTGACCTAATTTCTCTGGCAGATGAATCCACCAGTGAAGGCCGTTCTCTGTGCGTGTGTGTGTGCATGCGCGTGCACGTGCATGTGTGTACGTGTGTGTGTGCACGCTGCTCTGGGTGTTACCTCCTTGCCTCTCTAACAGGAAGCTGATGTGGAGTTCAGCTGAGGACAAGGAAAAGGCCTTTTCTTTCCACTGTGAATCATTTGAGAGAGCGAGAGAAGGAGGGAGAAAAAAATGGAGAAGGGAGGGGGGGAAGGCGGGCATGAAGGAGAGGGAGAGAAAGGAGCAGTCGGTTGCATTTATGAATGCTCTACAATCTGGCCGTCTCTTTCTCTCTCTCGCTAATGTTTTTAGTTTTCACATCTCACGCCTGGTAGTATTGTTTAAAGCACAGTTTGAAGGACAGGCAGCATATTCTGGAGGTCACCTACCAGATTATGGCCAGTCTTTGGAGGCGTTTTAGTGCAAGAGAAGAAGAATGAGCAGTTTTTTAACTAGCCAGAGAGATAGATAGTTGGTGCTGCTGCAAAGAGAGGTTGATGAAAGAACTAGGGGATTTGACAAGAGAATGAGACAGAATGATAGTAAAAGTAGAGATATGTCCAGTGTGTTTTAAGTACAAAGCACAATTCCCGAAATACACACACACCGTCATACCGAATTATTATGATAATGTTCTTGATGTATCTGTTGAAAGTACTGATTTATACAGTAAAATCTATTTGTCTTTATTGAAAAATTCACTCATATGTTTAGTCTAAAAAGTCTTGACGCGAAGCATATCTGTGGTTAGCTTGGAAATATTCCCTCGCCCCACATCATTACACAAAAGACACTTTGGTTGTGTCCTTGAATCACAAACAGACCGCCATGTTCCCTTCTGTCATACATTTACCTTCCATCTGTACCCATTTCTGCCATTCTTTTTCAATTAAAATTGTCTCCTTTTTGTTACATTTATTTATTTTGTCACACAACTTGTAAACGACTTAGAAGGTTGCAGGTTCATTTCCAGCCCAAGTTTGTATGTCCACATTTTTTGTGTAGGTGTTTTCTGGGAATTCCTCGTTTTCTCCCACTGTCCAAAAAAATACAGATGTTAATCAGAACTCTCAAATGTAAATAGGTGTGTGTTTGAGTAAATAGTTTTTGTGTCTATGTGTGACTCATGAGTCACGACAGCAACTTGGTGTCGCCTGCCTCTTGCCCGAGGTAGCTGGGATGGAATCCAGCCCTCCATAACCCCAATAATGGACTCAGCCGAACAAAATGAATGAATATATGTTTGTTTGTTTCTTTCTCTTTTGTTTGGTAATAATAAGTTCCACACAATAACAACAATAACTAAAATGTATCTTGATCTTGATTCCTTCTTTGTGTTTGTGCAGGAGATGCGAAGGACATGAGTGCAAAGATTTGGAAGGTAAGTTAAAGAAAACCTTACAATGTATCTTGAACAAGAGAGACCTTTAAGATGCTTTATATTTTCATATTAATATAAATATGTTAAAACATGAACCGAACAGTTGATTTACAACGTGTTGTAATATATTTTGGGTAGAAAAAGGCCTTAAATGACCAGTGACCATAGAGAAATAGAGAAACAGTATATATTTAAATGGAAAAATAGATTTTTTAAAATAACATGCACATCATAAAATGAAGAAATAATAATATATATTTCTAATACACCATGTTACAACTTAACAACATTATATGTAAATGATGGAATATTACATTGAGAATTTCTTTTTTTTGAAATAAATCCCAAAACCTTAAAGTAAAAGGAATATACTAGAGAATTTGAGAAAAGTTTGTAGTGAGGGAATTTTCCTTGATTGTGGACGATTATCAATAAATCATGTTCACCATCGTATAGGATAAAGATAATAACCCCCAACATGGCTGACTTGCTGTCCTTTGTCATAAAATTGAAATATTCTTGCCTGCTAGTTTGGTGGCGTAATTATGCAGCAGCGCTTCAGGGAGAGTCTGGATTCTCTTTCAGAGCCGTAATGACAGGGTTGTCTGATAATTTATGAATTTTAAATTTCTTCCATTAAGTCCCCTGTCTCGGCATGAGGTCCTATTTTAGGTTGTCTTAAATCTGGTGATGGAAATGACAATTGAAAGCAGCAGTTTTGAGGAGAAGCTCTTGTCTGATCAGAGTATGTTTGCTGACAGATGACAGCAGTCGGTGGTCTTGTGGAAGCGGCGTATTAGTGGGTGGAGAAAGGGGTTCTTGAGTGGATATTTGGGAGGGAAATTGATGACTGTGCACATTAAATGTCTGCCCACTGTTGGAAAAATGTTCCAGGAGAAAGATTGTTGGTGGCATTTCTGTCTGGCTGCAAATACTCGGTTTGACCTGCACAACTCAGCAGTTTTTGTGGGTTAGTTAGTTAATGTCTTGGAGAGAAGAAATTAATCATTTTTTGGGCAACTAAGTTGCGGATTGTCTTTGGGAAAATATAAAATATTTGGTTAAAACAAACAAATAGCAATAGGCTAAATAAAAAAAAATGGTGAATAGTGTCCTGTTGTAATTTATGAATTGTAATCACACGCAATAGTTAATTTTGGAGCAAACATATTCACACTGGTGGTGCGAAGTATTGACAGCGTTTTTAATTAAAATGCTAAATGAATTCCTGTGATTGATACCTTCTCTTCCATCGCATTAGATAAGATTCTGTTTCATAGCTCATAATTAGGTCCATCTGCACAAATAGAAGAGAAAAAATCATCACTTGCTTTGACACCAAAATAGACAGCAGATGTATTTCAATCTCATGAGTATTGTGTTTCTGTGGGCCATTGTATTGATAACTCATGTTTTTCTTCAATGACTAGGTCCAGCGGGTGTTCAATATTGTACATGTCATACTGGGGAACCAAAGTAACAACCTATGTGGCTCTATGTGATGGTGAATTTTTATTGGTGATTTCCAGTTGCAACATCCTAACAGAATGGTATTTTAAAGTTCAGCAGAATATTTAACAGTCAAGGGTAAACAGCTATAGTTCAATATGACATGCAAACACATTAAGGGAGATACTCACGCGTAATCAGTATGTTACTTGTAAAATGATCAACTGGAAATTATCCAAAATAATATGTATATTAATCATATATAAAATAGAAATTATTTATTTGTAAAATGTACCTTGCATAACCACATGAATCAATATTGCACAACAGAAATAACTATGTACATTTTATTTCATCACCTGGCTTTACTGGGATGATTTGAACTGAATTAATCATTCGGGTCGATTCAATCAAAATGTCATTAGTTTGTTTAATCCATCGTCAAAACACCAAATCAGCTGTTTTAATTGACAGCTGGCTGATCCAATGAAATCTCTTAGCACAGCGACCAATGAAAGTGGACCATTGGTTCTTTTCCTAGCTAGAAGCGGGATGGTCCAATCAGCTGTAAATGAACAGAATAAAATACCAAAGTGAAAAAAATAAATAAAAAAAAACCTGCATCCTTCAGTTGTGTTTGAGTTTTGTGTATTCTTCTCTTGTTTGCGTGGGTATATTTCTGGCCCTGCAGTTTCCAGTTTTCCAGTTTCCCCACTTCCTTCGAGATCAACTGGTAGATTGTGATCAACATATCAAGCCACCCCTGTGTTGATCATAGACTGGTCACTGACACCAAACGGCAGTCGAAGTATCCAGACAACAGGGCGAGGCAGTGGACAGGACCCAGAGGTGAAGATCTAAAAGACGGGTGGAAAAGCAAAATCACGCAGAATAACAAGACTTCTGGCAACTGGAAATCTGTCCGGTCTCGAGGTATACAGGGGTAGTATTACTAAAAGAAGGTGTAGGATGGGTGTGGTGAGCAGGTGCATAATGGGAGTGGAAACTAAGCTGCAGTTACAAAATTACTACAATAGAGATATATTTTCCTGGACAGAAGATTGTCAAGTTGTGCTTTCAACACTTGTCTGACTTTTAATCTCTTGAACATACTGTCACTTATTATCTATGAATGCTAGAAAAATGACGAAGAGTGCTTTGTTATTCAGAATGAGACTCAGAAACCTTTATAGCCAGCGTCGATATTTCAATTTGAAATGAATATAGGATGGAGATCACATGAGTTTGACTCACAGTCGAGGGCCTGACCCAGTGAATATCATATAACAGGATGATTAGGAATGAAGTTGTTAGTGTAAACAATGGATCTAGTGTGGCATTCAGCTCATTCTTTCAAATCTCAACATGGATGTAGCGCCACCTACTGTAGGTGTAGTAGTCTGTCCACCTGTTGCTCACTCACTGGTTCCTCCGAGGTTCAAGTTCAGGTCATTTTGACAGAGCGACGTCCTGTAAAGGAGCTCAGGTGTAAGATAGCGTTATCATCTGTCTGTGTTGCGATAAGACGGCTGCCCTCCCTCCCACAGCCAGAAAGAACCGGCTGGAATAATCTCCGTCTCAGTCTGGGGCTGCCGTTCCCCAACTGAGCGCCGGGCCACTGCTGCATTGTGGCCGGGGGCCTCATTTGAAAGGGCCTTTAGTATTTTGTGTGAACAAGTCAGCGCCATTTGCATTTGTTCCAGTCACAAAGGTTTAACAGGTCAATAGGGACTCGCTAGCAGAAGACGGACACAGCTTCTTTTCCACCCCTCCTCACATCTACTCTGTGGCTGCTGTTGTCAGGCAAACATGTGGTGTGTGTAAATGCGGGTTTGTGTGTGTATTTAAGGTCATAATTGGTCACAGCAGAAGGCGGGTTCACAGTATAGAAACCCACACTGTCACTCTGCTACCAACAAAGATTTAATTAACATATAACGTATAGCAACAGCATGTTGGCTGACATAGAGGGATTTGTAGTGTGTGTGTGTGTGTGTGTGTGTGTGTACTTGAAAATGTTCTTTTGACTTTTCTCATCCAAAGACAGCATTTAACAAGGTTAAATCTGACGTACGTTAACTTTGGATGAAGCATTTTACTGTTTTAGGTTTAAATTAGAACCTTCTTCTAAATATCATGTTGATACTTAAGAAAATAAAGGCAGAAAAAGGTTAAGTCACTTGAAATTATTTAATTACTGCTATATAGATAAAGATAAAGATTTGTAAGTGTCTGTCTAATATGAGTTTCATTTATTATCTATAACAATTATTATTTATTATTAGTGTTATTGTGGCCGTCATTTTTGTTTTATTATTGTTGTATAACAGCAAAAATAGGCATTTCATTTAATTCATAGATACATACAGTTTACATAATTAAATAAAGTGACCTCTGAGTTAAGGTGAACGACACCCCTTCTATATGAAATAAATAAATATATATGCAGTGGTGGAGGTTCACCTGGCCTACCAAACACAGTAGACATAGCAATATTCTTACACTTATTAGAAAAAAGGCGTTTTATTTTTAGAATATTATTTTAAGATATTCGAGATTGTGTATTTGTGTTTTGTTATGTGTTTCATGGTAAAGTTCATGATTAAATGTGTTTATATTTTCTCTAAATGTGTTGATTTTTTTTTTGTCTGAAAATATTTAAATGCACTTTTCAATGATTTCTATTTACTTTCACTCAAAATCAAAAACAATATTTTTAATATTTGTATAATGCTTGGTTAATGTGATTATTGTGTCTGATTCACATTCTAAATTATTTGAACATAATTTTACTGCAGTGAAACTCTAAATGTGTACTGAAACCCAGCTTGTGCACCATTTTCTGTGACTTATATTATCACATTTCTCAACTTGGAAATGATATCCTGGCCTAATCCACAAGACCCGCTTGTATGCAGTTCCACAGAGATTTGAGAGAATCTTCTCATCAAAAATGTATTTTGAAAGATCTCAGTATTGATATTTTTGGCTTAGTTTTTTTCTTTAATGTGATGTACTGGTGAGCAAAAAAAAAAACATAGTTGTGTTAGAATTGACATTCAGGAGGATATTTTACTCTATACTTTTTTTCTTAATGCCCTTTTCATTTACTTAGAAAAAGTGTTTAACACGGTCATATATTTCTTTTAGTGATGTCATTTCTAATGAACACCTCCAACTTAATTTTGGAAAGACTGAAGTTTTGCTAAACAGTATATAATAACACCACATTAAATTATTTTTAAATGATAATACATCATTACAGTCGCTCGCTTTAATCTCTTCTGATTAGTTTGTGGACTTTTTGCTGTATCATTCATCTGGACTTCAATGAAAATTTCAACAGACTGGCTAATCTTTCCTGCATTTTCCATTATTGTATGTCATTAATAAGAATCCCCAATTTGTGTTCCATTCCCTAAAGCTCTGATACTAGAAACATACATATTATATGTTCATTTCTTTCTAACAGTGTAACAATATGATGGATAAAAATGGCTTTCACAGACCAATAACCACAAAAACCTTACCCAGGTTAACCAAGGAGTCAGGTTAAGATACAATTTATGTTTAATTATAACCATCATCTTAACAATGCTATGTAGAAAAATACTAGCAGTTGTTAAAACCTGTTTATTAAATGGATAAACACAGTCAGGATACAGTGGACCACACAATGTGTTATATTCTTATCTCAAGTCAACACAAGTTCCCTTGAAGATTGATGCTCTGATTACACAAACTGTAGTCGACTGGAAAAGTACATTGAATATGAGCATCGGTCTTACTGGGCCAGGGGCGGAACAGGTGCTAAAGTCTTCAACATCATCCACACAAGAGTAATTCTGACTTCATCAGAGACTAAGAATTGAACCACAACTTCTCCTCTGGAAAAGTATCTGTTTCCACAAGTCGTTTTGATCCATTTTCTCTCAGAAATACAAGTGAAAAGTCATTAGTCGGGGGTTGGAAGCAGAAACGAGTGTTGCCGATCCCTTGCTCAAATTCTATTTGACTGATTTTTTCAAAGAGTTGATGTGATGTGTGAGATGGTTGATTCACACGCCACATTCTTCAGATGATGTTGGGGACTTTAATAAGTAGCACTGTGGAAGGCACTTTAGGGAGCACGAGAGTGACACCTTCTGGAGCCACATGTTGTTGTCCCTGCATACTGGAGCGAGTCTAAACCATCTCATCAACTAAATGATGCGATGTATGCAGGCTGGAGCTGCTTCTCTTGCTCCTAATGTCACTGCGTGGCAACATTTCTGACCAAGATTCCATTTCTCCGTGTGATGGCTCAATCCACACCTCTCGGTTATTTTCATAGCTTTGAAGAGGAAGTGCTTACTTCTCACTTTCAACATGCTGGTTTAAAGGCTGTACTGGGTAGGAAAGTGGCCTCGGGGAGCAAATATCATAAAATAAGGCAAAACCAGCAGTAGTGCTCCGGCTGCCAAATCTAATATCTCTGTGCAGAGCTCATGTTTGGCTGCTGGTCTGCTTCTGGACACTCGGCTCTGGTTATTATTCATTCCTGTAAGTGCTCTCTCTCCTCCACCTCGAGAATAGCAGTGTCAGAGCGGCCGTCAGGTGCTGGAAGCCGCTAGCCGGGCCCAAGTCCAGGCCTAGAGATCCAGAGCTCAGAGGCTGAATCATGTGAAAAGCGGCACACAAAAGAGCTTGCCCATCTGTATTCGGCCTACATAGGCAGCTTTTGTTGCTGCAGACAAGCACATGACTGCGGGCATCTTAACCCCTCAGATCCACATCTCTTCTCCCTCTGCAGTTGATACCTTAACCGAAACCTTCACAGGTCCGCTGCTTGTTATTCTGCTTATCTCTGCTATGTTTTATCAGGCTTGCACCGACCATTGTTATTATTGTCATCTAGTTCAAACACTTTCTGCATTTCTCATCAGACAGACCTGGGCAGTGTCTGGCTGAGACCCCCTGCCTGTATTTATGAGGACCTTAAGAGGACAAAGTGGAACAATAAAACTGATTGGAACAAATATTTGTGAATGATTATATTCTAGAAATATTATCACAAAAGCCTTGCTGTAAACAAATGTTTTATATTTTCTTTAATTAAGAACACTTTTGAATTAGGACTCAATTTGCTCATGTTGGCCTTCAAAATAAATTGAAAATAGATCAACAATATGTCTAACATTGCTTCTACTTATTCTACCAAGACTCTCACTAACTGAAAAAAACATTGTCACATATTAATGTTGTTCATTTAGAAACCTTCATTTAAATGTATAAACCATTTTAATATACGGTTTCAAATAAAACATATTTGACTTGTGTTTATAATGTCACGGCAGAAACACACATATTTGTTTATTTTTGTCCTTATCACATCATCTTTTTTTATCATTATGTCTCATATTTCTAGAGCTTTTTTTGGTCACTTTTTTTGTCCTAAAGTTTACAATGATATTTTTGGTATCGAAATCAAAAATGTCAATTATAGACATTAACTTTAGACATATAAGCTTTTGAAATAATTGAATTTTAATACATTTTGACTAGTCATAACTCAAGTTACTAAATGATCTTCCCAGTTCGAGCTGACTGGCTTTTTAAGTAACGAAGTAATTTATATTTGTAGAGCACTTTTTCAGACCAGGGTCACAAAGCGCTTAAACAATCAAAACAATACACAAAAAAATATGTAGTTAAAAGGTCAAGATTTCTGATTATTTGGTGGTGACTTCAGTCATCCTGAAGAGACTCGGAATAGAACCACTGCTCCTTGAAGTGAGGCTGGTTGAGATGGATCAGACAATTTGTCAAGATGGCTCCTGGATACCTCCTGGTGAGGTGTTCAACTGCGAGGACTCCTAGAGCAGATGTTCCCCCTGTGGAGGTGGAGTAGACGCTGAGGGAGAGGAGAGCCTGGGCCTCTTTGGATAAACTGCTGCCCCGTTGACTTGACTTGACTGAAGTTAAAAAAAACAGTTGAAATGATGAAAGTGGAATTATGGATGAATTATCTTTAACCAGGTGGCATTTTGATTAGGTTTAGTGTGTGCAGGTGAATGTCAAATACGATTATATACATTTGTTCTTGTTTATAGAGTTGTGTATGTAAAAAAAAATGATTATTGAGGGTAGTTTCAGCATGTTTTATGAACTTAAACTAACTAATATAGAAAGTTATAATATAACTAATAGAAGAAAGCATTACAGGCCTGTCTCCAAATTAAACTTTATGTTTTGTTTGTGGGCTTCAAATGGGACTTATCCTGGAGTATTATTCCTCACTGAAGAACTTAAGAAAATGGAAGCAGAGTCAGGAAGCAGTTAAGAACAGCACAGGTACAATCAAACTGTTTTTAGAATGATATTTAAGGATTATATAATTGTTATGTTATTAGATTATAGATAGATAGATAGATTATTATGATTTGTTTCTTATATAAATACTAATATTTTGTGCGTGGTCAGCATTTTGAAGTGAGGGCTGCTCGTGCAGCTAATGATTGTTTGCAAACGTCTGTCTCCGTGTACGTGGCGACATGAGAGAGGAACCATTAAGAAATCAAACAGACAAATAAAAATCGGCCAGTACGGATTAGATAAACACGAGTGTGTAGAGAGTAAATGAAGTGTTAAACTGCTACTTCTCAGTAGTCGGTTCTGAGCGGGGCGAGTCGGGTCGAGCTGGGCCCGGTTCTGCAGGATGACGTGGCAGCAGGTCAGTTTTTGAGGAGGTACCACTCCGTGAGAGGAGCTGAGCCCGGAGTTTGTGATGCAGTTTGATTTTAATCTAGAAATACTACAGTGCAGCAGGGCCCCGGTGCAGTGAGTAGTGTGTGTGTGTGTGTGTGTGTGTGTGTGTGTGTGTGTGTGTGTGTGTGTGTGTGTGTGTGTGTGTGTGTGTGTGTGTGTGTGTGTGTGTGTGTGTGTGTGTGTGTGTGTGTGTGTGTGTGTGTGTGTGTGTGTGTGTAGTCTGAGAAATAATTAATCATAATGTCTTTTTTGCCGTTTTTTCGTTCGACCATGTTATTCACTTCTTTCTATCAAATGAGGACATCATTTAACACACAATTATAACACAAGTGTGTCTTCTTGTGTTTGTTGCAATCAAAACTTTTGGCAGTTTTTATGGATTATAACTGCATGTAATAGGTTTTTAACACTTTACAAAATACCAATTGTAGAATTAGATAAGATGATTTAGTTTTTTGCCATTTTTTATGTATATATATATATATGTATATATATATATACTTAATTTACTTTATATCCATCTTAAATCAATTTTAAGTGTGTGAGTAGGTTTTTTTGTATTATGAACTAAACAATGTTGATTCTTATCTAAGGAAAGTAACTTTTAATATGTTAAATATGTCAATCATTTTCTTAATGTAAAAAAAATTTGTATCTGTGTGTAGGTGTGTGTGTGTTTGTGTGCGAACAGTTGTGTTTTATTGAAGGAGCAACAAGTGAAATAACAAGTGTGTGTTTTTACTTATTCAAGTCAAGATGAATGATGGCCTTTTTCTATTTTTTAGGTAATATTAAGAAAGATTAAGAAATCTAGTGCAATCAAAAATGTGTGTGTTTTAGTTTGGTTTGATGGTATGTGGGAAAAAAGAAGAGATACAATAATATAATCTTGTTTGAAGGTCAATTTCAACTCTTTGCATTGCACATATTTATTTATTTTTTATTTGGTTAAGGTTTGCAAAATGTTTTTGAATTGTTCGTAATAAATTCGTAGTTATTAAAGTTATTAAGGCAATTATTTCAGCAAGCATTAAAAGTAGATCAATCATTGTGTGGCTGTGTGTGTGTGTATCTGAACTCAGGTTTGTTTACTTAATGTCTGAGGATTATAAATGAAATAAACTGAATATACTAAACAGCCCTTTTAAGTAAAAAATATATATTTTAGAGGTTTGGCGTTTCCAAGGATGTGTGTGTGTGTGTGTGTGTGTGTGTGTGGGGGTGTGTTTGTGCGTGTGTGTGTGTCTGTGCGTGTGTGCTGTATAGTGAAGAATAAATAAATACCAAGTGTTAATGTATATTTAAATTAATATTTAAATTATTTTAATGTAAAAAAAATATTTAACAAACGAAAGTTTTTTATCAAAACTATCAACATACATTTGAAATTTCAAGTTTACACAAAACTGTTGTGATTAAAAAATTGAAAAAGATTATTTCACAGCACAGTGAATTGTAAAAGGATTATGTTATTTTAGATTGTCCTTTACTTGTGACTCGTCAATTTTAGATGTTTTAAATATCCTTTCTTCTCAACCTTGGCCCTGCTTTTGTTGCATGTGCTCACACACACACACACACACACACAGACACACCCTCGCAAACACTAGGGCTGTTTTCCTTGCTGAGCACTTCGATCATTAGTGTTCACATGTAAGAAAACACTCAGTTTCATCATTAAATGTGCAAAAGATCACAGTCAGATGGTTAAGTGAGGATTTATTTTTTAATAGTTGCATCATCAAGACGAAACACCAATTTAACTAAATCTTTTAGTGTGAAAAAAAAAGTTTTAAGTGGACACATTTTTTTTTTAATGATGTATTTGTCATTATTATACTTTAGGAAAACTGATCGCTATTAAGAATTAAGCCTTTAGACTGACATCCACAAAAACTTGTTAAATTAGTTGTTAAGTAAGTGATTTGGAATTTATTTAGACTCTAATATTATTATTTATTTATGAATACTTTTTATATCAATTTCAACGTTAAATTTGCTACTTTTTTGCAGTTTAAGACTCTTTATTTTATGGATGTTATATTGTTTTGTTGACAGCTTTGATTTTGTTTTTATGTAGATTCCATATTTATTAAAGAACATCTGAAGAAGTGATGAACAGAAAACACCTCTGAAATAATGAAAAAGGAAAACGTTCTTTTCAAATCTATTTTAAACCTGCAGCCAGTATTAAAACAACTATTTGAACTTGAATATTTTTCTGTGAGGACATGACCTCAATTAATCTTTGAATGAATGATCTATTTTTTGTTACTCATAATGGAGTTGAACTGTCATGAAGTGGAATGATATGTCAGAAGTGAAGGAATCACGTATGAAACGTTTCATAGTGACTCATCTGGGACTTAAATATTTGTAATTCTGTCAGACCTAGAAATGATCATTCCTACTTAATTCTTCATGTATTTTCGTTAAATAACGGAGCAAAAGCGAAGTTAAGGCTGTGTGTGTGTGTTTGATTTTGGAGCAGAGTGAGAGAGAGTGAGCTCTGAGGCCACCATGTTGTCTCCTCCTGTCCTCCATTTTGTGTTCCTGGTCTGAGTCCTGCTGCTCCAGGACTTCTTATCAAAGCATGTCAACAATTGACTTGATATTTCAGAACTACAAGTTCTCGTGAGTGGCCGTACCTGCATCTCCAGAGAGCTGCTGAGGAGGTTGCGAGTTGAAAGCTGAAGCAACAGGTTGTCAAACCATAAAACAACTTCAGTCAAGTGTTTGGTTGTACGGCGGTTCGGCTTGACCCGCGGGCCGGGTAACGACTCCCGAGGGTCACAGGGGTTAATAGAGACTGATGTATGGGGCCCCTGAGTGAAGTCCCGAAGGGCTCGGCCCCTTAATCCCCATTAGGCCGCCGTGTTAAAGATCCTTACCTTTCAAAGCAAACAGCACGCTCTCTTGGCTGTGGGGCCCCGGCGTTCCACTTCTGACCCCGGGGTCGTGGCCTTTGTTCACGGCTCTACAGAGATTGACCTCTGAGGTCACGGCTGTAAAAGAGAAGTGGCGGTGGCGCGTGCTGCCGAGGGGCCCATCTCTAGACCACCTTGTAGACGGCTGTCGGCCCCGCTGCGCCGGCAATGTATAGACACGAGTGTGTGTGTGTGCGCTGAGGAGTGTGTGTGTGCGGACGCCTATAGACTGCACTTGAGAGTTTCAACTCAGCGGAGGCCTCGCGAGCCCCGAGACGTCGGCTGCTTCTTCCTTTCAGATCCTCCGTTTCATTTCTTTGCTAAAACAAGCAACATATTTAAATTGTTACTTTAGGTTTGACATCTAAAAATATATGAATTTATGTTCTTTCCATTATGTTGTTCCGTTGAGCTCTTTTCATTAGTTGTGAAATAACGGATGACGATTTTTTAATAGTTTATAATTACATTTAAATATTAGATATTTTAAAAACACTTTCAATCACTTCATTTGTCGGATTTCTTTAACACGGCCAAAGACTTCAGCGGTTGTCCAACAAGTTGGCAAACAATAAGTTGCCACTTCATCCATTAGGAACATAAATTTAATAAAAATTACTTTCTTACTTACTTATTTAATACGAAAAATAGCAAATCATTTGTTCAGATTTGCATTGTGTTTAATTAGTCACAATAAAATATTTAGTGACATCATACATTGTTAAAATATCTCCAAAATGTTAATTAAATCAGTTGAACTCATGTTAGACAATTACACGTTAAGCAGTATTTTCTTCCATGTGTGTTACATCAAAAGCTGCCTTTTTAATCTTTTCTTAAAGTTTAAAAAAAAAACTGAACCTGCTCCAGTTGTCAGTAAATGTTGTTTTGTGATCTAGACTAATCAATACATGACGACTACTACGAATACAGTTATTTTTGAAAACAGAAATAAATAACATTTTAGTTCTGTAGATTATTATATTACTCATTTAAAATGACACACAGATCAGATCCTTTCTTTTATACTGTTTACACATTTTTATATCCTTTATCTATTCACAATATAAATCATTCTCTATTTAAACAGTATTTAATATTCACATTTGAAATACTATAAAAGAGATTTGGACTCTTTCTGTGATGCGAACGCTTAGATCCACCCAGAGTTTAATTAGTCACACTTACAAATAGTCCCAAAAAAATCTCTTTAATGATTGAATCTGCTTTTTTTATTTCTTGTTTCAAATCAGTTTAAAATGTTCTTCTAAATATATTTATTTGGAAAATGTTTATTTATTCAAAGACAGTGTTCTTCAGATCAACCCCGTTCGGACCCAAATTAAGTTTGTTCCCAGTAAACAGTAAAGTTTGTTTTTCACTAATTAATGTTTTGTTTTTTTTAACACTTTATATTGTCAAAGAGGTAAAATCACAAATAAACATTAGAAAAAATGTTTTCTATTGCAAAAAATCAACCTGGTGTGTCATAGTTTTGCCAATCAATGAAGTTCTTTGAGAGGCATACGAGCCTGGACTTTTTTTTAAATGTTTTGAATTTACTCGGATTAATTTAATGTAAATGTGTAAATAAAAGTAAAACACAATAGAATTGAAAAGATAATTTATTAATATCCTTTTTCAACTTAGTCACTTCACTTGAAAACCAACTATGCATTTTTAAAATGTTCACTACAAAAATGATAGATGTAAAGACTTGTAATTACACTCTTAGTTACTTTAGCTGTTCTTTACGTGTTCACCTTTTAAATATAATACACAGTTTCACAAACATGTTCAAAACAATCGGATTTTTCAGAACGGAAACCGTATTACAGTCTCAAAAGATGAAATGAAATGTGTAGATAGTCATCTGGCCCTTTCACTTTTACTGCAGCGGTGTTCGATTCCTCCGGCTCATCCTTTGACAAATCATTAATGACTTCAATTCACGTCAGTTACACGGCTTTAATAGTCAAAGACCGGACTTTGAAGGACTCGCTAACTCTATGAACGACGTCGTGGCCTTTTTTCTTCACACTCGCTTCAGACTAAACACGTGTCATTTCCTGCATGTTCCACGACGATGAATTCAATGAGTTCAGGAAACAAGTTAAGCTGCTCTGGAGTTTGTTTGAAACACTTTTGACTCGGAGAATAAGTTGATCGAAACTTGTTTAATTTAAATCAAAGCAGCAATTTTTTAAGTTTACATAAAAAATATTTGATTAACTAGTACATAGCTTTAAATATAGAAAACCTACCGTTTAATCTCCTTTGTTGCCATTTTCATTGACTTGTTTCACTTGAACTGCTTTTATCAGAATATTATTTACCATCGTCAAGCTGATCTCCTTTTTGACACCACGAGGAACATTTCCTGTCCGTCTGTATGGTTTGCAGTGCTGGCTGAAGTTTGACCTAAATAATATTCTGTCAGTTCTGAGGGTGTTTAAGAATTGATTAATTAAAAGCCAATTATTTTTAAACACATTTATAACTTTTTGTTAAGCATCTTTTTCCAAACGAAAGTGGTTCATTTAATTAAACATGTTTACTACATATACACATCTCGATTCTTTTTTTATTATACATCTTTTATTATAAATTGAATTCCTTCGTGACACACAATAAACAAGAGATAATTCTATTTATCGTCCGGTTACTACATGTTCCCTTCTGGGAAAACACACGCTCGATTGCAATACAAGCTTAGGAATGAACTGTGTGTTCGCTCTTGTTGTCACTTCGCCTCATTTTGTGTAAATGTTAAACCAGACTGGTTTTATCATTTTCTACGTTTTGACATTATGATAGCATTATGATGCAGTTGATATTTTAAATAATAAAAAACAAGATACTTAATACATACTATAAAACATACATACTCTACAACAGGAAATAATTTAATATTAATTCTCTTTTCTTTACAGATCAAGTATGGGTAATTAATTGTGGATTTAACATTACATTTATTTTAAAATTAAATGTCAGTCTCTTTCACAAATTATAATAACTTCATTTCATATGCACATAACAAATTCATTAGTCAACATCACAAAAAATGGTGAATAACTTCACAGAGACTTCTTTAACCTTACAATGATTTTCCAAATGTACGGCTGTTTTTAACCTCATCTTATTGCTCACGCGTTTCACACTGGAAATAAAAACATAGGTACAAAAAAGTTTTGTTTGCACCTATTATGACATTAAACCAGAGATATTATTTTATTCTTTGTCATTTTCACTTTACATCAAGTATGCCAATTCACGAAAATGTATTGTATGAGATATCATTTTAGTGAAAACATTTTTTTGTATAGAATAACACATAAATTCCATTTAGTAGACAAGGAAATTGGAGCTTAATGTTGATTTTTACTGATTTGAACAGGTGCTTGACAAAAGGCTTCTTTGTGTCTCTGCATGCTTCGGTTGTTTAAAATAATCTCCTAATTTGAATTTTATGTTTTTCTTCATTGTCACTTTCAATCCAATGTTCTACTTTTTCAAAATGTAATCTGTGAAAGATGACGCAGATACAGGGCTGTTGATTTTTACTTTTAACTTCCTTCAGTGGGGCAGCTTGCTTCTCACACACATTTTAAATAAAAGCAATACAAAAATGTTCAGCATGAACGCATGTATAAAAAAAAATCAGGATATAAAATAAAGAAGCAAATTAATCCTTTTAATGACTTCAATACATGCTTTTGCTGACATAACTCAGGATTTTCTTACCGTTCCTCCTCACATAAGGCCTGCGATCATCACCTCAGCATGCCTCGGGTTAATGTTTAGTTTTGTGTTGGAATACCCAACCCCGTCTGAGCCGCTGCATCTCAAGGACATTTGCTTTCAGAATCTGTTGATATTTGAACAAGTCCATCTCCTCTGCTGGTATGTTGTGTTTTTCTTGTGCCGTGTGTAGCACCAGTGGTTGTGCCCGTGTCACTCTCTTCATCATCTCTTCATCTTCGTCATTTGTCCACAACACTATATTCCAGGATTTGTGCACGTGTGTTTTGTTATATGTCAGGTGTTATTATCTTGTTGTTATTTTCCTGATCCACCACATCTTTTCTTCACATCCACAGGGCCAGTGGTCTTCCATGTCCTTGTGACGTTAAAACAGTTGAGAGAAACCAGCATTATGCCTCTGTGTTATTTGACATTTAAGGTAATCTGCGGGATATTTTGATGTTCCCATTTTGCCAGATCACATTAGAGACAGACGGATAAGAAACACTTGTTCAAAATTAACCTTTACATCTGTTGTGTGTGAAAGATTCAATGAATGAATCATAATCTTTAGCAAGTTGAAAACGAAGCTGTCTAGCAACATTCAAACATTATTGTACCTTAACTTTGGAGTATATTTTATATCCCAATCCACCCAAGAAATGTATGCTTTCATGCTGAAAATGTGTGTATTTCTGTTATTCATCACGTGTGAGAAGCAAGCTGCCACATTTAAGGAAATTAAAAATACAGATGAAAACAACATTTTTTGTTTAGACTACCCAATCTTATTGTTTATACGACGCATACATATGTCTAAGCAAATGGAATAAATCTTTCACATTTTAATTTGCGGTATTCACTTATTTACCTTAGAGTTTACTTTAAATTGTAAGGAAGAAAAAGTATCAAATGTTATCATGTCATTTAAAAAGCCTTAAAAGCAGGTTTTTGTTTCAAATGCACACATTATAATAATACTTTTTGAATGATTTAAACAATTTGATTATAATTATTAGTTGTAAAACACACAAACGGATACAAATGTGAGCTGAAATCACATTTTTCACACATAAATCGATATCTTTTCACAACAAAAAGCTTTTTATTTGCTTAAAAGAAGTGTTAAAAGTTTATTTTCCCCTTCTGGCCTTTTCTTTCATGACTGCATGTTTTGTTTTGCCCAGATTTGGCGCCAAATGTTTTTTGTCTGATGCAACTCTCCTCTTTGTTTCGTCCACTTGGACCAGAAGCTGAACTTTCCCGCCAAATTCTCCTCCGCTCTACCAACCGACCGATATAGTTTCACAATCACCAGTAAGTTTGATCAAATCTAACGTTGTCTATTTCCGTTTTTTGCAGACACCAACAGTAGTTTCATTAAATGAATTTGCCAGAGAAGATATTTATTTTTACACAACCTATTAGTAAAATGAAAAGTAAACAAAATTTAGCTAACGAAATGAGACTAAGTTAGAGAAAGTAGTTTGAATGAGGCATATATTATTTATTTAGTGTTGAAGATTTTTCCACAAATTTTGTAAAACAAATTTAATAGATTATTTATTCTAAGAAAATAATTGTATTAACAGCGTCAATTAATTAAATGTAGCTCATTTGTTCAGTTAATCACGTTTGTAGGCTTTTTGTAACGCAACACTAAGAGAGCTAAAGAGAAGTAATAAGTTATGACTGACATGTGTTCTTCATTTGTAACTAATTATTAAATATTTATAAGTGTAAAGGTTTTAACATTGTATTGGCAAAACTAAAACAAAAAAAGTGTGTCTGTAATTGTTGCCTTTACAGAACAGTTCTGATGAAGAAGTGTACATCATATTATTTAATC
The DNA here is from genome assembly GCF_982586985.1 of Callionymus lyra. Classification (NCBI taxonomy): domain Eukaryota; kingdom Metazoa; phylum Chordata; class Actinopteri; order Syngnathiformes; family Callionymidae; genus Callionymus; species Callionymus lyra. Next base: position 37,176,974 of record NC_141820.1, on the reverse strand, counting down.
TAATCTAATCTTAACTTAACTATTTATATCTATATTTTTAACTATAACGGATATCAAAGTTATGACTGACCGTTTGTGGCCTAATTTGGTGGAGCGTCTGTTTGCGCTTTCGACCAGATAACGTAAAATAATTTGTTTCCGTCTGTGAAAAAAAAAAATTGCAGCTGTTTACACTGAGATTTATTTACATTAAGCTTGTTATGGATATTATTTATTCAGAGAAACGGTTCTTATTACTTTTCTATTTTACAAAACACAATAATCACTGTGTGCCAGGTATGCTATTATATTTGTTTATTAATAACGTATTATAATCCATCATTTCATAGATCATCAGTCATGTGAGCAGTATATTTCCAAATTCAGGATCTTTCAATCAAATAAACCTCTCTCGAGTTTTTATGTCAAATACATGTTTAATTTGCATTAAAACAGTTAAGTCATTGAGGTTCAAGTAATGTGAGAAATGCATTTGTATAAACATGTTATGTTTGGATTATAAATGGTGGAATTCTTAAAGATCGCTGTTGATGGTCATTGGATTACTGATAGTCACACCATATATCTGATGGTAATTGGTGTGTTATTTGTAATTCTAGTATTGAAAAATTCAAAAAGAGTTTAAACACAGTGCACAAGTTTCTCCTTAATACAATATTATATTGATGTGTTTGTTTGGATGACAAAAGTTATTTTTGCCAAATCAATCATGATACCAATGGGTTCAGAAGCCTCCGATAAATACGCTGCAATATTATAAACTAATCAACTCATCTAAGCAAAACTTAGATTTCAGTTTTCAAATCAAAATCAATATTTATAAGTAGTGGGAAAGTAGTGACACTAATGCCCTTTGCATCGATTTTAATTTGTGAACAATTTGACTCATCAATGTCGATGGATGTTTTCATAACCTCCCTGATCAGAAGTCATTTGAAGAACCTCATTTGTTGGTGAGTATGGGTTCTGTGACCGAGATTCAGAACTCACTTGGGCTGTTTGTCTGAGTTGAGGGTCAGGGTGCCCGAGCAGCAGGGGCATGTCTAGACTTTGCTCTCCAGGGAAGACTGAGTAAGACAATGACTGACAGATAAATTCTAATATTTTTTGTATACTGGACTTTAGATACAGTGGTCCGACTTTTGATCTGAAGAGGAATGAATTTGCATTATTGTGGCTGGTTTTATTGACCCACTTAAATCTACGGTGGTCGACAAATGAATGTATAATTTCGTTTACGTTTCATCTGTAGGACAGATGCAACCTTATAGTAGTCTATAGTCTCAATTACTTTTAATTCATGTGGGATCAGAAACTGAGAAACATCGACGTACATTCTCAGGACGAACTTTCATGTTCTTTTAAATTAGTCTCGCCCGACTAACTGGTCACTGATCAGACTCGTCATATGTGTGAAAACATTTCATAATGTATTTAAAGATCTCATACTTTAAGACCCATGATGAAGTACTTAATATGCCAGGAGTTTCAACCTGGTCAGTCTAAGGTGTATTTAAAAAAGAGTTGTAACTTTGATTATATTGACATCCCTGATTCAAACGAGTCGTCAAAACGACATGACTCATCCGCTCTGCTTTCGAAATGCTAAAATAATTCCCACTTTAGATGACGACGTTCATACACATAAAATATTTCACAAGTGTTGCTTGAAGTTAAAGTGATAGTTCAGCCAAAACTCAAACTTGACTAATTTTCTTCTCATCATCATGTTGACTAAGGGTTTGGAATATTTTCAGAGTAATCGGTTTGTTTTTTTAAGTTTTAGTTAAATGCAAAAATGTATGTCCATTTTAATGAAGTGCTCAGGGACAAACTTCCTCCAGAAAAATGCTTAAAAACATTTGTACGCCTCTATTCTGCTCGTCTGTAATGTTCATCTTGTATTGAATCCTCGACGAGAAGAATTGTTCCGGGCAAAATGAAACCAGTCTATATTTTATGCTTGTTGGCAGGCGTTGAAAGACAAACAGTGCTTTAGACCAGAAGTACTCTGAAAGTCCTCCAGGTAAACACACGACTACCTTCAGAGAGCACACAGTCTACTATCTACACTGGAATTGAACGCGATATTACCCGGAGTACTTCTGGTTTATATGCCATGCTACTTTTTAAAAAGTTTGCCACAAACAAGCTTAAAATATATAGTTTTAGATTCAAGAACAATTCTTCTCTTCATCGTCAATACAAAATGGACGAGCACAGATGAGCAGTATGGAGGTATTTGAATATTTTTAAAAATACGTTTTGGAGGAAGTTTGTCCGTGGGTGTTCAGTTGGTTCATTAAAAAGGATGTACTTTTTTGTCCATAACTCTAAAAAGATTGGCTTATTCTGAAAATAACCCCAACTGTTATCGACATGAGGGTGATAAGAAAATGTGTGAAGTTTGAATTATAGGTGAACTGTCACTTTAACACATACTGTATGTGCTTCCAAACAAGCACATGGTCAATTTGAAGAAAAAAACGAAAACAAGTCGAGGCTTATAAGCTCTACAGTAAATGCCACCATAACCTATTATGGGCCTAAACCTGTTGCTATTAAAAGGATGTTAAAAAAGCTTGGGAGAATTCTGGCACGAAGATTGACTGTTGGAAAAAATCACGCTGAACTTGTTCAGTTACAATGGGTCAGGCCTACAGGTGTCCATACCCACCTCTGTGTCTTGTTGTGCCTGTGTTTTTTTCTTTCAAACTACTACAACAGACCAGGGGCCTACCAAATAATTGTATGTGGCCTAAAAAAGTGATACGTTTAACACACCAAATCTCAGATGAGTTGTTGAGCACAGAGACGCTTGATGTTAGAATTAGCCTCTAATCATTATATAGGAGAATTTTATTGAATGTTTTTTTTTGTAACAGACTGGGCAACAAATTTGTACGTCAAATTTACAGGATTAGTTTGACACCCCTGAAGAAAGAAACAACCTCTAACGCCCTTCTTATCCCCTCCGCACAATAACCTTCACACTAAAACACCCACTGCACCAGTGTTCCCTCCCTGTCCGTCAAATAATGCCCACACGTCGCTGATATTCCTCAAGGACAAACCCCTGTTCAACATTGGTGAAGGATCTTTTATAAAACAGTCACAAAATATATTTATTATAAAAGAAAGCATTGCACGAAATATACTTTTAACATGCTAAGATGGAAATACGCATTAAGTACAACGTCCTTTTAACGTTTTCGAGTGAACTTGTACGATTCATCAATACTCGTGTGAATCGAGTGGATGAATTCCAAATATTCCCCCTCATTTGGCTGAAAATGTGTGGGTGAATTCGAAAAGACCCAAGTCCAGATTGAAGATAGGTCATGGTCCTGGAGCCCCTGAAGGTGAGAAGCACCAGCTTGTGACTCCTGGAGATTCATCAATGGCGGTGTCTCTGCTGCTGCAGGGGCGCGGCTGTGCAGAGGTCTACAGTGTCAGAAGTTGGCAGCCAGTAACCAGAGCCGTATCCTCGAATGAACCCTGCGTTTGGTGCAACAGGCTCTGCCAAGTTTTTTGAATTCCTGCCACATGTTAGACAGTAAACAACCGACTTGCAGAGACGGTGTCTTCTCCATGAAGGGGCCAAAGGTCCCAGGAACACACACTCTGGGTTTTTACACCATTGTCTAATTGATATTCACTCGCCGTGCAGGCGAGCTCATTGGCCGAGGAACTATGGCGAGATGTGACGTCACAGCGTTTGATTGTTTTTTTCCAAATCAAGAGATTCAAATTTTAGAAAATGTTGCATTATATGCGAATAAACAGGATTCTGGAGGCAGAGAAGCCAGTCAGGAAGTGGGTTTCCTTCACGTCGAGTGCACCTGGATGAGAATCCAGCTCTTTTGCTGAAGAAGCCGAAAGGAGGAAAAACTTGCCTCTGCCGAGTTTCTTTTGCGAGGAAGGGAGGGAAGGAGAGTCGAGCAGAGCAGGAGGAGGAGGAGGAATGGCGTCCAAAAAGAGAGGAAGTCTGTTTTTTTTTCCTTCGCCATTTGGGAATGGCTTGCTAACAGCTAAAGGGCATTACAGCATGTTTGGCTTAAGTTTAGGGAGAGAAGTTAAGGGCGGAAACTGGACTTTTGTGGATAAACTCGAGCGGTGATTGTGGAAGGTGTGAAGGTTCGTCTCATCACGTCATGAGCCTCATTGTTCGACTCGCCTCCACGTCCTCCATGTTGGCGGCGCACGTGGCGCGTGCACTGTGGTGAGTGCTGCGTGGACTTTACAGCCGCGCTCGCTGTCGCAATCAGGGTCGTGCTTATCTGTCTGTGATTGCAAGCAGACTTTTACGAGGCGCTAATAAGAAGTGGAAATGAAAAGTTCCTGCCATCGGGCTCCCCTCTCCCGCCGAACCACCTCCTCTTTGACGCCATGGCGGCGCGCGTGTTGCACTGATGACACCGCGTACAAGCACCCGCACAGTTTCATCATCAGCTGAGCTCTTTCTCGGCCACTCACAGCTCTACTCCCTCTCTCCTCCTCCTCGCTGCCTCTTTTTTCACCAGTCCCCCTTTCCTCCTCCTCCTCCTCCTCCTCCTCCTCCTCCTCCTCCTCTACGCCTGGGTCCTGGCCACATGCGAGAGGGTAGACTAGGACGCTACAGCTCTCCGGGAGAAAAAAAGGAAAAGAGGGGAAAAACGCTCTGCTGCTATTTCTACAGGCAGGACCTCCCCTTTCACTACTCTCTGCCAAAAGAGGGAGGGATATTTTACTACTCCCAGTCTCTGGGTTTTTAACCCTCTGCCTGCAAAATCTTGCAACAAGTGGCTCGTCTTGCTCTCTGGATCTCCTCCCAGACGGTCAGTCTTTGCTTCATATTGAACCTAATCTTGAGGTGTCGCTACAGAGAGCTTCTTCTTCATTCTTAATTCCACGACACTCGCCCCAGCTTGAACTCCTTTTCCTAAACCTTTTCTTAGCATTTTGTCCATTTAAAAAAGATTCCTAGTTTCCTCTCCTTCGGCTGGGTTCTGCGCCCCACCTACTCTCCCTCACCCTCTCTCTCAGGCGGTGGAAGGCGGAGTAGCGACAAGGATTTTTTCTGGGACAGGTGCCAATTCCAAACAAAAGGCACCAAAAGCTAGATAAGGTGGAAATGATTCCCCAAAAAGTCATGTATTTCAAGAAGTGATTTGTTGCAACTCCTCCTCGTTTTTTTTTTTTTTTTTTTTTTAAATGATCTTGATTTCTCTCTTGCCCACTCCCGTGAAGGCATTTGGTGAAGGAGGAGGCGGGTGGAGCTCGGGAGCGGGCAGTTGGTGGGGTGGAGCTAAGCTTCCTCTCCTCCCTGTCGAGTGGACCGCATTATTCATACGGCAGGGCCAGAGCTGTGATCTGACTGGCTGCCTGGCTTTAGCATTCAGCCGACATTCAGCGGCTCTGTTTGCTAACATTCCTCATTCAAAGCCAGACGGGAGGAACATGCGACTCCCTGGGAAACCCACATGGCCTCCCCCATTGTGGCGGGGCTTGACAGTCTGGCAGAGAGCGTAAGGCGAACCAGGGGAGATCAGGGAGCTGCTCGGGTCCCGGGGCTGGAGTAGAATCCAGACGATCGGGAAGGCTGGCACCTTTCTGGGACTCATGACTGAATCTGTTCTCCACAGAACGGATCGGCCGGAGAGGGATCCCGGCACAATGGACGGCGAAGATTTCTCAGGGTCAAGTGTGATTGGGTAAGTCCAGGAATGTGGGTGCAGAGAAGCAGACTTCTAAGCATCCTTTACTTTCGTGTTTTCAGGTGTGCTATTGTATTATTTTGAGAAGTATGCCTCCGATACTGAACTAGTTTCTTCTTACCTGAGAGGCGATTTCAGAAGATCTGGCGCTATAATGTCGGACCAAGGGCCAGATGAGGCCTGCTCTGCCAGGCCAAGCCCCACCACAGTGCTTGCTTAACCCTCGCTGGCTCATCTTGAGGCGGCTCCTGCCTTCCGTAATTGTAAATCTAACATTCGAGTGTCTTCCCTTTATCGTGGAAGACATTTAGGCGTTACTGGTTTGCAATAAAAAGCTCAGACGTGGTAACACGTGGCCTATCATCACTTCAACAAAGCTAGCAAAAACTGGTCGATTTGTGATTCTCCGAAAATACACTTTTATATCAAAAGCAGTCGTTTGCGCCTCGTCTTATGTGATCTCCAAAACGTGAAGTCAAAAGTTGGGGCGGCCACACCCCTCGTCACACTTTGTTGAATCCGTTTTTTTCTTCAATGATTTCAAAAGTGCCTGTCAATGTCTCTTGTTGCTTAACGCCCCAACAGATCACAGTGGAGTGACCAGTAGGCAGGAGTGGAGGCGGAGTGAGTCACCACTGAGAGTCATCCCACCTACAACACGATGCTGCTACTCGGCCTTGTAGCCAGAATGCTAACGTGGCACATTGCGCCCTGTATCTGCGGACGGTAAAACTCTGCCACTCTTTTAAAATTATTTATCGCATGAAAAGAAAACGGGTCGAAGAAGATTCGTATTGATTCGTTTCTTAATTCTATATTTTCGACAATTGAAATTATAAAAAAAGTTTGTTCGACTTTGTCCGAAAACTACGACCGTTGACGAAGAATCGTTTTTTTTACGTTTTGCATCCTCCCTACTTTTTTTTTTTTACTCAAAATATTGAAAAATAAATGTTGGTGACGAAGGTATAGCCGTTATTTAATTATTTATTTTTTTCAATTAAAAAAATTATTAATTTCTTTGACCTCCGAAATAGTAAGAACTTTATAAATAGCAACCAAAATTAAAATTAAAATATGAATGAGAAAATGTATTACCGCCATTAACAACAAAAGTAATACTTTACCAAAAAATATATATATATATATACATTATATGCATTTTTTGGCAAAGAATAATAATTTTAAAAATCTCAAAATCGGTCAAAGTATTTACCGTAATTCATCTTATCTGGGAATCTTATATATATACAAGTCTTGGCAAAAAAACTATTTTTATGGAGCAATTTCTACTTAAAGTCACATAGACAGGTCACAACATTTTAAATAGTATTTTAGCATAGGCAGCGAACTTAGGAAAACAGACTTTTCTTAAAGCGGAAATAGATGTTAAGCTAACGCTCCTTAATGACATAAATTACCTTTTGAAGTTTAGACTTCAATATCTTACAAAGTAAAAAACAGCCAAGCCTTTATCTTCATCGCAAATTTCTCGATAGTAAGAAAAATACATTTCAATATCTAATTTGCTTTTTAAAAAATGTGTAGTCCTTTACAGCGCAACAGTTGACAATTGGTTGGCTTAGTTAGCATGACACATGCTTTTAAATCTTGGTCACTAGTCGAGTAGTCAGAATTATTTTCAACTCGAAGTTTTTTACTCTGAATGCGATGATTACTTTTAAATTAGACACTTTTGGACATCAAGCATGATAAAGTGAAGTCATGTGCTATATATTTATTATATATATTTATTTTTTATTTTTATACGGTAGCGCATTATATAACAGAGCTTCATGGGAATGATCAGACTACACTTCAACTTGGGCCAGACACACACACACAATCAGCCACCCAGACACATTTGACGCTGTGTACCCCACAATGAACCCCGGCTCCTAAGATGAATGGGGTTCCCACGCCTCTCCCAAGGAGTGCAGGGCTCAGTCTCCTTCACCAACCATTCACCCTCACACAAACTCACACACACGCACACTAACATACACAATAGGTGATCTGCACATGACACAAACAGGTGTCTGCAGACGTGAAAATACACACTGAAACTGCGTTTTGTATTAATAACTTTAATTTTTGGAAGTAAGTGGTTCAATTGCATCAATTGAAAAAAAAAGGTTTTTAAAGCAGCAAACGTTTATTTGTGTTTTCGACCGCATTACACACTCTCACACAAACCTTTACTTTGTGTTTGTAATGTGAACACAGTAAAAAAAAACACAATCTTATAAATGAGAAATTATCATAGTTTTGTCTCATACACACACACACACACACACACACACACACACACACACACACACACACACACACACACACATCCTTGTGTGTGTGTGTGTTCTTTTTAATATTGAAAATTAAACGCAGGAAATATATATTTAAAATAATTTGTGATTTTCATTTATATTTGTGCGCATTTGTTTGTATGAGCTTTAGAACACCGTGTGAATTGACACATTCACAACTACAAATGGTGTAACTCTTCATTTTACTGCGATCAATTTCTAAATTATTTTTTCCTTCTGGCAACGTTTGTTGTTTGTGCTCACACACGCAACCTATTTAAAATGAATGCTGTAAAATGTTTTTTATTTTATTTTTTTATTTTTATTTATTTATTTTGTCACTTAAAAAAAACACATTTATTCTTCGTTTTTATCGTCACACATTTAAGTACATTTAACATGAACTATATATAATTAACATTATGACTACATCTCAGTCATATATAAAATTATATTCACTAGCGATAGTTTACTATTCTTCTGTGTGTGTGTATGTGTGCGTGTGATGCGTGTGTGTGTATTTGCAAGTGTGTGTGTTTGTGCCTGTCTGCATGTATGTGTGTGTGTTTGTGTGTGTTTGACTCTGTTTGGTTTGAAATGTATTAACCATTTCATGAATAATGTTTGGTATTTATTAAGTTTGTCTAATTAAATGCTCAAAGTTAATTTTTAATTTAAAATGAAAGACATTTGGTTTATATTTAAAATATTTGATTGTTCATCCATCTTAAACTCTTCTGATTTTAGGTCATTCAATTATTATTATCATTTTATTTGTGTACAGTGTGTATGCATATGTTTTATTTTGTTTTACATGTGCCTTATTTTGTAAGGTATATGTGGTTTTTTTAACATTGTGTTTAAATTACTGTCTTGTGGAATCTGTGTGTGTGTATTTTCTATTATTGTGTTATCAAGCTGGAAATGTGTGTATATAACAGTGTATTGCTTTCTTTAGATTAAAATACATGCATATGTGACTTTTTTGGGGAAAAGAAATGTGAAAATGAACATATAAATAAGTGTGTATTTAGATTTTTGTGAAAGTGTGCATGTACATCAAACCCTCATATTTGTTTCCTCTTCTCAGGTTCAGAAGGTTGAGTTTCCATGGCGACAGATTCAAGCAAGGTCAGTTTTCAGACGTTTTACATTTTTTTATTTCAGATTTTTGTTTTGTCTTTGATCTATTTTCGTCTGCGGCTCAGTTAGTTGACCTGGAGTTGCTTTTTTTTTTGCTTCACTCATAAACACAATGTCTAAAGACATACACACACGTAAATCGAAATCATATTAAGGTTCAAATCCGAATTGAGGTCAGAGCGGACACGACGACAGACAACTTAGAACTGCACAAAGACTTCATTGTCACAAGACTTACCCGTCCACATGCTCCTGCTCACGCAGGACACCTGTTGGCAGGCTGGTGTAACTTCACCTGACCGTTCTTCATTCGCCTCTGACTGCCGCGGGGATTCAGGGTTGGTAGATAAGAATATAACCCAGGAAAGAAAAAAAGGAATACAGTAGCTACTTTTCGGGAAACTAAAAAGAGGATGAATAAAAGTAAAGCACAACAGGACATCGTTGAAGAAAGTTTTAATTGATGTACATTATATTCAAATATAAAACCTTAACAGAAAATACTGTGATTCTTTATGGTCAGTAGGGTCTCTTAACTGCAATATTTATCAACTATTTTCTCTGCATCATTGGCTCTCATGCTTTTGTATATTTTTCCCGTTTACATCTTAACTCGTTTGTTCATCTTCTGCTAATGGCTTTAACAGGTTTTTTTTTTTAGTTTTTATTTCAGTTCAAAATGCTTTTAAACGACAGACACAGTTATAAAATGAGTATTGTAATACTTTGTGAAATTGATTTGTGCTTTCTAATTAATGCACTTTCCCAATATTATTTATAATAATATATATATACACATACATAGATCCATACATCCTCACAATATTCAAGTCATAACCCGAGTCATTAGAGTCACTCAACCACTCGATGTAGTTTGATTCTTTGTCATAGTCTTCGTCTCACTGTTTCAAAACTTTTTCAAAAATGTTTTGCTCATCAGGTGGCTCGTCACCATGGAAAAAGCGATTTTCACTTCAGGACTTCACTGTCCTTTGGGGTGAGGTAGTAGGTTGTATAGTTTTAGGGTCATTCCCAAACTGTCAGATGACTATACAACTTACTGTCTTTCCTGAAGAGACTGTAGACTCAGCGTTCCAACCAAAGAGGAAGAACTACCCTGGATCTTGTTCTCATGTAGAGGATTTATCATCTCTTGCTCAACGTCTTTCAGGATATTGTTCTTCTCATGTTAGCTTATTCATTGCTCTTTTATTTTGGATTATTTCATAACTCTTTTTACTTATATTTTTTAACATTTTTTATCATTATCAATGATACCTGAAATATTGTTTTTAACTATTACAAAATAATTATTTTTGCTTTATTTTGTATTTGTGTTTAGACTTTTAAAACAAAGTCCTTTTTTTCACTGTCGGATCTGATGTTCGTACGGGGTGAGGTAGTAGGTTGTGTGGTTTCAGGGTTGTGATTTTGCCCCGTCAGGAGTTAACTATACAACCTACTGCCTTCCCTGGAGGGCAGCAAAACCTCACTGCAGCTAAAGACTTCAGCTAGACCAGTACAAGAACACAAGACTCTGGTAAGACAACTGTAGGAACCACCACATGTCACCTCAATAAAGTATTACACCATGTGACTTTTTTTTGTTTTTATTCATGCAGTCAACTTTTAGTCCACAATATTATTCTTTTTGTTACTTTAAGTCGTGAATCTCAGAGCAATAATAATAATAATTGTGACCTTGACTCGTCAAACATGTAGCATTCGTCTACTGGAGAATCTAATTGGGTTGAGTTCATCAGGAAAAGGCCCTGTACCTTCCCTCAGCTCTACTCTCTGTCCAATTGCTTTTGTGTGACAACAAATCAGAAATTTGATGGAAGTGTTTGATGAAGGCGGAAAACACAGAGATAATGAAAATAAATAGCGCCTCAAAGAATGAAAATATCACAATAATGCCTATATTCATGAATTGACAACTGCTTTATCTCGCGGGGAGACTGGAGCCTATCCCAGGGTCCTGGTGAGAGGCAGGGGACACCCTGGACAGGATGCCAGTCTGTTGCAGGGCACACAAAGACAGACACTCACTCACACATGCACTCATACCTATGGAAAAATCCCCAAATATAATATTTATAATTTCTGTTAAAGACATTTTGGATAATATACTTCTTATTTTGGCTGTTGAAATATTTTGGCACCTGATATACATCCAGTCTACCCATATGAAATGAAGTAAGTAATAGTTAGTTAGTAAATTATAACTTAAATGACTTAGTAAGTTATTTGTAAAGCGCCTTTCTAGACCAGGGTCACAAAGCGCTTGAACAATCAAAAGCAAAACATATATAATATTATATATATATAACATTTTATATATTTTATTTAGATATATACATATACATACATATATACAGTATATAAATATATATATATACATATACAGTATGTATATAGAAAGCAAGTAAGCCTTTTAAAGATGTCTTTGAAAACTACAGCTAAACAGTTCAGCACTCTCTCCTCATATCCTCGGTATTTCTCAGTATTTTTCGTATAATGGCAATAAAAATAATTATTTCGATGAACCTTTCCACAGATCATGAGGCTGCAATTTAGAATTTCTAAATATGTTGTTACTTTAGTAACTAGTAATTATTAACTTAAAAGGCTACATTAAAGTCTACATTTAAAGATAAGTTAACCCTTTCATATAAAGACAACTTACAATGTAATTGAAATATACATTAGAATATTATACTTTATTATAGTTTTAAAAAAAGTATTTGTTTTCTGACATAATTATGAGACACATTTCGAATTAAAACCAATTAGAATGAAACGTTATAATAAGAATTTCAAATCTAAGTACATTCTTTAGATATTGAAAAATATGTTTTCACAAATCGACGTCCAATTTTATTAAAAAATAAATAAAGCGAGGAAAGCTGCAGGTATGTTGGGTAGGTGGAGCACTGACGCCCCCTTCAGGTGGTTGTATTTACAACCCGGGGAATTATTTTCAACTTGGTTTCGTCAACTAGTCTTAAATTGTGCTTATGGAACGTGCGCTTATCAGAGAGCATGTGATTTAAAGAAGCGAATGTTTTCTGGAATTGAATAAGTCTTTGTTAATTGTCTCTAACTAAGTATGTATAATTTGGCACGAGAGAGAAAAATATATTTTTTATTTAGTTTTTTCCATCAGGTTTTCACTTCCTCCACTGTATCCAATCTTTGGCATCTTCCCTCAACACAAGTCTTAATACCAACAATATAAACCGCATCTATCCCGGAATAATGAACACTAGTTCCTTAGCTTATGTATTCGCCAGCAGAGGGCGCCGGTGTTTCACTTCTTGGAGAAACCGAGTAGTTAAATATTTCAGTTGTGCTGTATGATGGTTGCATGTCTTGATACAGTCTGCAATACTCGGTACTTACATCTAATATGTCACATTTAGTCCATTATTAATAATCGCCTTTCATAGCGTTTTTTTGCTGACATTTCTTGCATGTGTAGCTGGTTGCTAGCTAACAAAAACTACTAGCGCTCAAATGTGTGGCGCGCCTGCGCGATTTACTCTTCTTTGATTGGCTAACGTCTCCGGGTGTGTCAGAGGGTGTGGCCTGGCACGAACGTGTTGTCGTCACGTCCGGTCGAGTGGTGTTTGACAGCGAGGACGCTCTGAGTGTTGAGCTGGTCTCCGAGGGCAGCTCTCGAACTCTGGTCATGAACCTTCCTGCACACTCACAGGTGAGACTTCTTCTAAGTTTCTATTTAAAGGATTACATTTAATCTAGGCGAGGAAAACAACTTTAATCGGCCAACATAACTAGCTACCAGCAGAAAGTTAAGTTTCTTCATAAGTTTGTTTTTCTAAACAGAACAGCATCACTATCAAACTACACGTGTAGATTGAGTATAATATTCTTTTGTGGTAAAGTTTTCTCTCAGTTATGCGAGCTATGTGTAGTCCTTGGATGCTTTTTATCGGCTTGACCTACAACTGCTTTACCAACTTTCTCTCTTAGTATATATTGTGAATTCATCATTATCAGTGGATCTATTAAAGAAGATCTGGAACATTGCAAACTCCAAAATAAGTCTCATTAATTAAAGGACCAGGGTTTCCAGATATCTCATTGAATTTAGCTTGTGTGTTGTTTTATTGGTTGGATTTTTGAAATAGAGTTGCTATAGTAACACAGTGGCAGGTGAGAGGGACATAGGAACTGGACAAGCTTTCTGTAACAAAAGTGTATTTTTGCCAAAAGACATTCAACCATTTTACTTGTGGAGGGTAAGTAAAGGTGTACTCCGCTTGTCCTCAAAATCTTTTGTTAACTAACCCAAGAGTCATTAACTTTTTTTAATTATTTACTCCACTTGTAAATATCAGTGTTATCAATTTTAGATCAGCACACAATGGTCCTGAGGATTGCATCACTCAACTTAAAGCTGGCATAAGAAGCCTAATGTTACGTGAAGATAACTTTTCATAAAATGTCATTAAGAAAAACATTTACACCAAAATATCAAAAATGTTTACATTTTATTCAAATACCTGATAGTTTTCCTCTTGTGCACAACCTTTCCTTTTTTTTCTGGGCCATGGGGCCAACGACTGAACACAATCAAAAATCAACATATCTTCACACGTAAAAGTAGTAACTTCTAGAACAGTCAAAAATGTTGTCTTATTACCATGTTTCAGTAATGCCTGTGCGATATGACCTAAAATGATTGTCTAGTTACGTGTTAAGGGAATCAGCAATTGTGTATCTCTAGGACTCTTTTGAATCCTGCAGTGAGCAACATGTTGTACTGCGACCTTTAAATGCCACAGCTACAACTGTAGCACAAATTTGGCAAAAAAAATAAACGAGTGCCATTTCCTTCTGCTATTTTCTTTAGGGAAGTTGGGGAAAAAAGCATGGAAGCAGAATGACTTGGAATAAGAAGAGTACAGGTAGTGGAAGATGTTCAAAATAAAGAAGTTGATTTTGTTCTAAATAGATATACTGTAGAGATGTTTACATTGTCTGACTCCATTCTAAAGACACAAGGGTCTAATGTGTGTGTTTACTTGAGCGTTGTCTGACACACCTCCGAGCTTTCCCCCAGAGAACTAAGCACAGTTACATCTGGCTGGAGTTAAAGTTCCACGGGAAGTCCAGGACATTGTGCACACAACGTTAGGAAGCAACTGCTGCAGTGCTGGGGAGGATTCTGACGCCCTGAAGACGCATTCATGTTCTTAAGTCAACACGTGCAGACATGTCCATGATTTAGCAACATATATACTTTTACACAAGTTACAATTTAGGTCAACAAATCACAGTAGTAGTACTTATCGTACTAATCATCAATTTGGGCACCTGCTTTATCAATTGTTGGATCAATATTAAAATTCCCATTAGCATTGATTCAATTATATATATAAATGATACAATTTTTTGTCAGTAATACTTTTAGGAGAAAATGTGAAATTCCTCACTTACTGATCCAGACAAAGGAGAGAAGAACAAAACTGTTTTGGGATCTGACACGTTGCAATTATCTTCTCTGGGAGTTATTTTCAGAAGCCATCAGGATAAATTTGACAGGAAAGATCCTGATTGATGCAGAAAATGTTTGCAGACTCAGTAAAAGTAGGTAGTTTTAGGCCTGTTTTGTGTAGGAAATTCACATGTCATGATTAAATATAAGTTATTAGTTATTGGAGCTTTTTTCTACTGTTTTTTACTGTTGTTAGTAAGTAGTAGTAAGGCACTCGACTATTGAATATTGAATTGGCAGTTTAAATCAAATTGAATTAAATGTAGATATTGGAGCATCCTTGTTCTCTTCAAATACTGGTGATCAATCCATTAGTAACTCCTGTGACACAAGAGAAAACATGGAAAGTGCTGTTTTTGTCAGTACAATGTCATAGCTATTGATGCAAGAACTTTATGTTTTTGTGTGGTTTGTGGTTTGGCAAACTCCCATGCACCCTCACTGATCCTGCTAAAAGAATATAGCTGATCCATGGTTGAACGACCCAGGCGAGAACCACATTGTTCTCCCAAACCTGAGCATTGACAATCTGGCTTGCAATATTACAGAGCTGTGTCGGCCATGGTAGTCTAAGAATATCCAAAGCCTTGAGAAACTCGGCGGGCCGATCTCATTGTCACTGCCAGAAGCGTTTTAGTCACCTCTGCAACCTCTGCCCTAGAGATGGTGAAGCCCATGTCAGAGTGCCCGGACCCTGCTTCTTCCTAGGAAGGACAATTTGTGGGATTGAGGATGTCTTTGAAATATTCCTTCCACCAATCAACAATGTCCAGAGACTAGGGACGGGGCTGCCTCAACATTTGAGGCACAGTACATTGGTCCATTCGGACTCACCAGGACATGGTTGACCTCTCCCGTAGGCAGTTGTTGAAGTTCCATCTGACAGAAGCAGATGTTTCCATCAGACCTTTACAACACGTTTATGTCTGCCAGGTCTGACTGACATCCTCCCCTACCATCTGAGCCAACTCACCACCAGGTGGTGATCTATGAATCATGCCCCCTGGTCTCACTGTCGTTTCTAACATGGCCGTTGGAGTCTCAAAAGGGGCACTTTCCAGCCCCAATTCAAAGCAGTCCAAATAGAGTGGAGACTCTGAGCTGCTGTTTGGACGAACACAGGAACAAAAAGCAGGATCAATTTCCACACCTGAGGCAAAGTATTGCTCCCCAAGCTCAGTGTCTTTTTCTCCGTAGATACTCCAGAGAGGAATAAAGTCCAACCCCTCTCTTGAATACTGGTTCCAGAGCCAACACTTTATGTGTAGAGGAGCCTGACTATTTCCAGCCGGAATCTCTCTGTCGTGGACAACAGCTCCAGCTCCTCCCCTGTCAAAGAGGTTACATTCCAGTTCCCTACAGCAAGCTTCTGCAGCGAATCGGATCGCCAAGATTTAGGCTGCTGCCCCGCTCACAGCACACCTGACCTCTTTGATCCTTCGAGCAATAATGAGACCATGGTGGCGGATCCCCCAATATCTTTACAGACTGTATCTTGCCTGGCCAGATCCAGGCATGGGGGTTGGGTCTTGATGGAAAGGAAAACTGGGTTCTACCTTTTTTTCACCATCATAATGGGTTCTTCAGCTACTTTTTGTCTGATTCCTCCCTCCGCACCTGTTTGCCTTGGCACACCTTACTAGTCCCATTATGCGAACAATATCTTTACTTAAACACCAAGGTGTCTAACATGCTAAAACTGTAGTTTTTTTTTAGCATATTTCAAATGCTAGCATCGCCATAGTTGATATTCTGGTTATATGATCATATGACATGCTAGCGTTGAATGTGTTTTAAGAGCTAAAATATGAAATATAAATGTTGTTTGTTGCTAATAAAGTGGCATTAAAAGTACAATTCTTCAATGTCTTATTTATACTTTCTGATTTGCACTTTAGCTGTTTTTAAAGTGGTTCCTTTCTTGTGGTTCCAGGTCGGTGAGTGAGGGGGGGAGCATGATGGCTGGGGTTCTCTGCTGCCCACCGTCACCTCTTGGGGACTCTCTGCTGGAGAGTCCTCTATGTGGAGATCTGATGGAAGACCTTGGAGACATCTCTCAGTCCATCGAGGAAGAGGCACTTGGGTTTGATTTCCCAGAGTATCATACTCCTGAGCCAGGTTCAGAGGAGTCTGTGTCTGTGGGTGAGTAGTACAAACAACAAGGACGACAACAAATGCTCATTTCCTAGGGTTCCTATAGTTTGTTGTAGAGATGAAAGTAAGTTTTTTTAAAAGCCTAAAATTGTATCTGGAGACACTATCAGTGATGACGCCACATAGAACTGGTTAGGCATTAGTCAAATTAGCGGTTTCTTAAAACAAGTTGCCATCAATTGAGCACTATCGTATTCAGACCAGCAACTTTCTACCGAGGTTATTGTATGAATGTCTGTGTTCCAATAGTTAAATTACCAATGTTGCAGATAGAATGGAAGCTAAACATTAAACTCCAGTCTTCAAGTCTTCAGTGCTGAGATGTGAACCCAGTAGTTGCTAATTGTCACACAAACATAATGTACCATTTAATATAGACTGAAAATGGTAAAGAAATACAAGTTAAACAGCAATGACACATGTTTAATCTGAGTTTAATTGTGTGAATTCAGGTTTGCAGTGTTCATGCTAGCACAATAGAAATGTATTCTGTAAATGATTGCCATAAATGTGGCTAACTGTTGTAGCAACAATAGTTCACATGGATTTGAGCAGCAGTACCGACATGTTTGCATGCTCTGCTCCTTGTGTACAGTCAGGGTTGGGGGTCACATGTCAATGACTGACAGGGCTTACAGTCAATCTGTAGGACACAAGTGTTCTGTGTGATATTGGGTGAAAAATGTACTGTTGCCGTATGTAGACAGTGCAAGTGTTTCTTGTTCACCGGAGCCTGGCTGTACAGATCAAACTCTTCTTAACACTGACTGTCAATAAGCAAGATGAATGAAATCTATTGACGTCTGATATCCTTCATGACTTAAGTGTCTATCAAGTAAAAGCTCTCAAGCGTCAACTGTAGCAACAAACCAATCCTGATCTGTTTCTGCTTCAGGCACATTGACTCCAGCCTCCAGTCCCTCTCCAGGGCTGTGCCCGACTGCTACAGGGTCCGAGGGCGATGTGAGCTCCCTCAGCCTCGACTGCCGAGTGTGTTCTGATAAAGCATCTGGTTTCCACTACGGCGTGCACGCCTGTGAGGGTTGTAAGGTGGGTGAATGTGTGTGCTACACACCAGCAACCATCTGCAGCCTGTAGAGTCTTAGACCAGCAGGATAGTGGAAGGTTTGGGTGACTCACAGCAGGTCATGTGAGGTTGGACTCAGTGGCCTTGCTTGAGGAGTCACCTTTCCCCTAGTTGGCTCTCTGCCAGACACACACGCACGCACGCACGCACGCACACACACACATGCACACATTAACACTCTTCTGCAAGAATGCACAAGGTCACGACACACAGGCTTTTATTTTCAGAAAAACTTCAAGAAGAGATGTTTGTGTATGTGAGCAAGAATAGGTGTTGTGTTAGTGGACTGTGTGTAGTAAGACACATGTCTATGTCTGGTATCAGATGAATGTGTGTTTTTTCTTGTAGGTATTTGTGCGTCAGCCTTTTGTTGCAATAGGATGTTGCTATGTGTTTTCAGTGTTTCCCCGATGCATGC
This sequence comes from Callionymus lyra, assembly GCF_982586985.1. NCBI lineage: Eukaryota > Metazoa > Chordata > Actinopteri > Syngnathiformes > Callionymidae > Callionymus > Callionymus lyra. Next base: position 37,158,649 of record NC_141820.1, on the reverse strand, counting down.
AAGTTTTGTGTGTGTGCGTTAGTGTTTCATTTTGTTTTGTTCTATTCTTGTGTGTGTGTGTGTGTGTGTGCGTGTCTGTGTGTTGGCATCCCAGGGTGTCTAAACTTAGCCCACTCAATTGTGGTCACGTGACTGCTGCCTCTTGTTATCATGGATCCTTGATTGTTTGAATCTGGGGTTCACTGTGTGAGCTTTTAATTGAGGTCATTAGTGTCAAACCCACATTCTCTCTCGCTCACCTGTCCTCAGGCATCTGACAGCAGTAGCACCCAAGAAAATTTCGATGTTCATGATATGAACCGTTTCATTTATTTTATTTAAAAACATTAGTTTCATGTCTATATACAATCCAATTCTACAAAATGATAGATATATAGATTGTACAAAATAATTGTACAATCTAATAGCACGAGGCATGAATGAGTCCCTCAGTCTATTAGTGTTACATCTGGGAAGGAGCATTCGTGCACTCCAACTGCTTCTCTGCTCACAGATGACAGTGTTCAGAGGATGACTGTCGTCATCCATGGTTGCAAATAAGAAAAAAAGGATATTTATAAAAATTAAAGTTAATGTCAAAAATATTAAAAAAAAAAAAAAACATCCGTCTGGCTGGGAAATTAATTAGAATAGAAAAAAAAAGTGGAAAATTAAATGAGTAAGACGACGGGTTGAAGCATTGTGTGTTCTCTATGAAGAAGTATTATCTGATGGAAATTGAGGAAACATTGAATCGACTTCATATACAAGTAGCCACAGTAAATAAACTGAAGCAAATTCAGGCTTAGTGATGATTTCGACTTCTGGAGAATCGGTGTCTTTCATTCTCTTGACAGTCTTCTGAATGAAACTCTCTTTGCTTATTTGAGCAGAATTCTGCCTGAAGCTAATGCAGGGCCTCATTGCTTCTCACACTCAGACATGCTGCAACTCGAACCTGGAACAGTCAGGTCTTGTTCTTCCCTTTCTTTATATGCTGACTCAATAAAAATAAGAAGAGACAGTTACAACATCATAGCTAGAGTCTTTCTCCTGTGTGGTGAAGTTAGCAGCTGTTCGATGCACAATAAGGTTCATATTTTTCACTTGGATATAACGACTGTTTTGATCTGTGATGCAGCCTGACCACTGAGTCAGGGGTCAATCGCATACATACTGTACAGACACGCACACAGATGAGTCCAGAATGTTGCGAGCAGGTTTCTGTGAGAATAATCTGGAGGAAAAAGGATGATGAAGAACAAGAATATATTTTAGTTTGTGTTTTATTCAGCACAAACAAAGAGATGATGTTGCAGACGATTCCTGATCCAATGTCTCTCATGCAGGGATTCTTCAGGAGGACGATCCGTCTGAAACTGGAGTATGACCGCTGCGAACAAAGCTGCAAGATCCAGAAGAAGAACAGGAACAAGTGCCAGTACTGCCGCTTCCACAAGTGCCTGTCGGTGGGAATGTCGCACAACGGTGAGCAGTACAGCAACACCAGCTCTGTTAAATGTGTTTTGTGGCGTCTTTACCTGAGTTAGCGGGCGGGGGGGTGGCAGAAGACGTACCAAGCCTCTTTATGTCCTTGTTAAGTTTTTGCAGCTGCACATCAGCTGCCAGAGGGTTCAGTTTGGTCTGCCTACACTGGAGGCCAGATGACGGAGAGGAGATGTACAAACATGTAAATGACGTGCTTTGTTGTTCGTTACTCCTCTTAACAAATCCCTGAAGACTAATTCAAGTTGTTTTTAAGGGGTCTTAAGTTTTACTCACAATCGTGACCTTCTGGCTAGGAAGCATTGGCACAAACCAGTGAGAAAATCTGACTCTTATTCAGTTCAATTCATTCAATTTTATTTAACGTGTCATAACAAAGTTATCTCAAGACAATTTACAGTTGAAGTAAGACTATAGTGGAGAAAGAAAAACAGATCCCAGCAATTCAACAATGAGCTTAACACTGTGCAGTGAGCTATGGCGAGGAAAAACTTCCTTTTAGAAGGCAGAAACCTTGAACAGAACCAGACTCATTGTTGACGGCCTCCCACTGTGACCGGCTGGGAGGAAGGATGGGGGTAGACAGATGGACGGAGAGAAGAGTAAGGGAGGATACAGTGAAAGAAAAGAGGAGAGAAAAGTTCATGGAGGTGCTGGAGAGAACTCTGGATCTGATGACGTGGTGGAGATCCTGGATGAGCAGCAGCTCTGGAGGTGGAGCCCTGGGGCTCCGGGAGAGAAATAAAAAGTGTGGGTTTAAACTGCACAGTAGATGAATGTAATGCAGAAAAGAAGGATATACAGAGCTCGGTGTCTAAAACTCTTCCAGCATTCTAAGCCTATAGCAGCTAAGATAAACAAAGATTTAATTATAGGCTTTATTGAAAAGTAAGGTTTTAAGATTTTTTTTAAACATAGAGAGGGTGTCTGCCCTCCGGACTGAAGCCGGTAGTTGGTTCCACAGCACAGGGGCTTGAAAACTGAAGGCCCTGGATCCAAATCTACATTTAGAGATTTGTGGTATAACTAATAGATCTGATTTTAAGGATTGTTAGGTCCTAGAGGGTTGATAAGTTTGGATTAGATATTTAATGTATGTTAGTGCTAGACCATGTACAGCTTTATAGGTTAAGAGAAGGACAAGTCCCTGTCAAAGCAGACACACAGATTCCTTACAGTGGTTCTAGTAGCAGGAGCAAGTCCATTATGTAAATCTAGATCATTAGTTAATGATTTTCTGAGATGTTGTGGGCCAACTAGTAGAACCTCAGTTTTGGTGGAGTTCAATGGAAGGGAGTTTTTGGTCATCCAAGACTTGATATCTGTATTACAGGACTTTAATTGTGTAAGCTGATTTATTTCATCTGGCTTCAATGACAGGTAGGGCTGAGTGTCATCAGCATAACAGCGAAAGTAAGGGGAATACTTAAACACTTAAAGTAGCCATGTGGGAATACGATCCAGAAGACATGTTGTGGATTTTGAGGAGGAAACAATCCGGAACAATCATCATTGGCCATATTGGGCAGGGGTCCAGAGAACACTACGGACTCTGACATTGTTTGTGCATATGTACACACCGACTGAACGTTAATCTTGGTGACCTCTGACCGGAGTAATCGGATGTGCTGTTGACATGAAAAAATATCTTACTGTATTTATGTTTAGCTTTAGCCAGCAACTTTAAATTTGATTCAATGTCGCCCGCTTTGGCCCCAGGAGTACAGACTACTGTCGCTGGCTTTGCTAGTTTAACGTTTCGATGTATCAAATAGCCTATAAACAGAGCAGATTCCTCAGTCACTTGTCGAGTGGGGAAAATGTGTGTTCGAAACCCTAAGGGGTTGGTGATGCTTCGTGTTCTTTGGCTTGGAACTATTCTTGCCACAAACGGTCACCCACCGTCCCTGGTTGCTGCTCGTGAATTGCTGGAGGAGAGCTACCTGTTAAGTTATGTGGCTGCACAGCTAACTGAGACTGGCTAGCTAGCGGCATTGCTTCGATAGTGCACAACAGGCTCTCTAGTTCAATGAGCTTCACCTCCAATCTAGCAAACAGGCTACACTTTAAACAACTGCCGTTATCACTAAAGGAGGTCGAATTCGACTCCGGAGGATGTTGATCCAAAAATAAATGTAGATGTTCAAAGATTCTCCAGTAATAAGGTAAAACAAAAAAAATGAGAAACAATTGTCCAGCTCCGACGGAGAGAGACGCTGCAAGACGCTGCACGGTGGTGAGTTCACTTGGATGCTGAAGGCAGTTGTTCTGTGCCGCAGCGATCCGGTTTGGCCGCATGCCTCAGGCGGAGAAGCTGAAGCTGAAGGCCACATGCAGGACAGTGGAGAGGAATGAGGAGGATAATCCACTACTGTCGGACCACAAGAACCTGGTGCGCCACATCCAGCAGGCTTACATGAAGAACTTCAGCATGAACAAGGCCAAAGCTCGGCGCATCCTCACAGGCAAGACCAGCAAGCAGGTAAAGACTCATCAAGGGCGGAGAGTCAGAGAAAAGCGTCCACATTTTCTGTGTGTCCAGCAGCCCTTTATCATCCATGACATGGAGACCTTCTCGCTGGCCGAGCGGACACTCGCCGCTCACATGGTCGGTGGCAACCTAAAGTTGTATGAAGTGTCAGCAGCGAAGGAGAAAGTCCCGTCTCTCTGCGTGGAGCTGCAGCAGCACGAAGCTGAAACTCGACTCTTCCACTGCTGCCAGAGCACATCTGTGGAGACGGTCACCGAGCTGACAGAGTTCGCCAAAGCAGTCCCGGGTTTCCAGAGCCTGGACCTGAACGATCAGGTGGGATCAATGTGTGTGTTGTGATCTAGTTTGAGGAGTAACGTTGAGCTGCCGTTCAGGTGACGCTGCTGAAATACGGAGTGTACGAGGCGCTCTTCACGCTGCTGGCCTCCTGCATGAACAAGGACGGACTCCTGGTGGCCCGAGGAGGCGGCTTCATCACCCGAGAGTTTCTCAAGAGCCGACGCAGGCCTTTCAGTGACATGATGGAGCCCAAGTTCCAGTTCGCCACTCGCTTCAACTCGCTGGAGCTGGACGACAGTGACTTGTCTCTGTTCGTGGCTGTCATCATCTGTTGTGGAGGTCAGTGAGGTCATCTGCTTGAAACGGAAATGTTCGGTTAGGTTTTGAGCCAAATTTTTGTCCTACATCTGATCATATGTTCCACTTTGATTAAACTTTTGTGAGAATTTAATATTATTTTTAAGTTATTATTATGTTCTGTTGTCGGTATTATGTACTCTTTCACATATCAATATCTTTCGTTTTTTTTTCTCTATTAAACATTGACTTCCTTACATTTTTAATTGCAAATCTTTTTTTAAATTGATTTTGTTATTTGTCATTTCTATTTCAAATATATGATTCCATTTGTAGATATATCTAGCTAAAATATTGTTTGAATAAACATTAAAGTAAATATAACGTATTTTAAAAATAATATTTTTTCAATTGTACTATAATTGTACCAAGATGTATGACTTATTATCATAACCGTTTAAGCTGCAAAAATGTATTCTTTTTATTCATTTATAAGATTATTTAATTGGTTTGAAGGTGATGTATTTTACAATATGAGTTTATGTGTATAAAATAATCGACTTTGGAATATTTTTTCTGTCCCCTTCAGACCGCCCAGGCTTGGTGGATGCTCCTCTGGTGGAACGTCTGCAGGAGGACATTGTTCAGGCTCTGCGGCTCCACCTGCTGGCAAACCACCCTGACAACACCTTCCTCTTCCCACGGCTGCTGCAGAAACTAGCTGACCTGCGAGAGCTGGTCACCGAGCACGCTCAGTTGGTGCACGACATCAAGATAACTGAGGAAACGTCGCTGCACCCGCTGCTGCAGGAGATTTACAGAGATATGTATTGACCCTGCAGTCGGCAGTTCTTTCATATACCTCCAATAGTCTCATAGCCGGGACAACGGGTCACTTCCTCCTGTTGCAAGGAGGGTCACGAACACCTGTTGACGGCACAACAACATGGACTCTGGTACTAACAATGCAGTTGTGAGAGGACGTAAACATTCTACCAGGGAAGTTCAATGACTCAGAGAAGTGATGCCTGCAGACGCTTCCGTCCCACGTATGGTAGCAGTGTGACCCGTTTCTGATTGGTTACCTAGCAATGATCCATTTGTCCAGACCAGACAGTCTATGAGTAATGATTGAAGTGAGAGGAGCCACCAGGACTTCCTCTGCTCACTTACAACATGAGCCAGAGATGAGGCCCAGGATGAAAGTTAGTTCAAAATGATTATCAGTGCAGCTTATGGTTCACGTTTCCTAACAAAGAAGGGTCCAGTTAGAGACTGTTACATGAAAAGAAATCTTGCTGGCCGCCCTTAACTTACTTTCCAAGCAGAACTTTTTTGTGATTCCAAGATGTATAATGAGCCAGTTACACTGTGACCTGCCATGATGGTTACTGAATCGTCTTCCGGAAATGTTGTTGTAAATTAAAAAGTTCTGTTTGTGATCGAGATGAGACCAGTTTACTGACTGAAGCACCGTGACCTACAACTGTGACACATTCAGTCTAAAGTGTTTCTCTTAGTGTGACTTCTGTAAGACATGCAGACAACACAGATGTCACCAGATTACCCCAGTTCAGCAATGCCTGCAGGAAGATACCCTATTTGTGTAGAAGGTATAACTAGTTAATGTGAAAATAAATTGTATTTTCATACTCTCCGTGGCTCATACAGATGTGTTACAAACGGGTCAAATTATAATGTGGGTAATCTGAACAAAAGTAAAGTTGTTGTAAATTGTTTTTTTTCCAGTTCACACCTCCAGTGAAGCCTGAACACACAATGCTTCTGTTCAACATGTGGATGTTGTGGTTTCCCTCAGTTCACAACTCTTTGTTGTGTCGAACAAGACAAGTGTTGTTACAATTATAATCCCAAAGAGAAGTGGATTAAAACAATTATTTTGCAGAGGAACAAAGGGGGGAGGGGGAGGGGTGTAAATATAAAAAAATGTCCAGTTAATGAATCACTAAAATAACTTACTATAATTAATTATGATAAATTAAATAAAGGTTGTTATTAACAGTCAGTAATACATTCTTCATACAAATAGGAATTTTAAATGTTATTAAGTTGTATTTGTGTAAATTAATTTAAAAAACAACACGTTCTAAAATAAATGTGTATATATTCATATGTATACATGTGTTTATATATTTATACATGTATTCAATGTTTATGTACGTAAAATAATATAATAAATAAAAGGCTGTATGTTTAAGGAATGGTGATTTATTTTTAAAATACTTTTCCCCCAGTTAATTCACTTTAAATCTAGTAAAAAGATAACAACGATGCAACTCCGCGCCTCTAGAGGGCGGTGAAGATTATCATGAAATCCTGCCGCCGCTGCGGTCAGAGCTGTGAACATTTAGCATTTTCCTCGCTCAACGATGGAAGAGATCAAAACGGAAGAGATCAAAACGGAAGAGCCGGATAAAGTGTTCTCTTGCCAGCTGTGTGGTTTGAGTTGCTCGTTCACGTACTTTGGACAGAAGCCTCCGAACACCAGAGCCATCGTGTGAGTCCACGTGTAACTACACACATGTACACTAACATATGAGTGACAAGTGTCATAACCAGGTTCTGTCCTCCATCAGACTCCTTGAAGAGTGTTTTCTTCGTAAAGACCCGTTCAGCCCGGACAAGGAGAAGTTCCTGGTTCTAGGATCTCACTGCAGCGTGTGTGGAGTGTGTGTGTGTGTAGGCGCGGTGAGTTCACGTCCTCAGTTTGAACTTGTGATCCAACTATTATATTCAACTTAAAAATATATCTAACTTTAAAATGTGAAATACTGATTTCTAACACCTATTCGTGTTGTTTTCGTTAAAAAATTAACCTTTTTCGGGCAGTATTATACATCTTTTGTTTAAAACGCTGATATGTATTAAAACTTGATAAGGAAAACATTTCACACAGTGGGGAAATATCAACCGTATAAATAGCATAGATGACAGAATTATTCCCAGATAGTATACGTTATAAAAACAGCATATATATGAAACGCACTAGAGATAAGTAACTTGGTTCATGAGTCAATCTTGTTTCAGACATCATGTCTCTCATCATGTGAAGGTCAGTCATGTGGATCTGGATGTATCATTGTGCACTCAATCTAAGGCAGCCCGAATCCATTGACCCGGGCCAGAATAAACGCTGACTTCAAGTCACCTTCTGTCTCCCATTAGGACTGCAGTCTCTTCTACACACAGAGGTTCTGCATCGAGTGTGTGCGGAAACATCTGGACCAGTTCCCTCCACAGATCCAGGCTGAACTGGCCAGGAAAGGATCCAAGACGGGGGTCTCCTGATGGTGCCTGAGTGGGTTTGTGCAGGCTGTGGATAAGTTGGAGGTGTCATGCCTCAGCATACCCTGGAGTGCAGGAAGGTGGAGATGAACAATTGAGAAGGTCTTGGACAAAAGTTAGACGACCTGCATAGTGACTCAGGTGAGAGACGGCACTGACTGGAGAAGTTTGCAGCAGTGGACAGTGAGACAACAGAACGGTCTTTGGAGTCTCGTGTGTGTGTGCAGAGTAACCGTCATGACTCCTACATTCTGCCAATGTTTTTTATACCTTGAGTATTAAAGTCTGAAATATGTCTACAACTTTCTGTTTGTGTATCATTGTTTGTGTTGGAACATTCCCTGAGTTGCATGAGTATAAAAGTGTCAGATCAGTCAATAGCTGCTTCCTGGCTCAACACAGCAGCTCCACCTTGTGTTGAAAGAAAGATGAACAGTAGTTGTGAGCCTTTAAAATCATCAATGATACTTTAAATAATAAAAAATGACATGACAAATGTAAGTAAGTAATTTTTATTTGTAGAGCGCTTTTCCAGACCAGGGTCACAAAGCGCTTAAACAATCAAAACAAAATTCAATAAAGTAAATACTTTAAAGATCAAGATAACACTGATAACACAACAGGAGTTCCAGAAAATTGAGGAAAAGAAAAATGAAAACTATAGTGATTTGTGTTTACAACACAGGCAATAAAAGTCGCTTGTTCTAAACCATCTCTAAACATGCAGCTGCTGGGAAATATTTTCACTGGTTTGTTTTGGCTTTTCCCTTCTAAAGTGTCGACAAAACTGTTTTCAGTTGCAGAACCTTGTGTCAGAGAAGGGTCTCTCAAGACCATCACAATAATCTTAAGATTAGGGGTAGTTAATAACAAATGATGTACAAGAATAATAATATTCGTAAAATCATTGTAATTGAAGCACTTCTAATCCACGCCCACTACAGGTGACGTACTGCTCTCACGCGACGTCACATAGCAGGGTCAACGTAGTTTAAATAGTCTTTGATGATTTTCCTGCTTCACGCCACTCATCGCCATGTTGGCTCTCATGACTCGTCGTCTCGCTGCGACCCGGACCTGACAGCAGCGGTTCCGTTTAAACGCCACAGCTGCGTGTGTTGGACCGTGCGCGTGTAACACCGTCCTCGCCCTATCTGGAGGAGCATGAGTGCAGCTGCGCGGCTCCACACGATCACTCGCTGCGCGTCGTAGATCTGGGAGAGATTTTCCTGGACTTTTCTTCTCGCGTCACTCGTCGTCCGCGAAGATGTCAGACGTGCGTCTGTCCAACGCCAGTCCCACCGTGGAGCGGGTGGACCCGCGGCCGCAGGAGAGCGCCAGACCCAGCGTAAGCAGGGCTCTCTTCGGCCGACCCGAGCCCGGAACCATCCAGTCCGCGCTGGCGACCTCCCTGGAGGACAGTGTGCAGGGCTTCAGGGAGAGGTACAACTTCGACCCGGTCTCCGACAGGCCGCTCCCGGGGGACTACGAGTGGGAGGTGGAGCGAGATGCACCGGACTTCTACCGGAGAGGCGTGCACGTACGCACGGACACGGAGCCGTCGGAGCGGGGCGCGGCGCCCGAGGGTCGCAGCCGACCGAGGAAACGACCCTCGGGGGATTCAGGTGAGAAGAGCTTCTGCTCGACAGAACCCTCACACGCACGTATTTCCAGCCTCATAACAACTGCGCATTTCACGCGCTTCCTTGTTCTGCATTTGTTCGCACTTTCCTGCAGGTGTTTATGACACCCGTTTTTTCAATGTCGTCGAAAACAAGAGCGTGTGTGTGTGTGTGTGTTGTCAGCAGCTGCCTGCTCCAGCGACGTCAAAAAATTGCACGACGAGAAGGGCGACCGTCACGACGGGTCACCGCCTGGAGCTGAAGGCAGCTCGGCCCTGGTGGTGGCCGACGAGCCGGAGCACAGTCCGGTGGACCCGAGTCAGGTGAGGATGCTGGGGGGTCCTCCTGAACACGCTCTCTGAAAGCTGCACACTTTTTTTTTTACCGACATGTAAATCCATATATGCAGTTGACTCGTGGTGTGTTATTACACAGTTTAGTGTTGAATAGCTCAGTGTCAAGAGTGTGTTTCAGGCTTTTCCTTGATTTTCTGGAACTCCTGTTGTGTTCTCAGTGTTATCTTGACCTTTAAAGTATATATTTTATTGAATATTGTTTTGATTGTTTAAGCGCTTTGTGACCCTGGTCTGGAAAAGCGCTTAAACAAATAAAAATTACTTACTTACTTACTTAACGCTCAACAAGTCTGACCATTTCCACAAACAAGTCATTTCTTCTCCTAACGCCATCACCCTGATGTTGTGTGCAGAGTTGAGGAGGAGTCTGACACACAGCCTGCTGGAGGACGACCGGCTGCTCAAGCACTGAAGATGTACACTATCAAGTTTTGGCACTCATTTAAAAAAAAAAAAAAGAAAGTCAAATTGCCTCAGAAGCAGCAGACGATGTAGCAGTGTGCAAATTCATGTTTGTGCATCTTTTTATCTATAAATACTATATTATTACTACCTATGTTTCAACCATGTAGCAGAAGAGAAGCATTCGGTGATGCGATGTTTGCGTTTTGACTCGAGAAGTTGCGGTGCAATTTCCCTAAAAGTTGTGTGTAGATTCGTCATGTTTGTGAATATTCGGGTAAATCTGATGCAAGTAAGAAGATTTGAAACCTCAGGGCGGCGTGGAGACCGACCGTCTTCCACTTCTCTACGGCTTTACACGTCCCAGTGATTCATTTGAAGGTCCAGCCGGCCGCTCTGGGCAGGGGGCATCTTCTGGGAGCTGCCACCGTCAGTTTACATCCACCCCCCCAAGATTTATTTTAATTTTGACTTTTGGGAGTTTTTATTCACCAAAGTTTGTGTATTTTAAAAAACTGCTGAGCAATATTTCACCAAATTTGTACTCCTCCTCGCTCCTGAGTCCAGATGGTGGAGATGTTCCTGGACCACTTCTTATGCAAATATGTGAATCAAAGATTTTTGTTTCTTAGTCTTGAACTTCATGATACGATTGCACTATTTTGAAACATGGCGAGGGCAGACAAACAAAGTTACACTGCCCTAGTCGTTTGGAAGACTTTACCTGTGTGCCTTTCTTTTCTAGAAAAACACTGAAAATTTTATTTATTAATGTTTGTTTTTTTTCCCCAAAAGCACATATTTTACGTGCAGATTGTTTTTTGTACATATGTACCTTGTTAAAAAAAACAATAAAGTGTTGCCAAACTCATCCGATATTTGTTTTCATCAATTATAGTTTTAAGGTCTAATGACATTTTATTTCCTGTCACACGTCTTCCCCTCATTTGTTCTTGTGACAATTTGAACAAGCAGTGGAATGATGCCTATGTTACAAATGTCAGCAGTTGAATTCTAAAGTTGACTGTAGAAAAACTCAAATGGAAAAAACGAATAGCATAGAAAAGTCCAATTAGTAATTAGTCCATTAGTAAGAATAATAATAATAAAAGTCCAGCTATGAAAATATATCTATATATTAAATTGGTTTAAAAAGTCAACCTTAAATGGTAAATGTAATATGTTTGATATGATTCCTAAATCAGGACTAATACTACACAACAAAACTTGAAAAGTTTAAACCATTATTTGAAATAAAATGTCAACACAAAAATGTATTACACTGTTCTTAAATAGTTGTAAAAAGTCAAGTTCCCCAAACAGAACACACAAAAAACTTTAAATACAGCAGCAAAGTAATGCAGAGTTGTGTGGAAAATAAACTGTTTACGTACAAACTGAGTTTGGTTCGTCGTCTACATTGTTGAAGATGATAAGACGTCATGTTTGCCTCACAGTGGTGTTGCTGCGCCTTGAACAAACACTGTTGGAATATCAGGTGATCAGACTGTGTAAACTGTGAGGCGTGCTTGACTTTGAGTGACAGACGAGGTGTTGACACACAACTGAGTATGCAATTATACACTCGACCTCAAACACTTCAGATCATGTTTCCAAACTGACACATGTAAAGAGAATTGTCAAGTCAGGACCAGGACATTGTTAATTATGTCGAGAGGAAATCAAAGTAGCAGGTCGACTACTCTGGTTCTAAAGTAGCCTTTTTCAATACTAGCACCACTTCCCTCAGCCAGCAGGGGCACTGCAGTTGGGCCAGAAGTAGACTTCAAGCGTTAAAACTTCAGTGAGTGTCAAACTTGCGACCATGACATGTGGTAATGACTCACAGTTACTGTTCAGTGAGTCTTTTGTTGTAAGTGTGTAGGATGTTTTGCTATGTTTTGTGTATGTACATTTTGTGTTTTATTTTTATGACTTTATGTGCAATGTGTTAGTGTGTCTTTTGTTGGCTTTGGTGTGTGCATGTGTGTTCCACAATATGTGTTTGTGTATGTATATTTGTGTTGTTGTTTGTTTTGATATGTGGGTGTGATTTGTTGATTACAAATGTCTATACTTATGCAGGTCATTGTGTAGCTATTTCTGACATGTTAGTGTAGGAATTATGGGATTGTTTTGGTGCTGGAGAGAAACATGCTTCTTCACACCCATCTTGAAATAAATATTTACTACAACACGCCCTGATGCACACTCCTCACTACATGTGCACCTCCAAAACACCCACAACTATCACGCACCCAGCTAGCTGTCCACACACAAATGATCATTGAATATAAACACACAACAAACAAAGAAAGTAGTTAAAAATGGATGTACATGCAACAAAATATTTGGTACAATTGAAAGTTGGCCTGTATGTTTTTGTGTGTGCATGTGTGTGTGCAGTACTGTCATTGTGTAAGTCAATATATGTGTGTGTGTAACTGGAAGTGAGTCTGTTGTCACAAACACTTCTTCCAGCAACATTTGAGGAGCAAACATCTTGCACAGTAATTGGTAGTAAATCATTGCAGAGACAGAAGTGCACATCTGCAGGACAGATTCTGAGCCTAGGCTCCACCTCTGGCGCAGGAAACACCCAGTCAGTCCTGACAAGGACAGAGAGAGAGACGGAGAGAGAGAGAAAAAAATGTGATTGAAAGTTTAGCGCTCCAATCACCAGGCAGGAAGGAAAAGCACACCACTTACTTTTCAGCCAATCAGAGCTGAGGATGGCGGGACCGCACTACGGTACAGGCTGTTCTTTTCATAAAACGCACACACACACACAACAGCCAATTAGTTTCATTGGCTGCTCCTTTCCTGTTGATATCAGTGAGTAGGAGTTAGAGTATAATCTTCTGTGTGTGTATGTGTGTGTCTTTGTTGATGTGTGTGTATGTGTTTCTGTGCTTTGTCTCTGCAGTGGCCAAAAGCTGTTGCAAAAGTGGTGAACCAGCAAATCATTAAATAAAACTGATACCAATAATAGGCACCACAGAATAGCTGCATTGGTTCTTTTTTTATATTGCTTATTTATTTCTATTGCTTATTTTGTGTGTTATCCTATTTCATGATTGTCTATGTCTGTACTGACACCACAACAATGCCTATGTTGGGTTTAAAACTCTGGCAACAAAAGTTTTTTCAGGTAATCACATTTTATTGTGATATTTGAGAAATGTTTTCATTGTTTCCTATATATTGTTATTCCTGTTATTTATTATCAATTGTTCTCTTTGAGTCGACATTCAGCGAAAATAAGATTCAGGAAAATGACAAGATTGTCTTAGTTAAGTAAAAATATGAATCAAATTAAATAATAATACTACTAAATACACACTCTCCACTCCATTGCCCCCTAATGGCCATTAAGACTTTGATTTGTGTTTCAAACGACCAGCTTATCAGTTATTGAACTTGTCATCTGGCCAACCTATTCACCACCGGTCCTCCGTAGGTTAGAACATTTACTAACCACTTTGTTCGTCATAAGATCTGCCCATTGAGTCTGAGCGCTAAAAGATTTCCTAGGATCAGCCAGCTAACAATTAAAACAGCTGATTTGGCGTCTAGAAGATGGTGGATTCAACTAATGAGTGTGTTACAAAATAAAAGGCTGGAACATGCCAGACTGGGCGGATACAAACATGGAAGCAACAGACAGAGTTCTGCTCGACTTCAAAGTGTTTAATGAGGTAAAACAGGCAAACAGACAAAATTATTCAAACAAGAACCAAAAGTGTTCATGAACTTTATTTGAAGTGACACAATTGTTTCTTAAAGCAGTCTTCCATTAGTCATCCCTCCCTTATACGTACTAGTTTCCTTGGTGAGAAGCTCAAGGGGTGGTACAATACAATTACCATCAGCTCCAGGGTCCACCAAAATATTTATAAAGAAGACCCATGACTACCAGAGATGACTGCAGGTAAATGAATACCTATCCGTGCTTATCGAGCACCAAATTGCGTTGTAAAATAAAAGAGCTGCACCAAACCGGGTCACTCTTGTAGGCTTCTGGATGTGGGATGGCTGGTTCTTGGGTTGCGACCAAGCAGGCTGTGGTTTTGGCAGTAGTTGAGGCAAAAACACGGGAATGAGAGGAGTTTGGTTAGGCCAGGGCGAATGACTTCCTTATGTCTTCAGAGAGATCTTTCGGGAGATCCACAGGCCCTTGAATGGTTTTCTGCCGTCGTGGCTGACACAGATCTGCAACATCGCATGGGCATTGGGGGCAGTACTTATGGATTGGCAGGCTGGGGTGGTGGTTCACCTTTTAAAGAAGGGGTTGAAGGTTGTATTCACCCAACTATTCAGGGTCCTAGAAAGAAGGGTCCACCATACAGGAGAAGCAATGTGGTTTTCACCTCACTGTATATCCTTGGAATGGTCCTTGAGGGTGCATGGGGGATTAACCTGTCTACATGTGTTATGTGGAGCTGGAGAAGGTATTGGATCATGTCTCTTGAAAAAGATCAACCCTAACCCTGTATGAGCAATGTCAGAAAATAATCTTCATAGGCCTTGCAAGTCCGGCTCGGACTGCGCCAGTGCTGCCTTATATCACCTATTTTGTTCATAGCCAGGACATTGAGGGGATCCGGTTGGGTGGTTTAAGGATTGGGTCACGACCTTTTGCGGATGAGTTGGTCATGGTGGCATTATCGGTCCATGATACTTCAGCTCTCACTGGAGCGGTCGGCAACCAAGTGTAAAGTCCTTCATTTCTCTTCACACTCTCAACTGCTCTCGTTATTTCCGCCGCTATCACTTGTTGAGGGAGGAAGGGAGCGCTTGTTTTTATGCAGGGGAAGTCCCTGATCAAATACTGTACAATTATTTCGTCTACGCTTGGAAATGAGATTGTTATTTCTTAACGATTAAAGCAGCCCTACTACAACATCATAGAGACATGGGGCAAAGTTGGTAGTGACTGGAGTCAGAGGCGCTGCTGCATCAGAGCCAAAATAACTATTTTAAATTGATCTTATCGGCCGTCGGATTATCTAAAAGCCCGATGCATCTCAAAATGCCGAATATCTTAGCCGATAATCGGTCTATCCCTAATCTGCACCTACAAATTCATGCGTCTGCGTCCAGAGAAATCAGTTAATACCTGGGCATGTGAATAGGAAGCCATCGTGCTGGTGAGTTGTTCATGACACTGGTAGGAGACTGTGAGGGAGACCCAGGACATGTTGGAGAGACTATGCTTCTTGTGACCTTGGAACATCTCTGGTCCCCTGTGAAGAGCTGTATGGTGTAGCTGACGGGAGGAGATTCTTGACCTCCCTGTTAAAGCCGCCAGCCCGCGACCCAACCAAGACGTGACAGATGGAGGGAACTTGTTGAAAGTAAATAGATGTTTGATCACCAAGGAGGAAAGAAAGTGTGTCTTCCAGAAAAATAACCATATTTGTAAAATCCTGTCTCGTTTTAAGCCTCAAACAGTAAATTATAAAATTATACTGTGGCTGTGAAGGCCCAAAAGAAAGACAGCACAAGCAATAGTTACTTAATATAATGGGAAAACTTCAAAACAAAATACTGAACTTACACGAAAGTAACAAGAAAAACATCAAATGTTCCCAAGCCTTTTCCAAAATATAAATGTTTCAAACTCTTTTATATGATACACAAATCCTCCATGTCAGTGGCCTCCATCTATAAAGATTTTATTTCTTTATTGCTGCCAGGTCCATGTTAACCTTTTTCAAGCTCACAAGGCCAACACATATGTAGAAGCTGCTCTCAGCTGCACGTATGACATCACTAGCATCGACTGATTGACGAGAACAGAGCCAAGCATGACCTCAAACCCACAACCAGGGTGTGTGTGTCACCTCACTCTGACCTGGTGTGTTGGAGAAAAACAAACAGTTTGGATCTTTCACAGCCATGTCTGGCAGGTGAAACATTTCAGTTGTCCGGTTATTCTTGCGTCAGATAGTGAGTCGTGAAGGTCGTCGTCTGAAGCTATGAATAGATGTTGGACAGAAGGCCAGTGGAGTATGAGCTCACTATTTGGCAAGCTACAGCTGGGAGGTGGTTTGTGTCCGCTGGAAATACAACTTCCCATCTGCTGCCATGACTTGTACCAATTTTCCATTAAAAAAAAAATTTAAAAGCTGTTTTATTATTCCGCTGCTGCTCATATGCTCTTGGTGGCGGCGTAGAGCGGAGTAGTGCGAGAGAGAGGGAGGGAGGAAGAAAAGACATTGGCTGTGTCTTGCCACTGCTCAGCCAAGTGGCGTCAAGAGCAGGATGTAAACAAACAAATGTGCCAGAGAGAAGTTTTTTCAATTTTAGTTTCGGCTAAAGTTTAGTTTTTGAAGCGGCGGAGGCAGAGCTGCTGGTTTGTCAGCTGAGGTCAACCAGACGGTGGCGGCCTCAGAAAGCTGGGGTCACATAAGAGTGCGAAATATGATGATAATCTCTTTCATAAAAACATCCACCATATAGAATCGAATCCTATCTTCATAAATTTGTTTAAGATACACAAATGCAATCTCAATTTCGAATGACTTATTAGAACAAATAAGCGGTTGAGACTACTATTGAAAAATAACAGACAAGCAGTAACTCAGTTATTCCATTATTTATAACCAGACCATATATCCAGCTGTAAACTGTAACTATTACCTTTGATACTTGATCATTGTTACTTTTTCCCTCTTGATCTTGATAAAATCTTCAACAAACTACAGTATAGGCAAAAATAATCTTTATCTATGTTTATCTATCCCTAAGGATCCATCCAAAAACAATGATGTGACATCTAATCAGTCTTTAATCCAGGAAGGTATTGAACGTGTGTCGTGTGTCTGACAGAAGTCAGTGAACCTCTGCTGAGGCGGTCACCACAGTGACACAACACACATCAGTTTTAAGCTGTACCATAGCTCTTCTGAAAGTACGAGTTAACACAAAGCCGCCCGCAGAAATCAAATAGAGAATCAAGGATTAGAAAACTGAACCACAAATCTGTATTTTAAACTGTCACAACATGTGTGTAGTTCAAGTGTCTCATTTTCACAGAAATGTGGAAATGAAAACAAAAACATGAACTCAACACAAACATTTGTAGTTCCCATGTGTATCTTTGATAACTCGATGGTCACAAAGCTAATCAAAACACAGACGTGTTTAATAATGACCATGTTGATTTATTTTGATGGACAATTGTTCACAAATTAATTTACTTCAATCATGGCATCGTTTATATAATCCAGATTAATTCAAATTCCAGCCAATGTAACTTGTTTTAAATGCGTTGGTAATGGAAGAAAGCTTTATTTTCTCATATTTTTACTTTAATACACAATGAATGTTTGTTTTTAAGCTTTGTTGAATGTCGAAAATTGGTCTGGATCAGGCAACCCTTCGTAGCACTGATCCTGGAATAACCTCCGGGTTTAAATTCTCACAAGATTATGCGAGAATTGCAACTTTGGCCTTTAGTTAAAATTGGACAACAAACAGGTGTGATGACGAATTTGTATCAGCGACCAGCAGATGGTTCTTTGACGGCTGAGGGCTCACCCATATGATTTCAGAGGGGGAAACATGTCATGTGACTCTTATTGTTCCTAATTTTATTGAAAATAAGTGGGTTAGTTATTGTACATTCGTGTGATTTAATCTTTGATATAACAAAGAAACACAATCTCCCACAATGTGATCCCTGATCTGTAATATGTCCCATTTGTTGATGATGATAAACATTAAAAAACACTTTTACTAGGGCCCTCAAGTGTGTAGCAGTAGTGATTCCCTGTGATGTGTGTTTAAGAAGGTTTCCGTAGTTTGATTTAGCACACTTGTAACTCTGTTAGATTTTAACAATTTAAACAGGTGAACAACAATATGTATGTGATGGGATTGAAAATATTCTTTATACAGAGTTCATGTCACTTATGATCACACATCAGTCATTCATTCCAAACACCTGATCTGTACAAGAATTGATTTTCATTTGCTGAACTGTTTTGGTGAACTAGCTTTGCTATGTCATGCATTCATTTCATGTCAGTAACTTTGTCAAAAACACATTCACAGGTTTCACTTGTTTTTCCTTTGAGGTAACAAAGCAAGAGGTTTTCAGAAAATCAACACTAGTGTGGTTGATTGAGTCATGACTGATTCTGAAAAAGTTTTACGTCAAACAAGGAAAAACAAGTTTTTTCTTCTGGAACTCCATTGAGGTTGAAGTGTTTTTAGAGTTTTCAGTTAAAGCAGATCTTTGCGATTTTAAGTCTGAGCGACACCAGTGGACTAAAGTGGTAGTGTTGAGCCGGACTGGAGACCACATTTCCCATAAGCACACTAAACATCGCAAAAGTTGCCATGTCCCGGTTTGCAGCATTTTTTCTGTTCGAATTTTCTGTTCCCAGACTTCCAATGTCTGATGAAGACAACAAGCGCGATATGTAGCATATTCACACCATCCCCAAGAAATTTTACAGTGAAAATAAAAATCACACAAAACTCCTCAAGTCACAGTATATGAGTCATTTAACTAGTTTTAAGTTGATGTGTCATCACAAGTTATTTTACTACAAAAATATTAAGGTAGTCAAAACTACTGAGAGCTGCTTAAACCTCCGCTGTTTAACCACAAACCAGTGCTTCAACCGACTCATCAGCTTTTCTTCTTGAGAGAATGTTAATGACGTGATGATGCTCAAGGCTTCAAGAGGATTTCCATACTAATATTTTTCTGCTTACAATCATCACATTAAGCTGAGAAATGTTTCTGTTTCTGTGTCTACCTATCAGCCATCTCCTGTTACTTGACCTTTGACCTTAATAAGTGAATCTCACGTGAACTAGTGTCGACCTCTGGGGATGTTTAAGGAGGGAAACTCCAAAAATATGTTGACTGATTGATCCACGACTCTGCCCTGTGTATGTGTGTGTGCATTGTGTTTGTTTTCTGTGTGAGACGGATACATGCTTCTGAATTGAAAGAAAGACAAGAAAAATGTTAAACCCCAAAATATGTAATATTGAAATTATTCAATGAACTTAGAGGGATAAAAGGAAATTACATTTTACTCAGCTGTTGGCTCTCATTAAAACACATTTTCAGTTAAAAAATAAATAATAATATAATTGACTAAAAGATGAAGTACAAAAAAAAACCACTTGTTAGAGTAAATCTAGCAGATAAAACATAAGAGTTCAGACAAAAATGTCATTAAAGGGGATTTAGGACCAGCCAAGTGTCGCCTGTCTTCATTAAACAGAAGTCAGAGGGCTGTAGTGCTTGCAAGGCAGGTTTATCTTCTATAAACCACCCTGCTGTAGTTATCCTCCACTTTAAAGACATCGGGATCAGGCAAGGTCAGAGGTCAAAGTCCTGCTAGTTGCAGTCCTTATCAAGGCTTCATGTTTTTAGCTTAACAAAGTTCTTTGATGTCTTTGAGAATCTGTAAGTCGTCTTTAGAGCAATGTCTCTATTGTCATGTTCTCCATCATCATCTGGTAGTATGCTGCAACTATAGTCTGGTTTTTGACCTCAATAATTGTTTTTTTGTACTTAATATATAAAGTAAGCTGTGCATTTCCCCAGTTCTTTTTCTGTATTATTACTCTTATATGGTCTGTGGCATTGTTTTCAACATGACATCATAAGGAAGAAGAATGACTATGTTTTTGTTATTTGTGGACCTGATAAATAAAATACATTTAATTTACATTTAAAAAAAAGTTCATAGTGAAACACTTAGATTTTGAGGTAGAAGATGGAGTGGAGAAGAATAGCCAGTTGATAGTAACGCATATGACGATGAATGAACGACACATCACAGACAAGATGAAGCTCACAATAGCGAAGGCCTAAAGGTGATCCGGAGTTGAGCCTGAAATTCCAACTACACACAGTGAAAGAGAGTTCAATCGTCCATCGTCCTGAGTCAGCACCTGCAAACCTCCAAAGTTGGATCCTATATGGACGTAAATCTTCCGCATGAGCTGGAGAACTTCCGGTGCAGCGTCCCGTCACGAATGTCTTCTTGTACTGATATAGGATGGTGAACTGCAGCTCTTGGCGTCCTAAACGTGTGTGTGAGTGACTCACGCAGGATAAGATCCTGCAGCTTGTTTTATTGTTTCCTTCTCAGTCTGCAGGTCGCTTATGAAGTTATCTATTGAGATGACATCTTGAGGAGGAGGAAACATAAATCTAGATCATGATACACTTGCGCATGAAGAGGAGAACTTGACTCTCAGTCTGTTAGCACAGTTAGTAAATGAAAAATCCTGTTGGCTAAAAAAATAACTAGTAAAGATACTTTGCAAAGGAACTAATATTCATTCTCATTAAGTATCAAGTTAAATACTAAAAACTTTGATAAGACAAACATCATGCTAGCAAGCTAATTTAAAGCAAAGAAAAAAAAAGTTTCATTTCATGTCATTTCACAGAATTTGTTTTGATGTCAACATGTTAGTATGTCTGGATTATTTCACAATTGTTTTGTAGCACTTGATTCTGAGTGCTCAACCCTCTACAACAGAACCAGTGAGTCAGCAGACTTGAAAACTGCCAAAACTCGTCTGACTGGTGAATCTAAAATATTCCACTACACAAACGTTGTACACAGATGCTGGCACATTTCCTCAAATTCGTTTGAAGCGTGTGTGTATCTGTGTGTGTGTGTCACGATCTAGGTAATCTGGATTCAAATCACTCATATCAGTGATAATAATCATTTAAATAAAATATACAGTTTGATTCTTATCTGGTCATCATATTTCTCTGAATTCTCCTCTTTTAAATTAAGGATAGTATTGGATTACCGAAGGTTAGATAGCTAAAGGCTATATCTCTCATGAAAAGTATTTGTAGAATTAGATAAATTAATTGGAGAGTCAAGGTGGATAAAGTAGTTCTAACTTGAGAAGAATATATTTCTCTCTGTTTGGCCTCTTGATTTATCCTAATAGGCCTTTCCAGAGCCAGATGTGTGGTTTCATATAAAGAATACCTTATTTTTTAAAAAGACAGAAACTGTTGTTAATTCCAATAAAGTCTTATTTTTTTGCCCTATCTGTGTATACTGTATATCCGAATAAGGTGTTCCATTTGTCTCCTTCTCCCAGGTCGGAGTTAGACCTCGATCCGATCTGTAGAATCAGGAAGTTTGGTCTGCTGCGAGCTGAACCCTGACTCAGCAGAAGTCCTCCACACG